>NW_027507787.1:206914706-207324433 GCF_037356315.1 Lithobates pipiens
TTCATTGAGGTTGTTGTGTTAAAGAGAAAATAATATTATAATTTTTTTTTAGATTTACAAGTGAAAAAGATCAGCTTCATGTAAGTAATATAACCAGTGGTTTTTAAATGTTGTGTGTATAGCTTGTAAATATTATGTATCTGACAGACGCAATATTTACTCATTTAGTAGTGACAAGCAATGGTTGTGCCTCACCGATCTTCTTCCTTTGTTGCAGATCTAGCAAGCAGCATCTGTCTTATTTAAAAAAAATATATACGTCTCATTTCGTTCAGCAGCAACATTTTAAACAAAAACTATAAAATCAATACTGAGAAAGTCAATGGACTTAATAACCCAGTACATATCAATCAATACAAATAAATTAAATAAACTCTTGAATAAAAGTCCAATATTTCATACAACTCTGTCTGTTATTGTCTTCCACCAACTGTGTGAAATGTGGCAAACCGATGTCACCAACCACCACCACTTTATACTCACCAGATAATAATAATAAGCTGCAATTATGAGCAGAACAACAGCGATTATGCAATCTTTAGTCATTTCATGTGGTTGGTGGAAGACAACAACAGACACAGTTCTATAAAATATTGGACTTTTATTCAGGTGTTTATTTTCACACATGCTATATATACAGCATGTAAAATGGGTATTGGACATGTCACCATTTTTCTAAGTAAAAATATTTATTAAGGTGCTATGGACATTACATTTTCATCACACGTCAGTAACAACCCCATGCAATTGCAAAAATGGTGACATGTTCAATACTTATTTTAACTGCTGTATATGAACAGTCAGGACTTTGAATGTAATTAATTTTGTATTGATTGATATAGGTACTGGGTTTTTAATTTTGAGATATTGACATTCCCAGTATTAGCACAACTGATTTTGATTTCATAGCTTTTGTTTACATTTTGGCGCTGCACATATGAGATAGTTTAGGTGTAAAAGGTTTCTGTGTATTGACCTTTGTTGCAAGCAGCTACATGTTTTCCTAGTGCTGACTGGTTCCCCTTGCATAACATTTTAGTTAAAAAATAGATTAAGGGCGATTTACTAATGCCCCATACACATGGGTTGGATATCGGGAGACAACAACCAGTTTAAAAAAAAAAAAAAAAAAAAAAAAAACGACATTCGGCCCATGTGTGTATATGTCTGTCTGTCCGACAGAAGCCGACCATTCAGCCAGCTTCTGACGGACATGCATGCTGGAAAAAAGACAAAAAAAAAACAAAAAAAAACCTGTAGCGTGTACCCGTCTTAGGACTGGTTCACACCTATGCATTTTAATGCATTTTGCAGATTTTCACTAAAGTTTTCCCATGGAACACGTTCTGTAGTGCAAATCTGCAAAAAGCACTAAAATGCATAGGTGTGAATCAGGCTTTAAAGGTGTTGAGACTCCCAATTGTGTGACTATTCGCTTCACTTATCCAATAATGTGCAGATGAAATTTGTGTTCACATGATAGAATATTTACACAATTTACTGTGTGAACATTCTCAAATCCCTTAGTAAATCAGCCTCATTATCTGCAGTCTCTAGAGAGACTGTCCATTTTTGTTTTTGGCCATCTGTGTTTTTACTGGGGAAGTGATGGAAAATCTCTCCAACAGGGACATTGAAAAAATGAAAACCATTTTAGTAAAATGGAGACAAGTTAGAACTTTTGACAATGTGTTACTGCTGCCTGTGCCTTCCTGTCCTGATGACAACTGCTCCCTCATTTCATGTATAGGTGTCACAGCAAGTAAGGAAAAATCTCCACAGCCAATGAAAAATTTCACTCTTCCCCACTAATTCAGAAATAAACAAAACATGTCTGGCTTTAAGTATTTCATCTGTTTCTTGGAAATGCTTGAAATCCATGCTCTGAATTCTTCACAGTGAGACTAATTGTATGAATTTGTATAATTACGAATGTGTGCAATTAAACGTATAATAAGATTTGTAAGTCGAGGGCGTTTTTCAAGGGGTGAAAATCACCAGCAGCAGCAGGTAGATCTCCATCATCAGGTCTTTAGAACTTCCAACAAATGGAGAAAAAGAAAACCTTGAAGCGTAGCTCTTACTGACCTATAAATGTAACCTTTAAGTTAGACACACATATCAATGTGATCATTTGATTCAACTAAAATTAATACATTAAATAGGAATAGTAAACCACAGACCCCTCCATTTAATTGACCTTTTGATTTATTTAACACAGGCGAGTCAATCAGCTGCAGTGGCATTTTATTGATTGTTTCTGATTGAACTAATATCTGCTTATGTGTCAGACAGGAATAGTTTATTTGCAATCGCTCGTACCAAATCAATCACAAATCCAAATACATAGTCACCTGAAAAGTAAAATATCTACTGGGGGGGGGGTTCTAAGACTGAAAATGCCAATCCCTTTGAAAATCCATCTGAACTGTTGGTTTTTGGGCAGCTGACCTGGAACATCAGATATTCTGATTTTCTGGCCTGCATGCTTGTTCAGATCAATGAGTCAGAAGGAAACTGAGCCTGGAGATAACCAGGTAACTAACTAGCATTCTTGGAATGAGGTCAGCACAGGTTTTCTTTGAAATTCAACTCAGGCTCTTGGTTTCGATTTCTTTGTAAAGCTGGAAACCTGTCCCCGCCTTCCCTGCACAGTCACACTTACTGAGCTCCAATCAGAGTGTAGGGGGCAAATTAACGGAACTGCGGCACTTTTCTGGCATAATTTGCACTTGTTAACCTCCCTGGCAGTATGATTCAGTCTGGAATAAGGTGCTGAAAGCGGTACAATTATTTTGCATGGAAATCTGGCGTTTTATTTTGTAGTCCTGTAATTCTTAGGAATAACGCTCTTAAATCTGTTCAAACCAGAGTCTAGCAGACATCCCGGGTATGATAAAGTTTATAATATAATAAAAAATATTCAATAATGTAATCAAATCCTAAAACACTGAAAAAGGGACACTTTCTGGTTGCTATGGACAATCTCCAAATTTCAGGCAGAAAAAAACAGTATTTATAATATAAAAGTGCATGCAGGGCATTGCACAGAGCACTAGGGACAAAGGGGGTGTGTATTTTTTAATACAGCACTGTAATCTGTAAGATTACAGTGCTGTGTGTGTTTTGTGTAGTTTTACTTTTTTGAATTTGCCGCCGTTCTCCGCTCCCGTGCGCCGTAACGTCGCAGGGAACGGAGCTCGGCGGCATTCGGCACTGTGAATCGAGCGCAGGACGGCTGGATCACACAGCGCGGTGGACATCGCTGGATCCAGGGGACAAGGTGAGTAACTCTCCCTATGTCCTCCCCTGCATCGAGTGAAGCGATTCCGAGTCTGGCTCGGGGTTACCGCTCCTGTAATTAAAATCCCAACCCGAGCCAGACTCGGGATTACCGCTAGGGGGGTTAATGTGCTGCACCTAGTTAAAAATAAATCTGCCACAGTTTTGGTTCCGACAGCAACTCATGTGCCAAATTCAGTTAGTTATAATTTACCCCAATTTTTCATTGTGGCGCAATACAATTGAAACAAAAGTACCGACAGCGCGTATCCTACAAAAGTGGAGCTAGTTAAAACCAACTTTTTTTTTTGAGGTACGGAGACAGATTTTGTGAAAGTGTCTCACGTGTTATAAAAGTGGTGCACCGTGCATCAAATTCAAGTACAGTTGCTAGACAGTCTTTATGAATTCCATTGACAGTTTTAGGACAGGAATTAATGAGAAATTTCTTCAATGGCGATAACACCACCTTTTTAGTAGATAGAAGAAGAAGCTTTTTTTTTATTGCTGCCTGTACTTTCTCAGTGATTCCCATTCCTCTAATTTCTTGCATGAGTGTCACAGGAAGATATTCAATCTCTCTGATGGGGGGGGGGGGGGGGGGGGGGGGGGTCACAGACAGTAATAAAAAAAAAAAAAAAACCTGACAAAAACTTAAGTCTTTTCTTCTCTATCCCAAACTTTGGGCCTTAAGATGATGGTCAGGAGTTTAAATGTTCTCTTATAAACCAGAGAATGTGACTTTTACATCATTCCCTGGTGGGGAATCAATCACTTCCTTTTAAATACATGCACCTGGATGGTTCTCCTTCAAAAATTTTTTATTTATAAAGCAGAAAATTTGTCTTTCACAGACTAATTTAAAGATAAATTTCAGGTTTAGAATTTTTGGCATACCTGTGCGGCTGTTGTGGAAGAGGAAAATCACAGCTATGGTATATACATACTTATATGGTGGGAATACATGTCTGCCGGGTACCACCACCAATGGCATTTACAGAATGCCTTGCATTTTTTTTTTTTGTTCAGTGAATGCAAAGCATTCTCTGATTTGGCAAGGTGAAGTGGTGGGGTAGTGACATCAGTCTCAACCATGTCCCTTCAGAGAACACTTACTGTATTGAGAAAAATGCAAGGCATGCTTTGAATGGCATCTGTGCCAAGCAAGTTCTCCCGTGTTCACTATACAGCAGGGCAGCAACTTGGCATGAGACCTGGAAGGCAACGATGTTTACTGTAGTAGCGCTAACTACTACTGTGATTTCAAGCTTCCACAAAGGTCCTACGAATATGCCATATGCATACTTACACTGGTGCAAGCCATACCAATGTAACTATGCAGCTTAAGAAAGTATGCACATAAATACATTGGGAGAAAAGTCAGAAACTTTAGCTCAGATTCATAAAGTGAACATATAAGAACCTTCATTTTAAAAAAGTGACCGTTATTTTCCACTGAGTCAAATAAGATTTGAAAATTAGTCACATGGCTAAAATAACGACGCCTTAACCCTTTGTGAATTGATCTTCATATTTATTCAGTGATTTCAGAGTAGGAGAGCTTTGTATCGGGAGCCTCCCAGGTTTAGCTCAAAACACTAACTCCCTAAAGACGACGCTGAGAGTATCTAAATGGTCCTGTAGCTGTATCTACACTGAATGTTACCACTTCTCATTCTGACATATGGAGTGCCCGTTACTTCATACTTCTTTGTGTATGACATTCCTACTGTGTGTTCTTCATTTCCTCAGTTATAATAAATCCCTCTTCACATTGCTGTGTCCTTGCAGCCCTTCCCACGTCCCTTGACTGACTGAATGGTCTACACACACACACACTACCTACCTTATGTGTCTAAGAATAAGAACTGAAAAGGTTCCTAAAATCACCACTTACATGATACCATCACCTCCCCCATATATACAGTACAGGTCACAGCAACCTCTACAGAGAAGCAGTGTATACAGGGAAATGCGATTCTGTTTATTTTCTCTTACACTCCAACCACATGACAATTGAATCAGAGAAAATTGTGTGTATGCAAGTATAGAATTATTTAACCTGCGGCATAATAATATGTATTGGAAAATAAGCATACAGTTGTGCTCATAAGTTTACATACCCTAGCAGAAGTTATGATTTCTTGGCCATTTTTCAGAGAATATGAATAGCACAAAAACTTTTCTTTCACTCATGGTTAGTGTTTGGCTGAAGCCATTTATTATCAGTCAACCGTGTTTACTCTTTTGAAATCATAATTGCAACAGAAACTACCCAAATGACCCTGATCAAACGTTTACATACCCTGGTGATCGTGGCCTGATAACATGCACAGAAGTTGACACAAAGGAGTTTGAATGGCTATTAAAGGTAACCATCCTCACCTGTGATCTGTTTGCGTGTAATTAGAGTGTGTGTATAAAAGGTTTCTGTACTCCTGACAGACCCCTTTGCATTTTTCATCCAGTGCTGCACTAACGTTTCTGGATTCTGAGTCATGGGGAAAGCAAAAGAATTGTCAAATGATCTGCGGGAAAAGGTAGTTGAACTGTATAAAACAGGAAAGGGATATAGAAAGATATCCAAGGAATTGAGAATGCCAATCAGCAGTGTTCAAACTCTAATTAAGAAGTGGAAAATGAGGGGTTCTGTTGAAACCAAACCACGGTCAGGTAGACCAACTAACTAAAATTTCAGCCACAACTGCCAGGAAAATTGTTCGGGATGCAAAGAAAAACTCACAAATAACTTCAGGTGATATACAGGACTCTCTGAAAACATGTGGTGTGGCTGTTTCAAGATGGAAAATAAGGAGGCACTTGAAGAAAGATGGGCTACATGGTCGAGTTGCCAGAAGAAAGTCATTACTACGCAAATGCTTCAAAGTATTTGTCTTACAATACGCCAAACAGCACAGAGACAAGCCCCAAACCTTCTGGCACAAAGTCATTTGGAGTCATGAGACCAAAGTTGAGCTTTTTGGCCACAACCATAAACGTTTCATACGGAGAGGAGTCAACAAGGCCTATTGACATTGAAAGGTCCACCATTCCTACTGTGAAACACAGAGGTGGATCACTGTTGTTTTGGGTATGTGTGAGCTACAAAGGCACAGGAAATTTGGTCAAAATAGATGGCAAGATGAATGCAGTATGTTATCAAAAAATACCAGAGGAACATTTGCATTCATCAGCCAGGAAGCTGCGCATGGGACGTACTTGGACATCCCAACATGACAATGATCCAAAACACAAAGCCAAGTCGACCTGTAATTGGCTACAGCAGAGTAAAGTGAAGGTTCTGGAGTGGCCATCTCATCTCCTGACCTCAATATCATTGAGCCACTCTGCAGAGATCTCAAACATGCAGTTCATGCAAGACAGGCCAAGAATTTACAGGAACGGGAGGCTTTCTGCCAAGAGGAATGGGCAGCTTTACCATCTGAGAAGATAAAGAGCCTCATCCACAAATACAACAAAAGACTTCAAGCTGTCATTGATGTTAAAGGGAGCAATACACGGTAGTAAACACAGTTGTTTGATAATAAATGGCTTCAGCCAAACGCTAACCATAAGTGAAAGTTTGTGTTATCATTCATATTCTCTGAAAAATGGCCAATAAATCATAAATTCTGCAGGGCATGTAAACTTATGAGCACATGTCTAAATGAAATAGATCAGCACATCTATGAATTTTTAATTATTTGAGGTGCAAAGGTGACTTTACATTTTAAAGTGGAACTCCAGACAAACACGTAGAAACACATTTGAAATGAATTGCTGTTTTGTAGGTTAAAGGATTTGTGATTCTGTTCAACCAGAGCTGTGCAATAAGCTACCCGTGTCATCTGCCTGCTCATTGGACGGTGAGTCAGTATATATTCCCAGTGCTGTTTCATTGTCCAATGGCAAGCAGGATGGTACAGGAATCTAACATAAAACAGTAAATAGTTGTCATTTTCTTTGTTATTCAAACTACTCTAGTCTGTGATTTACAACACTGATTCGGCGCAAAGCAACAGGTTTGCTTCGGCCACTTGCCTACTGGGAAAATTTTAAAAATGTTCACACATATTAAATGAACCCCCCCACTTATGAAAGCAGAGACCCAGGTTAGTTGCAATTTTTTTGTCGTGTGATCAAGCGGATATTTTCAGGAACAATACACTAAAATAAATCTTAGTGCAAACATACACAATATTATACTCACTTTTTAGGTAAAATATAAAAAGATGGGGCTGCATCGAATAAATAAATAATGCTAAAACATGTCATCCCTTAAAATTTTGCATGCCTATGAAACTGTAGAAAACAATGGTACCCAAAATTCTGTATAGGCAAAGCTTTAAAAGCTGTAAAATTGAATTTATGGCCATAGAATCATTGCTCTCTCTCTGATTTGTGTGACAATAACTCACATGTGTTGCGCAATTGATGTTTACATATATATATATATTTTTTTATACTACTTGTATTTTTTTTTTACTTTATTGTTATCACAAGATGCTAAAAAGCCCAACTATGTGATAGCATTGGGCAGGTGACAGGGCCATGAAGAGATCTATTAGACCCCAAATGTATCCATGTCCTCCAATGCAGCCTAATCAAACACAGACCATGTTTGATTAACTGCATCATTGGCTACACTAGCCAAGAAATGAAAGCTGTGACTGCAGAAGTGATGTAATACAAGTTGCTTCTGTGGTCACATGGAGGATTGGGGACAGCCCCATAAAAGTGATTGAGCCACCTGGATTACATTTATCTGAAAGCCCTTCACAAACTGTTAAAGTCAGTACCCCCCTCCCTCTGCACAGCAGCACACCACACATCTTGCTAGCCAGAGCTTACACTCTGCAATCCAACCACCAGCCCCATCACATGCTCCTGGCCTGAATAGATTGGCGGGGGTAGCAAAGGAAAGCTTAGTAGAAATGGATGGGGAAAGACCATAAAGCAGCATGAACTAGGAATGAGCCAGGAGTGTACAATGTGCATGTTTACAGGCAGGGTACACAAATACTATTATCGATTTTTTTTTTCTTATGGGCTTAGTTCCACTTTAAAGTGAAGCAGTGCTTTGTCCTACATGGACACATATTTACTAAGTGAACAACAAATACATTGTGGTAAGTCCAAAAGCTCATAGAGATGTATTTGAGCTTGGGATTGAGTGGCTACCTAAAAATAAAGCTGCAAGTGTAGAAATGAACCAACACCATTACTAACGCGTTTGTAAAGGTGCAGGCTCTAAGGACTGTCACCCTGACCCTCACTGCCCCAAAACAAGCATGCGGCCAGTGAATTCTGAAATGCCTCTCCCTGTCCTGCTGGGTAGTGGAGCTATAACTGAAATGACATCCCCAAAACCTGCACCTTTATTTACATATTAGTAATGACAGATTTCATATTTCTGTCTTCACATATTCTGGCTTCCTGAAGCGCTGCTGATATATAGTAACAGTAATATAAAGTGTTTAGCGAGTGGCGTATTGATTACAGAAGCTGCACTGTAAATAAAACAAATGCATTGAAGAAAAGTGCAGATTTTACAGATTAAACCTCCAGTTATGAATGTGCTTATTGACTTACACATTTTAATAATAGATGACAGTTTTTCTTTTTAAATCCATACAGTCTAGTAGAAACGGTAAAGTGTTTCAAGTGTAGTACACGTTATAAAAAATATTTCCCTTCTGTGGAAAGTCATCTTTGGTTAAATATGCCTAGGCCAATGCACTGCATTGTACTAAATACTCCACATAAATTAATAATTTACAAGTACCTGAGCACACACATAAAGCATAGCACCAAGGGCAACAGCTCAGTCCTTTCAGAATACAGTTTAAGAATATAATAAAGTTCTGATGACTTGGTAAACAGAATCCATCTTGTATTAGAACGTAGTGCAAACTTCAGCCTCATCCGTCCCCTCACTGGAAGTGGCTGGCTCTGAATGTTGGCCTCTGGGGTGGGAGTTTTGGTGCAGCCCTGAAACAGATAAAACAGGTCACTTATTCTCTGATTTCTAGACTCCATTTTCTTTTCCCTGTACAAGGAATTGCACAGAATCCTATTGCCTTATGGTGCCCATAGTGAGCCCTCGGGTGTGCAAACCCTCATTGACACAAGCAGTACTTTTGTTGGGTGTTTTAAATGTAATTTTAAACTTACCTTGCCCTTTCTAGAACATGTACCAGCATTCTTTTAACATGTTTCTGTAGCAAGAAAAAGCTTTTGTCATCCCCCTGAGACATCATTGCCAGCTGAGTTTCTATTTACATATGCTCTGTAGCCCTGATCTGCACTCTGAGTAAACATGGAGACACTTTATGAACTGTAGGTACTTGCCGGTATCCTGGGGCACGCCTATGCACAGTGACTAGGTCCTATGTTCACCAGCTCTGGCTTGTCCTCTTCCACCTATGGTGCTTTACCACTGGCCCATAGCAGTGCTAAGGCAGCCTCACAAAGCACAGGAGACTGAAGGTATGCTAAAGCTAGAATCTATACAAGCTGGTAGTTGTTTTCAAGGCAGAGAATCCCAGCATTAGGGGCTCCTGTGATGTTTCACAACAAATAAAGAGTTGACAGGAAGGTACCTGAAGGTCATCATTGCTTACTGTAAATGCAGACTATGCACGGGTTTCCTTTTAGGCACCTTTTGCCTTCATTGGACAGTGTTGGGCCACCCTTCTCTATTTATGGCCATGTACAAGCATCTTTTATTTAATTACATTTTTGGAAAAGACAAATCTTTAACTTGTACTGGAAAGCATATCTAATCATAGACATTTTAATAAAGCTGTGACAATGTGATTTTTATTATTGGATAAACAACCTCCGCAATGTGAAGGCTCCACACAATGCAATAAACCCAACAGCCCGGGGAAGCTTGTAATACAATGGATGTGCAGTAGTACAATGTGTTATTGTCTCCCCTGTTGTGTAGATAAAGTAGATAATACATCCTGGCATTGAGAAGGACATTAATGAAACAACTTGGGGTAATCTGTGACCAGGAGCAAAGCACCACCTGTCCTCTTATCTAATAGTGACTAATTATCATTGTGCTCTTATTACTGGAACTTCCATCATTCAGCTGGTGATAGTGCCTCATAGAACAAAGAGAAAACAGCACTGGGATACAAATAATAATTATGGTTCTGCTGCTTCTGTGCACACTTTCTGGCACTGATTCAATAAAGGTTCACGCACCCTTGGCACTTGCTGACAGTTGTGATATTGTAAGGCAGAGCAGTGAAGTTACCACCATCATGACCATGCACCTTTTTTATTATATATGATAGAAGATCTTACTTCCCATAGATTGCCTAAAGTTACAAATTAGATCCTCCTTTTCAAACAGTTTTGTTGAAAAAGGGTGACCAAAACCAGCTGGATTACACCAGCTCCTTGTGCCCTAGGGGGAGATAACAAATGATTCTCTTATATGGTACAATAACAGGCTCAATTCACAAAGCTTTACACAAAGATAAGAATCTTCCAACCATGCGATTGTCATTTTTAAATCTCATTGAACTCGGTAAAGAAAATAAGTATTTTGTGAACATAAAGATCCTTGTGTCTTATCGTTGAGAATGGAGTCTAATACTTACTAAACCTGACCTATAACTGAACATAACAAATGCACTCTAAAATCTTTGTAACTGAGTTGACTTTTATCGCATAAACATTCAATGTGCAGTAGTTTACAACAACCAATTTAGAAGCCACTGATTACTGGCCTGGTGTTGGCATTGGTTTCCAACAACCTGCACAGTGAAAGCTGATTACTTCTTATGGGTTTTTACTGTAGTTAGTGATTAGACTAATTTAGGGACCACTATCCCCAAAAAACACTTGTATTGTATGTGTGTGTATGCATAGCTATGTAATATCTTACATACATACTTTTATTGTGCAATAATTTTTAATTAAACATAATGTAAGTACCGTATTTATCGGCGTATAGCACGCACATAAATTTTAAGAGGGAAGTTTCAGGGAAAAAAATTAAATTTTAAATAAGGAACTTTTAAGGAAAATAAGGGTCAGGGCCCATCTGCAGCCTCATCAGTCCACATCAATGCAACCTCACCATTGCCATCAATGCAGCAGCTTCGCCATTGCCATTAATGCAGCAGCCTCACCATTGCCATCAGTGCAGCCTGATCGATGCCAATCTGCAGCCATTTAGTGAGAATCTCCTATGATAGACAGCACACTGGTCCAGTGGTGGCCTAGGAGATGGGACTTCCTATTACAGAGGCCGCCAAGTAAACAGGAAATTCTCACTGTATGTAATCTGATGGCGCTTGTCCTGCCTCCTTCCCCGTTCACTCCGAGGGAGCTAAAATTGAAGTATCGGCGTATAACACGCACACGCTATTTGCACCCGGTGAAAAAGTGAGTGTTATATGCCAATAAATACAGTATATCAAGCAAAAAAGGGGTACAGTGCCATTATTGCATCCAATCCCAAATAAATTGGTACACTACAAGGGGGCCTGTGAGTTTCTAAGTTAGGAGCAAGCTTCAAAAGTCCATCAGCCTATGGTGAAAACATGAAGGCATAAACTGAGGAACCCATGGATTCCAGACCTGGTGTAATTTAGACATTGCATTGCATCCATTTAGCTCGCTGTTAGTTTTTCATTAATAAGGGGCAAGTAGATACTATTTTTCACTGCTGTTAATGAAAGCAAGTCAGATGGCCAAGTTTGACTTATAGATTGTGTGGTAGCCATAAGGATGTGGGTCATTAATTTGACTTTGCACTTAGTAAATCTGTCTGTTTTTAAATTAAGTAGGGCCTCAGCAGGCAGCATAGGGGCTGGGGTAGGTTTTTTTTTTCATTCTACTTGCCTGTAAAATCCTTTTGTTTGAGTACATCATGGGACACAGAGTTAGGCTAATATTCATTACCTACTGGTTATATGCCATCTCTAGGTGAATGGACGCTGGTAGGCAAAGTCTTAGACAGGAAGTGATCCCCTCTATAACCCCTCCCATACAGGAAGTACATCAGTTTTGTAGCAAGCACTGAATCCTCAAAAAAGATAGGTGGGATCTGTGTCCCATGATTTACTTCCCCGCATCTATTAGCTTTTGTTGCACCACCCCCTCCCTTTAGACTGTTAGCTCTACGAGCAGGGCCACCCCCCTATACTGTAAAGCGCTGCGTAAACTGTTGATACTATATAAATCTTGAATAATAATGGTGAATGATAAAGGCCTTTGGAAGTATACTGACAGGGCTGAAATCTGACCTGTGATTGTACTCAAAGCCAATCTGATTTCCACAGCTAATTATAGAAAAAAGAGAATTCTCCCAATCACGCATTTCTGAGGATGCCATTTTCTGGCTTCACACCAAGCAATATAAGTCTTCCAGACCTTATGATAGATCTTCCTAGTGACAGCTTTTATAGTATTCACTAGGGTAGACACCACTGGTCCCAAGATGCCACTGTCCTTCAACACCCTGGCTTCAATAGCCATGCCGTCAAATTTAGAGACTGTAAATTTGTAAATTGGGGTGGAATATAGGACCTTGAGACAGTAGATTGGGGCGGCGTGGGAGCATCCAATGCCCATCTATTGCCAATCTCACAATCTCCGGGAACTGGGGTCTACTGGGCTAGGGTGGTGCCACCAGAATGACTGGAACCCCCTCTCTCTGAATCCTGCGCAGCAAATGTGGAAGGAAATGGACCGGGGGGGAGCATAAACCAGGAAGTACTGGCTCCATGGAACTACCAGATCCCTTGTTTGGGACACAAACTGCTGTAGCTTGTTGATGAACCTGGATGCCAATAGGTCGACCTCTGCCCATTCCTAACGCTGGCAAATTTCCTGGAACACCCCTGGGTGTAGGGACCATTCCCCCGGGCAGATCTACTGATGGCTGAGATCTGCCTTCCAGTTCTCTACTCCCGGGATATGGACTTCCGATAGAATCACATGTCCCTCCGCCTTGGCTAGTATGTGGTTCACCTCCTTCAGAGCTGAACGACTCCTGGTACCGCCTTGGTGGTTTATATAGGGCACTGCAGTGGTATTGTCGGACTGAACCCTGAAGCTCCACCGTCCAGGACCGTAGGGCAACATGTACTGCCCATAACTCCTGTATGTTGATGGGCAGGATCTGTTCTGTCCTTGACCATTTCCTCTCAGCCGTGAGCCCCTCTAGGGTCGCTCTCCAGCCTGAGAGACTGGCATCTGTTGTTAGTACTCTCCAAGCTACCGGGGGTGGAAGGATCTTCCCTTTTGCAGGTTCTGATCCTGCAAGCACCAGTTTAGGCTTAAAAAAATTTAAAAATGGAGAAACCCCCTAGATGTAGGACTACCATATTCACATACGTAGGAAAATATGTAAAAAAAAAATTTATTATACAAAGAAATACATAGTTACAATATCACAGAAACATATAAATAATCAAGGATGCCTAACAATACACAAAAAATCATGGATAGGTGTAATGGAGTAACCCAAACCCAACGAAGTTTCAGAGATGAGTCGTATTCTCCTTCATGAGGGTTTTTTTCAGGTAACACCATATATCCTAATCACAAGATAGATACATTTTAGCATCCAAAACTATTTTAAAATAAATGCAGAAGAGACATCCTGACGCAGGGGCCAATCCGAATCTCGTCCAACCAGATATTCTTTAAAGAGTATATAGATGGTAAATCTTGGGCTTGGAGACGGACGCTGATTTTGGCATACATGGCGGGGCCATGACTTGAACCCAGTCTGTGCAGTGGGTACAACTTCTTCGGACCCCGGGGCCCTTGATGCATCCCTCTCCTGTTAGTGGCCTGTAAGCGAAATCACTGTTTGACTAAGATTCTCCAGCCTTTTCTGGGCCCCAGTGCACATGGAGGCCACCTGTTGGTCCAATATTGTGGACTGCAGTGTGGCTGATAGGATAGGTGATTTAGTGAGGGAATGCAATATTATTCCCTTGCCTTCTCCAATTTCACTTTTTTTGTTTTACCATCTATATACTCTTTAAAGAATATCTGGTTGGACGGGATTCGGATTGGCCCCTGCATCAGGATGTCTCTTCTGCATTTATTTTAAAATTGTTTTGGATGCTAAAATGTACCTAGTGATTAGGATATATGGTGTTTCCCCCTATATTAGTAACCTACCCTTACCTTAGTGTATTCACTCTACGGAAGATGGTCTCTGGTCACCAGAGTCCCCTCGCCCACATCAGAGATCCTGGCTTTCCCCTTTATATCAGTCTGCAGGATTCCCCCTTACAGTGCAAGGGGGAACTCAATCTGCAGACCCTGATGTAATTGGGAACTCTGATGTAAAGGGAACACAGTGGACTCTGATATAAGGTGGTCTTTAGTCACCAGAGGCCCCCCTCTTCATCAGCGTTCCACCTTAGATCATGATTTTCGGTGTTCCCCTTTACATAAGAGTTTTGTTTCACTGCACACTCTGATGTAAGGGGGAACTCTGTGCTGGCTGGATTCTAGTAACCTGACCTTTATGTCAATGCAGAAATATGTTTTTTTACTTTTGTTTAACTTAAAACACATTGCTAATAGCACTACATATATGTTTATAGTTTAAATATTGATATTTGCACTGTGTAGCACTGAAAACTGCAATCTTAGGGACTTTTTTGCAGTGCCAGTAAAAAAATGTAGCTGCCAGTAAATTGCATGATTATTTGCCAGCAAAAAACTGGTGCAGTTTATAAATTGTGGTGTCTTCCCAGTAAATTTTGCTTCGGAGGGTTGGCAGCTCTGGTAGAGAGGTCTTCCCTCCAGAAAACTTTTGAATAGATTTGTTTAAATCATCAAACGTTCCCCATGAAAGGGGAAACCTGCCAATAACTTCTTACAAGGAAGCTCTGCAGACCAGTTCTTAAGCCACAAAAGTCTACGCATATATACAGACAAGACAGCCAAAGGAGAAACCTGCTGTATTGAATCCTGTAAGGCACCAACAGCAAAACACAGTGCTCAAGGAATATCTCTTTTTTTCAGCAAGATCATCCTCCTGGTTAGGCCTGTCAGGCCGTCTGACCTGATCCTTTATGGGCTGGCAGATACCAATTGCTGCAACAGCTGGCTGAATAGCTGAACTTGCTGAAATTGCTGTCAACAGGGTCTTTCAAGTCCTGTGCATTATCCGCCGGACAACTTCTTGGCACCCTGCGGGATGGAGGCAATCTTGCCAGCAATCCTGTGCTCTAACCCAGCTAGGGCTGAGGACAGTTCATCCCTGGTAATAAAGGGTGAAGCAGCAGCGTTGACTGTAGGCGCCATACCAGATGGGCGCAGCAGCTCAGACTGCCTGGAAGCCTCTGGTCTTTCAGGAGATACAACACTAGGGGGTACAACTAGGTTCATCAGGCGCTACTGACAACATAGGTGTTCCGTTCCCTGTAGCGTTAGTCCGGCTCCTCTTTTTTTTAAAGACATTTACAAGCCACAAAAAGGGAGATTTTTAATAGGGCTCACCCAGCCCCTATGCAACAATCCTAATAAGCACCTTAGCCTGCCATGCAACACCTGGTGACTCACGTGACCCAGGTAAGGAGAAATGAACCGCTGCAACGCCTGGCTCAGAGTCTGCTCTGTGTCCCACAGCTGCCTTCTGGAAGCACCGCATCCTTGGCATACACAGCTTAAATAAGCTGGTTCTCGCATGTGTGTGGCTTGGGAATACGGGCGTGGCTGTATTCGCATATGATGAAAATTTCCGTGTGCCCAGATTTAGCTACGGCGCATGCGCGGCTCTGAGTGCGCACAACGCCTATGACCAGGCCGCATGCACCATGACCGCCAAACTGCTGATCATAGTAGGATTGACTTTTGCAAATGCATGTGCGCCATGGCAAACCAATAGACAAAATGGTGCATCATTCAGGTAAAAAACAGCCAGACACAAGCAAAAAAGGTACACTTTACAAACACCCACAGCTAGCCCAAAACTCCCCCGTATGGTCACCTCACACAGGTGTCCAGCCTCTAGCTAGCTTTACTGATTGTTACAATCACTGGGACATGACACAATAAGTAAACAAGGGGGTTTCACTTACCTGTCCAGGTGCAGGGCAGCTTAGAACCTAAGATCCCAATCTTCACCCATCACAGCGGGTTCCTATCACTTGAGGACCGGGTACCCTTTTTATGTTTAGGGTCCACTCCCTTGGACCTGTGCAGCACCCTGCAGGAATGCGCAGTGTCGAGCGCCCGGAGGTCGCATTACAGGCAAAACCTTGCAGGATCTTGATTCTTCTTTGTGAGGCTTGGGTACTATTTAGCTAAACATATAGAGCCTGTGTCAAATGGATCTGATCAGTCAATCCTTTGATTCATTTAAGAACCATTTGTGGGACTAGACACCCTGGAGCACAGAGAGCTCAAACAAACATGCCCATCGACCTTGCAGACCCTGGTAAGAAAAAAAGCTGATGTACTTCCTGTATGGAAGGGGTTATATAGGGGAATCCCTTCATGTCTAAGACTTTGTCTACCAGTGTCCATTCACCTAGAGATGGTATATAACCAGTAGGTAATGAATTTTAGCCTAAAGCCCCATACAACACTATCAGATTTTCTGCTGATTTTTGTCTTCAGATTTACTCAAACCATGTAGTGCAATGAGGTTTGACCTCATATTATATGGTTTTGGTAAATCTGAAGGAAAAAATCTGCAGAAAATCTGATGTGTATGGGGCTTAACTCTGTGTCCCATGATGTATGGAATTAACATATTGTATATCTCTACAACTGTGAGTTCCAGAAACGCTGAAAATTTAGATCCATCAATCATTTCATCATATATGCATGGTTGAGTATCAAGGTTCCCACCAAAGCTGA
This sequence comes from Lithobates pipiens, assembly GCF_037356315.1. Taxonomy (NCBI): domain Eukaryota; kingdom Metazoa; phylum Chordata; class Amphibia; order Anura; family Ranidae; genus Lithobates; species Lithobates pipiens. The sequence continues at coordinate 206,931,849 of NW_027507787.1, forward strand.
TTATACAGCATGAAGATTATGCCCGGGGAATGTGAGTCACCCCTGTATCTTTGCTTTAATAAAATGAGGGTTATCCTATCACAACGGCAACCACTCAGGGATGTAAAAAAATGCTTTATCTGCAAGTAGTGGAATATTTCAGAGTTAGATAGGGAATAGTCACATTGTAGAGCTTGGAATACGTTACCACTATTTATGGTGGGGAGTAGGTGTGTAACCTTTCATCGTGACAATTGTGAAAAAATCCAATCCTCTAAGTCTGGGGGGGGGGGGGGGAGATGGATTATGAAGCATGGCAGTAAGGGTATGTGGGGAGATTGGCACTGCCCAGAATATTTAAGGTCATCCCACACTTTTGGAGAATGCAATGTAATAGGGTTCTGTATGCGAGTCCTCGGACGAATCCAAAATAGATTATCTGTATGGGGTTGCAATTGATTTATTCCTAAGAGACCCAAAATGGGGTTTCAGAAGTCGCATGATATTTAGTAAGAGATTCTAACTGAGCAGTTTGATAATATTTATGGAGATACGGGACACCTACACTACCCTGAGGTCTATCACAAAAAAAGAAAAGAAAAAAACAGCATAGCTGACAACTCTGGGTTTATAGTGGTGCCATATAAAGTGTAAAACTGGATTTTGTAGAGTACCCAAAACATAGGATGGGATTTGCAGGGGTAATACCCAGAAAAGGTAAAGTAATTTCTGCAAATAGGTCATTTTAATCACTGTAATGTGACACTATATAAATGTAGCACCGACTCCCGAAGGAGCGGCTGGTTTTAATGGGCTTACCATTACCTTCTTCCGCTCGTTCCTCATGTCTAGGGGTTTCCCATGGTAGATGGCCCAGAATTTTAGAGAGTGACAACAGATCCACTTAACTACATTTTTGCAAATAAAAATCCATTTAACAACAGTCTCTCGGTATAGGATAAGAGGATTAGGTGAAAAGTCCAGGTACTCTTAGACCTTGTACACACAGTCGGAAATTCCGACCGCAAAATCCGTCAGATTTTTTCCAACGGATTTTGTCCGAAACTGGTGTTGCATACACACGGTCAAAGTTGTCAGAAAATCCGATCGTTCGGAACGTGATGATGTTCGTTCGTTCCGATGGGACCACGTTCAGCCTAGTAGCCAATAGCTCTGCTCTCCTACTTTGATCTGAGCATGCGTGGCACTTTGTCCGATCGGAATTCTCTACAATTCTCAACAGAAAATTTTATATCCAGCTCTCAAACTTTGTTGGTCGACATTCTGCCGGAAAAAGTCCAATGGAGCCCACACACGGTTGGATTATCCAACGCGGTCCGATCGTACATTTTCCGTCGGAATGTCTGACCGCGTGTACAAGGGCTATGTGTCAAAGTCAGTAATATAGAACTTTCTTACTTTAAATAAATCCAGAGAATAGCCATTCACAGCTGGATGTTCACTCTAGTTGGATAGTCCCTGTGACGGAACCGATCCCACACTCCAATTGAGTGCTTCCGTCAGTATACCGCTTCCTAAGTCTGAATATAGATATCAGATATTCCAACCGCTCACAAGCACAAAACGACACTTGCTTAGCTGCTCAACATGGACTGATTTATTAAAACCAAAAAGACAAGTATTTATAATACAGTAGAAGACTAAAACCTAACCTAATTAGCATGAGCTAATTATCTAATCATTGACCCAGACTAGTTGTCTGCGAGATAAGACTTTTCAGGGTAAGACTTTGTCTCCTAGCTCACTGATTGACTATTCAATATACATTACCATAAACATAAACACAGGGTTAATTAGCACAACCAACAATGTGTGTACAATTCTTACAAGCCAGACTAGACTCATTTACACAACAGACAGGTGGCTGGAGTTGATGATATTAGCATCTAACAGTTTGTGTCCCAACAGTGTGATTCAGTCTATTGCTAATATGGCAAATACATATCCAGAGTCTGTGTGTCTTGGGGGGACATGGATCTGAATCCAAGTAACACCACCTCAGGGGTCCCCAGGCATACAGCTCACAAAGAGCACCGTTCCCCCAAATGCGAGGGCCCATAATTTGCAAGGCAAGAGGCTCGCATTCTTTCCCCTCCAACCGTCTCTGTCCCGGCTAGGTCTGTCACAGTCCCTCTCTCACAAGGCCTAGCAGCCAACAGGGTCAAGAACAAGTCCCTGCCACAGACTTTGTTGTAGAACATGAACATGGAAACTAGAAAACTTGTAGAACACTCGCGTGGCACCAGTATCTTGCAGCCGGTCCGTCGATACCGCGCAAGATTTGATTCACTTCGGTCCTTCAGCTTTACCAGGCTCTTGCTAAGAAGCCAACCCTTGCGTGGCCTTCTTCCGAAGAGTCCTCCTTGGATAACTACGAAGTTGCTGGGCCTCTCCACAACTTGAGATGGCACCGGACCACTTCCGAATCCCTTCCTTAGTTTCCCCGCCTCGGGCTAGCCAGCCCCGAGATGTAAAAGTCGGGTGGATCTGCACCCCAGGCCATAGACCTCCTGGGGGGCTGGTCAGGAGGACCAGGACCATGGAGTCAGAACATACTTCTGGACCGGAACCCTGAACCACGTGACATCCACATCTTAAGTACCCGGTTCACACTGAGGCAGCACGACTTGCAGTGCGACTGTCTCAAGTGACATGCACATGACAGCAGCGGCGACTTGTCGTCTTTAGTCACCCCAAAAGTAGTACAGGAACCCTTTTCTAAGTCGGAGCAACTTGAGTTGCTCCTATTAGAACGTTTCCATTGTACAGAACGGGATGCAACTTGTCAGGCAGCTAAGTCGCCTGACAAGTCTTCCCAGTGTGAACCGGGTCTAAAGCCTCATATACACGGTCGGACTTTGTACAAACTTTTCCGTGGACTTTTGTACAAAGGGCGTGGTCCACAAGTTTGTATTGCATACACACGGTCGGACTTTTTGACAACAAACACGAACGTAGTGACGTCACAACGTACTGACGCCACTTCAAAAGAGGACGTTCAATGACTCCAGCGCCACCTTTGATCAACTTCTCTATTGTAGTCTGATCTTTTGCATTGGTTCTGAGCATGCGTGTTTGTACCTTGTACAAAAGTCCGATGCTTTTGCGTACACACGGTCGAACTTTGCTCCATCGGACTTTTGTTGCCAGAAAGTTTGTCCGTTCGCACAGCCAACAAAAGTCAGATGAAAACAGAAAAAGTTTGTCCGATGGAGCATACACACAGTCGGATGTTGCTCCAAAACAGCTAATTTGCATGTTTGTTGTCAAAACGTCCGACCGTGTGTACGGGCCTTTAGGAGTTTGTAAGCAATCAACAAAAGACGCCTACAGAAATTGTCTGCATCAAAGTTCAATGCTCAATGCTCAATTTACTTGCATTGGTGCAGAAAAGCTACCAGTTGTTAACCTTAACCATAACCATAACATGACGCCGGTTCCTCCCTCCCCCTCTCTGTACAGATCGGTACAGCGGAGGGGAAAGAGATCGGTGTCAGCAGCGATGTGGGCTGCATCTGCAGTGCCCACATCGCTGCTCACCGAATTTAACCCCTCAATTCCCTGCCAATACTCTGCAATACTCTGCAATACCCCCCTAATACTCTGCAATACCCCCCAATACTGTGCAATACCCCACCAATAACCCGCAATACCCTGCCATAAATTGCCATAGCCAGCCATACTCGGTGATACCCGCCATTACTCTTCAGTACCCCCGCATTACTCTGCAGTACCCCGCCATTACTCTGCAGTACCCCGCCATTACTCTGCAGTACCCCGCCATTACTCTGCAGTACCCTGCCATTACTCTGCAGTACCCTGCCATTACTCTGCAGTACCCTGCCATTACTCTGCAGTACCCTGCCATTACTCTGCAGTACCCTGCCATTACTCTGCAGTACCCCCCAATACTCTGCAATACCCCCCAATACTCTGCAATACCCCGCCAATACCCCGCAATACCCTGCCATTAATTGCCATACCCAGCCATACTCGGAGATACCCAGCCATACTCGGTGATACCCTGCAATACCCAGCCATAGACGCCCCCCCCACCCCTCACCACCCTCTGGTGCTTCTACCAACTCGCCAGTACGATCAAAGCCAGAATCTTTTTTTATTTTTTTATTTCAGGCTTCCCAGCCTAGAGGTGAGATGTGGGGTCATATTGACCCCCAGATTTCACTGTAAAGAGGACCTGTCATCCCATATTCCTATTACAAGGGATGTTTACATTCCTTGTAATAGGAATAAAAGTGATCAAAAACTTATTTTTGGGGAAAAAATGTCAAACTAAAATAAAGTAAAATGAACAATAAAAAAAAAAAAAAAAATTTAAAGCGCCCCTGTCCCCATGTGCTAGCATGCAGAAGCGAACGCATACGTAAGCCCCGCCCACATATGAAAACGGTGTTCAAACCACACATGTGAGGTATCGCCGCGAACGTTAGAGCGAGAGCAATAATTCTAGCCCTAGACCTCCTCTGCAACTCAAAACATGTAACCAGTAAAAAAAATTTAAAGCGTCACCTATGGGGATTTTTTAAGTAGCGCCGTTTGGCACCATTCCACGGGCATGTGCAATTTTGAAGAGTGACATGTTTGATATCTATTTACTCAGCATAACTTCATCTTTCACTTTATGCAAAAATTGGGCTAACTTTACTGTTTTTTTTTGTTTTTTTTAAAGCACAAATCTGTTTTTTCCCCCAAAAAATCGCGTTCGAAAAATTGCTGCGCAAATACCGTGTGAGATAAAAATTTGCAACGACCACCATTGTATTCTCCAGGGTCTTTGCTAAAAAAAATATATATATATAATGTTTTGGGGTTCTCTGTAATCTTCTAGCAAATAAATGATGATTTTTACATGTAGGAGAGAAATGTCAGAATTGTCCTGGGTGCTCCAGGATGCCTGATGGCGCTCCCTGCATGTTGGGCCTCTGTATGTGGCCACACTGTGTAAAAGTCTCACACATGTGGTATCGCTGTACTCGGGAGTAATAGCAGAATGTGTTTTGGGGTGTAATTTGTGGTATGCATATGCTGTGTGTGAGAAATAACCTGATAATATAACAATTTTGTGGAGAAAAAAAAAGGAAAAAAAATCTTGATTTTGCAAAGAATTGTGGGAAAAAATGACAACTTCAAAAAACTCATCATGCCTCTTACTAAATACATTGGAATGTCTTCTTTCCAAAAAGGGTCATTTGGGGGGTATTTGTACTTTTCTGGCATGTTAGGGTCTCAAGAATTGAAATAGGCTGTCAGTCCTTCAGGTGTGATCAATTTTCAGATATTGGCACCATAGCTTGTGGACTCTATAACTTTCACAAAGACCAAATAATATCCACCAATTTGTACTTATTTTTACCAAAGATATGTAGTGGTATAAATTTTGGCCAAAATTTATGAAGAAAAAATTACTAATCTGCTAAATTTTATAACAGAAACGAAGAAAAATTCATTTTTTTCGCAGAATTTTCGGTCTTTTTTCTTTTATAGCACAAAAAATAAAAAACTGAGAGGTGATTAAATACCACCAAAAGAAAGCTCTATTTGTGTGAAAAAAAGGACAAAAATTTCATATAGGTCCAGTGTTGCATGACTGAGTAATTGTCATTCAAAATGTGAGAGCACCAAAAGCTGAAAATTGGTCTGGTTATTAAGGGTGTTTAAGTGCCCAGTGGTTAAAGTAGAAACTATGGGCAAAACATTTTGTTTTATATTTTGGACAAAGTAAGGGAAGGCTATAACCCGTCACCTTCACTTCCTTGCCCCATAACCAAAATAGGAAGTGAGAGGAAATCAAATGAGAATTAAGGGAATCCCTTGGCGTTCCCCAGGTCACCACAACTAGTGTCCCCATTGTAACATTTCCCCTCTATTACTTTTCCCATAATAACCCAAAATGTGTTCTTTTCATTTCACTTTCAATGACAATGGTAAACATAACAAATAATGAGGGTGAACCTGAAGATGGAAGCTGATTGGCTACAGTTTTAGTAAATCTCCCTCAATTCAAAAAGGTTTCCAGTCCCTTAAAGGGGAATACCGAGGACACAGAACATCTCTTAATGCAAATTTATAAAAATATTTTACCAATTATACAATCTGGTACATCTAGTTACTTATACAAACTAAAAATAACAAACACTACTTTATTATTAAAATACAACATTAAAACCACTCATCCATAGAAAATCAAGAACAAAACCCCTGTGGGGATAACAACATCATACTGTAAATATTGCAGTGAATGCGTATCTCTCATTATAGCATTATAGTGTACTATATGTGATCTATCTTCATGTTAATGACTGGCAGAAATCTTTGAATACAGTTTGCAGACGGACCATATCTTCATCATCTAAGCTGATCACTGAACCTTGATGGCTAAGTACTTCAGGAGGCATCATGTAAGACTTGAAGTTTCTCCAGTCATCTACAGCTACTGATAGATTCAGACCAGATATAGAAAATCCTGGATAGCTCTAGAGTTAGGCAGGCCATACAGGGTGCAAAATTTGCACAATTTCACCATCAACCCTCCTGCCAAGAAATTATCTTGGTGGGGACGGCTTCCCTGCCGGGACAAGACCGTGATGATTCCTAGTGGCTATAGCAGCCGCTAGTGATAATCGCAAGAAAATCCGGCGGGCTGGTCGATCAACTTGGTAGATTCTGCCTGCCCATTAATGGTTCGAATCTCGGCTGTGTCCTGCTGAACCGTGTATGGCTGGCCTTAGTCAGTCAGTGCAGGTTCCCAGCTCATTATCTATACTGGTGTTCTCTTTGTAACATTACTGCAGTTAGCAGTGGCTACCCATCTACTTTGTCAGAATTTAGATTTCCAAGATACTAAAAGCTAGGAGATCGAATTCTTGCAAGATGTCCCATTGCACAAGGATTTACTTATAGGCACTTTCACCTTTAAGTTTCATTTTCAGCTAAATCTGGGCATCCTTATCCTACAAAAAAAACCTTCTGGTTCTTCATGGGGATAGTGCTAAAGCCCAAGACTTCCTTGTCTAAAGTAGTTTCTGTCCATCACCTCATCCAGGACATCATTCTTCCATATCTGTTTCTGGCTCCAGTTCCCTAAAATAAAACGCCCCCCTTTACCTATGTGATTCGGTGTGTGTATTTATCTCTCCGGTGTTTATTCCAAAAAGCCCGAATTCTCTTTCTTTATACCATAAGGTTGCTCCAGCTTCTCATTCCACCATCTCTAGGTATCTCAGATGGACCATTGGTCAAACTTATGATTTTTAGGACCAGGTTCACCCTTTCCTTTCAAGGTGTGCTCAACCAGTCTGTGCCTACTTTCTTTTTTTTGGTAACTAAGCACTTTTCCCGGAAATGAAAACCTGGGATTTTTCTTTTTTCAAATTTCCTCCAGGTGGATATACAGGCCTCATTTGATGACAGCTTTGGGGCATATGGTCCTTCAGACAGCTTTTGAGCTGCAGTTGAACTGTCTTTGCATGTCCCGAAGTTTAAAGTAATTATTATGTTTTTTAAATTAAGGTTTATAACAAAAATGTTCTACTTACCTGCTCTCATAGCATCCCCGATCCTCCCTTTATGGGGTTCCCCACCAGCCAGGAAAAGCCACTGCCGAGCCACCCAATGTGCGCCTACTGACACAGACTGGGCGACTCGGCCCCGCTCCCTCATCACGGAACGACTGACGGTTTTATGGGGAATATAAGCATACCAACTTTATCAGCAGAAGACTCTATGATTATGGAGGCTCCAGTAACTATTGACGAACTTCATAAAGCTGTGGCTGAGATGCCTAACCTAAAATCACCAGGACCCGATGGGTTACCTATTGAGGTTTATAAAAGATATGGCGAGGTTCTGTTGCCAGAACTGCTGGAGTCACTGACTCAGGCTCTGGTGGTGGGGACGCTGTCTTCCTCAATGTTGGAAGCCACTATAGTGGTTGTCCCCAAGGAGGGAAAAGACCCTATGGATCCTGCTTCGTATCGCCCGATTTCGCTGTTCTGTACTGATGTAAACATTTTAGCGAAAATACTGGCAACACGCTTAAAAAGGTGCATTCATAAGCTTATCCACTCTGACCAGTCGGGATTTATCCCGAACAGGTCTACCAGTATTAATATAGGTAGAGCCCATCTGAATATCCAGATTCCGGTAGACAATGGAGGCTCCAGGGCCATATTTGCCCTGGATGCAGCCAAGGCATTTGATTGCATTGAGTGGGAATACTTGTTTGTGGCTCTTGCTAGATTTGGGTTTTGACCAAACTTTATCAAATGGATAAAGTTGCTTTACACTAATCCAAGAGCGAAAATTAAAATCAACAATGAGTACTCCGATGTGCTCCAACTGGAACGAGGTATGAGACAGGGTTGCCCCCTCTCCCCTCTACTTTTTGTCCTGGCAATGGAACCATTGGCCATAGCTATTAGGGTTAACCCTGATACACAGGGATTTAGGAGAGGTCAGATGGAGGAAAAGATCGCATTGTTTGCCAACGATATTTTGCATTTCCTAGGAGAGGTTCAAACCTCGTTAAAAGCGGCGATGGGAATGGTTAGAGCATTTGGCCAAATGTCTGGACTGACTATTAATTGGGATAAATCTGCATTACTTCCGATAGACACTGGGGTCACCTATATACCACAGGATATTTCTAACTTGAAGGTGGTGGAGAAATGTAAGTACTTGGGGGTTTGGATGGCAAGGGATGTAAATGTATACCTGGAAGATAACTTAGCTCCTCTCCTGCTGAAGCTTAAACATAAGGCGGATATTTGGAGCCGCCTCCCCCTGTCGATGGCAGGGCGTTGTAACTTGGTCAAGATGGTATGGCTCCCCCAAATTCTATATTTTCTCCACAACTCGCCGATATGGATTGGTTTGAGGTGGTTTAAGAGAATAGAATCTCAGTTTAGAGATTTTATATGGAGAAAGGGGCCGCCTAGGATTAGCTTACGGACGCTGCAGCTGCTGCTGGAGGAAGGGGGGATGGCGGTTCCACATCCCAGACTTTACTATTTGGCGGCACAGCTGCAGCACCTAGCAGGAGCAGGAACACCAAACGAGGGTATGCCTCGTCACAGCTTGATGATGTTAGGATGCCCACATAATACACTTATTGAGGCCCTCGAGGCAAACTCGTTCGATATACGCTGTCCAACGATCAATCAGATTGTTAAACTCTGGAAAACAGCCAAGGTTTTACTAGGATACCAGGGGGTATCTGTACTGGCCACTCTATGGAACAATAGAAACTTGGTCGAGCTAGCTAAAGTTGAAAGATGCAGAGAATGGATAAACCAACTAATTCAAATATTTCAGGGTCCAGATATCAAATCATTTACCAATTTAAAGTTGGAGTTCTCGCTGTCGAACCGTTCGTTTTACAAATCTCTTCAGGTCAGACATGCAGTCCAGTCACAATTTGGACCTCAAAAGGTACAGTGGATTCAGATTCCTGTGCTATCACAAATTATGTCCCAGGACACGCTTAAGGGACTGATTTCTTATCTGTACGCCAGATTAGGGGATAAAATGCTAGATCGTGAAGGCCTGCTCAAAAATAGGAAAATATGGGAGAGTGATGTGGGTCCACTGTCCAACCCCGACTGGGATCGGATAATTGAACAGGGAACTAGTGTTTCAATTTCCCCTTCCCAGAAAGTTTCCCACCTTCTCTTTTTCTAACGGGTATACTATACCCCCAAGAAAATGTTTAAATTAGGCTGGAGAAACAACGACCAGTGTCCTAGATGCGGCTCAGCCGGTGACTTTATCCACATGTTTAGGATGTGTCCGAAATTATTTACAGTGGTGTGAAAAAGTGTTTGCCCCCTTCCTCATTTCCTGTTCCTTTGTATGTTTGTCACACTTAAGTGTTTCGGAACATCAAACCAATTTAAACAATAGTCAAGGACAACACAAGTAAACACAAAATGCAATTTGTAAATGAAGGTGTTTATTATTAAAGGTGAAAAAAAATCAAAACCATCATGGCCCTGTGTGAAAAAGTGATTGCCCCCTAAACCTAATAACTGGTTGGGCCACCCTTAGCAGCAACAACTGCAACCAAGCGTTTGCGATAACGTGCAATGAGGCTTTTACAGCGTCCTGGAGGAATTTTGGCCCACTCATCTTTGCAGAATTGTCCTAATTCAGTTACATTAGAGGGTTTTCGAGCATGAACGGCCTTTTTAAGGTCATACCACAACATCTCAATAGGATTCAGGTCAGGACTTTGGCTAGGCCACTCCAAAGTCTTCATTTTGTTTTTCTTCAGCCATTCGGTGGTGGACTTGCTGGTGTGTTTAGGATCATTGTCCTGCTGCAGAACCCAAGTTCGTTTCAACTTGAGTACACGAACAGATGGTCGGACATTCTCCTTCAGGATCTCTTGGTAGACAGCAGAATTCATAGTTCCTTTTATCACGGCAAGTCTTCCAGGTCCTGAAGCAGCAAAACAGCCCCAGACCATCACACTACCACCACCATATTTTACTGTTGGTATAATGTTCTTTTTATGAAATGCAGTGTTCCTTCTACGCCAGATATACTTGGACACACACCTTCCAAAGAGTTCCACTTTTGTCTCATCGGTCCACAGAATGTTGTCCCAAAAGTCTTGGGGATCATCAAGATGTGTTGTGGAGAAATTGAGACGAGCTTTGATGTTCTTTTTGCTCAGCAGTGGTTTTCTCCTTGGAACTCTGCCATGCAGGCCATTTTTGCCCAGTCTTTTCCTGATGGTGGAGGCATGAACGCTGACCTTAACTGAGGCAAGTGAGGCCTGCAGTTCCTTGGACGTTGTTGTGGGGTCTTTTGTGACCTCTTGGATGAGTCGTCGCTGTGCTCTTGGGGTAATTTTGGGCGGCCGACCACTCCTGGGAAGGTTCACCACTGTTCCATGTCTTCGCCATTTGTGGATAATGGCTCTCACTGTGGTTCGCTGGATTCCCAAAGCTTTGGAAATGGCTTTATAACCCTTTCCAGACTGATAGATCTCAATTACTTTCTTTCTCAATTGTTCCTGAATTTCTTTGGGTCTCGGCATGATGTGTAGCTTTTAAGGATCTTCTGGTGGACCTTACTGTGTCAAGCAGCTCCTATTTAAGTGATGCCTTGATTGTGAACAGGTGTGGCAATAATCAGGCCTGGGTGTGGCTAGAGAAATTGAACTCAGGTGTGGACAACCACAGTTATAGTATGTTTTAACAAGGGGGGCAATCACTTTTTCACACAGGGCCATGATGGTTTGGATTTTTTTTCACCTTTAATAATAAACACCTTCATTTACAAATTGCATTTTGTGTTTACTTGTGTTGTCCTTGACTATTGTTTAAATTGGTTTGATGTTCCGAAACACTTAAGTGTGACAAACATGCAAAGGAACAGGAAATGAGGAAGGAGGCAAACACCTTTTCACACCACTGTAGGTATTGGACGCAGGTTATAGAATAGATTAACACAATCTTTAATTTAACACTAAAAGGTAAAATCCCCTGATTTTAGAATCACTTTAACCAGTTGCCGACCGCACTATAGTCAAATGATGGCTACAGTGTGGCTCGATAACTCTGGGAGGGCATACATTGACATACTCCCAGGATCGCCTTCCCGCGCACCTCCTGTGGTGCACACACGGGACTATCTGTGCTCGCTGGGTTCACGGGACCCAGCGCAACACTGACCACTGTAAAGGGCCAATGACAGCGGCCCTTTACCACATGATCGCTCCACCCAATGATGGAGCGATCACAATGTAAACACACCGATACTGTGTGAGTGGAGAGGAGAGTGACAGTGTAAAATTGTGAGTTTATTCCTATATTACTATGCACAGCAGTGCTACATCAGTGATAAACAGAGCCTCTTCAGTGCCACTAGAGCCACACCAGTGCCACCTGTGCCCATCAGTGCCACCTGTGCCCATCAGTGCCTCATCAGTGCCACTTGTGCCCAGCACCAAGCAGTGCACCTTCACCACCAAGCAGTGCACCTTCACCAGTACCCAGCAGTGCAGCCACACCTGTCTAGTTTACGTAAGTCGCTACACCAGTGTGAAAAAATATATTTTGCCAGCGAGGAGGCCTACCAGAGTCTTAGCCTGAGCGATGAGAGCAGTGGGGAGCTCTCTGAGTCTCAGTCCGATTCTGATTCGGCATATGAACCAGTTACAAGCAGTGGGTCTGCTACAGAATCGGAGGAAGAGGAACATGTGCCCATGAAAAGAAGGTGTTTTGGCATGGAGCAGCAGCCTACTACCAGCAGCGCAGTGCTATCCACCTCCAGAGCAGCGCCACTGCAGCAAAGACCAAGCACCAGTAGGGTGTCATCTCAGCCCCAAAGGGATACAGCTCATGCCAGCCTTCCCCCTAATTCCGGAGCAGCAAACATCCCCCCCTTTCACCGCCCAGCCAGGTGAACATCGATGATTTTGCCATGCTTGATTTTTTTCCTTTGATTTTCACTGAAGACTTACTATCGCCCATCGTGGCCCAGTGCAACCTCTATGCACAGCAGTACATAGTAAGCAACCCTTGTTCTAGTTACGCCTGTCCCTTTGAGTGGAGAGTACTTACCATAGAGGAATTCAACATTTTTTTTAGGTCTAACTTTTACAAAAAAAAAAAAAATTACTCATATTGATCTACCAACCCCATCTACCACATGCCAATCTTCTCATCCATTATACTAAGATCAAGATACCTTATGATTATGCGGTTCCTTCACTATGACAACACCCAGTGCCCTCCCCAAAATGACCCAGCTTTTTACAAATTATTTAAAATTCGGCCACTCCTAAATTATTTCTCTGAAAAATTCCCCCAGTTATATACCTCTGACCAGAATATCTCAGTCCCTTGTAAAATTCACAGGCAGGCTGGGCATAAAACAGTTTATCCCCAGCAAAAGGGCCCGATATGGAGTTAAAATGTACAAACTTTGTGACCGAGCCACGGGGTACATCTATGCCTTCCAGGTGTACGAAGGAAAGGACTCCCAACTGCACCCCCTGAATGCCCAGAGTATATTGGAGCCAGCGGAAAAGTTGTCTGGGAGCTTGTTTATCCACTCCTTGGAAAGAGATACCATCTTTATATGGATAATTTTTATAAGTGCTTGCCCCTCTTCCGCAATCTTTACCGGAGGGACACCCCAGCATGTGGTACAGTAAGAGCCAACAGAAAGGGCTTCCTGCAAAATGTCATCAATGAAAGGCTACAGCAAGGGGAGACTGCGTCTTTGCAGAGCTATTTACTGTCAAGTGGAGGGACAGACAAAACGCCCATGTGCTCACATCAATCCCTAACGACACACACATGGAAGTCCCCAGAAGAAATGGGACAATCCAGAAACCAGCTTGTGTCCTTGACAATAATTTGTTCATGGGGGAGTGGACTTCAATGATCAGATGATTGAACCATACCTTCCCACAAGAAAATACCACCATTGGTATAAAAAAGTGTGCCCATTTATTTGTTCAGTTTGGCCATATATAACACTTATATTATTAACCAAAAATCTACCGAGACCCCCGTATCCTATCTGCATTACCAAGAACAAGACTCCACGAACGCCACTTTACTGAGAAAATCCCCTCCTGCGAAACAGGCCACAGACGTCAGAAGTAATGCCAGGTGTGCTTCAGAGGAGGAGTTAGAAAAGACACCTCGTATTATTGTCCCCAATGTCCTTCCCAACCAGTCCTCTGTATGGGGTGACTGTTTCTTTCGTTACCATACTTCTCTACATTATTAGGGAAGTATGGTAAACGTAATTCTTAGCCCCTGTACACACGGTCGGAGATTTCCACAACCAAATCCTTTGGATTTTGCCTGTCGGATTTTGTCCGTCGGATCTTGTCTGAAACTGTTGCATACACACGGTCGGACAAAGTTGGCGAAAAATCCGATCTTTCAGAACGTGATGACGTAATTTCGTTATGATGGGACTACATTCAGGCTAGTAGCCAATAGCTTTGATGTAGGAATTTGATCTGAGCATGCATGGCACTTGGTCCCATCAAAATTCTCTACACATGATCGGAGTATGTCCGATTGGCCCAGTTGGTCGGGAAATATTTCCAACATGTTGGAAAATTGGGTCCGACGGAATCAGTCTGATGCATACCACACACAGTTGGATTATCCGACAACACGGTCCGATAGGACACATTCTGACGGATTCTCCGACCGTGTGTACAAGGGCTTAGACATGTGCACCAACAAAAAATTATTATTTTTTTTCTTTTTTTTGCTTTGTTTTGAAAATTCTGAAATTTCAAAAATTCTAATTTCTGAAATATCGAATTCCAAATTTTGGAAATTCTGAAATTTTGGAAAATTAAAAAAATCTGAAAAAAAAGAAAGAAAATCAGTAAAATTTGAAATAATAACTTATTAATAATAATCAACTATTAAATTATAGGTATTGGAATTTCCTTTGAAATTTGACTGTTTTTGAACGTAATGAATACAAATTTATCTGAAGTTACCAATTATCCGAAATAAAGAAGGCCACATCTAAACAAATGGAATGGAACAAATTAATAATAAATAATAACATTTTTATTATTATTGTTATTTAGAATTTTTAGATCGTTACGTTCCATTCATTATTTCAGATAATTCGTAACTTCGGGTAAATTCGTACTCTTTCCGTTCACTAACAGCCAAATTTGAAATTCCAATACCTATAATTTAAATTTAATAGTTATTAGTTATGTCAGATTTTCATGCTTTTGAATCTTCTGATTTTCATTCTTTTGAATTTTCTGATTTTCATTCTTATTTTTGAATTTCCGAAATTTCGGAATCAACTAATTTGTTAAAAAAACGAATTTGGAACTAAACGAATTGCAAATGTCTAGTTCTTATTTCCTGTCATTTTCCTCCACACCCCTTATGCCACTGCACTGAACTGTACATGCCACTGCACTGAACTTTAGATACCTCTGCCTTCTCTGAAACCAACCCTGGCCTGTTATGCGACCACACTTCTGCCTAACTTTAAATTGTACCTACCTCTGCCTGCTCTGGAACTGACCCTGGACTGTTTGACCATGTTTTTTGCCTGCTTCTTTGACTGATCTTTTACCCCCTATGTTAGTGGGAACACAGGGGTCTTACATATGTGAGGGGCTACAAAATTGTTTTTCTGGAAGAAGAAAACACATTTTTTAGTTTTCTTTTTTCCCGATTAGGGTCTGGAGACTTCAAAGAGATTTGGATGGGAGAAGCCTCTACCTCTGTCCATTTTTTCCTGGCCTGCTGCTTGAACCATGTTCCTGCTTACTACCAGGACCAATATTTTGGTACTGCTGGCAATATCTCTGCCTGCACTCACCCTGGACTGTATATGGACAGTATCCTTGCCTGTACTGACTATGGAAAATTCCCATTCACTGTCACTGACCACGTCCCTGCCTGCTCCCTAAATCAGGGCTTTCCTCCTGTGGACATCTGCACTACTAAAACCACAGGTAACCTTTTTTTTATGCTTTGCTCAGCAGAATGCATTTTAGGGTGTAATTCTTGGTATGTACATGCTATGTATTAGAAATATGAAGGGCCTTCAAATGTGATAGATTGTAAGGAAATTAAATGCATAATTTATGCTCCTTGGATGTTGAGCCTCTATGTGGCCAGGCTGTGTAAAAGTCTCACACATGTGGTATTGCCATACTCAGGAGGAGTAGCAGAATGTATTTTGGGGTGTCCTTTTTGCTATGTACATGCTATGTGTTGAAAATATCTTATACATGGAAAACTTTTTCCCCACATTTTCCAAAAACTTCTAGAAAAAAATGAACCATTCAAAAGACACATTATGCCTCATAGATTATACGTTGGGGTGTTTGCTTTCCAAAATGGGGTAGTTTTGTGGGCGTTGCCATTGTCCTGGTGCTCCAGGGCCTTCAAAAACGTAATAGGTGGTTGAGAGATTAGATGTGTAATTTATGCTCCTAGAACACCTAAAGTTGCTACTTCAATGTTGGGCCTCTGTATCTTGCCAGGCTGTGTAAAAGTCTCACACATGCAGTATCGCCATACTTAGGAGGAGTAGCAGAATGTATTTTGGGGTGTCATTTGTGGAATGCACATGCCATATTAGAGAAATATCCTGCTATAATAACAATTTTGTGTGAAAAAAAAATCTAAATTTTGCAGAGAATTGTGGGAAAAAAATACAACTTCAAAAAACTAACCATGCCTCTTACTAAATACTTTCCAAAATGGGGTAATTTTTGGGGTATTTGTACTTTCCTGGCTTGTTAGGGTCTCACAAAATGAGAGAGGCCTTCATTACATCAGGTGTGATCAATTTTCAACAATTGGCACGATAGCTTGTAGACTCTATAACTTTCACAAAGACCAAATAATTTACACTGATTTGGATTATTTTAATCAAAGATATGTAGCAGTATAGATTTTGGCCAAAATTTATGAAGAAAATTACTAATTTACAAAATGTTATAATAGAAATGAAGAAAAATGCATTTTTTTTTATAAAATGTTCAGACTTTTTTCATTTATAGCACAAAAAATAAAAAACCCAGCCAAATACCACCAAAAGAAAGCTCTATTTGTGTGGGGAAAAAAAGGACGAAAATTTCATATAGGTACGGTGTTGCATGACTGAGTAATTGTCATTCAAAATGTGAGAGCACTGAAAGCTGAAATGTGGTCTGGTTAGGAAGGGGGTTTAAGTGCCCAGTGGGCAAGTGGTAAAGACTTTGGTGTAGCAATAGTAAGAACAGCTGGCAAGACTGTAATCCTTGAAGTGTCATTTATTGGTACATCAGAGTGACAATAGAATTCTCTGAAGCGTTTCGGCAATAGCTTTAGTCGTAGTTACGCGTCAGAATTATTGGAATGGATTGTGTTTGGGTACATTGAACCTTGGCACCTGTGAGTGGACCTGGTGTATGGATTGGGTTGTTCCTGCAGAGAGCACTGTTATTTTTTTTTAACCGCTACAGCCCCGGAAGAATTTACCCCCTTGCTGACCAGAGTACTTTGTGCAATTTGCCACTGCGTTGATTTAACTGACAATTGTCGTTCAACATTGCACCCAAATAAAATTGATGTCCTTTTTTTCCCCACAAATAGATGGTGGTATTTGATCACCTCTGCGGTTTTTATTTTTTTGCGCTATAAACCAAAAAAATGTATAATTTTGAAAAAAAACGCATTATTTTTTACTTTTTGCTGTAATAAATATCCCCCAAAAATATATTTAAAAAAAAACAATTATTTTTCTCAGTTTAGGCTGATACATATTTTTGGTAAAAAAAAAAAAAAATCACAATGAGCGTATATTGATTGGTTTGTGCAAAAGTTATAGCATCTATAAAATAGGGGATAGTTTCATGGCATTTTTATTATTTTTTTTTATTAGCAATGGTGGCGATCTGCGGTTTTTTTTTCTGCAACATAGTGGCGGACACATCGGACACTTTTGACTCTATTTTGGGACCATTGTCATTTATACAGCGATCAGTGCTATAAAAATGCATTCATTATTTTGTAAATGACACTGGCAGCAAAGGGGTTAAGAGCGATGAAGGGGTTAAGTGTGTGATGTGCTACTAGTCTCGATGACAGGGAACAGTGATCTCTGTCATGACACAAGCCAGAATGGGGACGTGCCTTGTTTACATATGTACTTCCCTGCCCTGAGGCTCCGTGACATGATCGCTGGGAGACCGGCGGATGTCGAGTCCACCGGTCCCGTGGGCATGGTCACGCTGTACGTGGCGGGCGCCTGCTATCCCTGCCTCTTAAAGGGGACGTACAGGTACACCCATTTGCCCACCGCTGCCATTGTGCCGATGTATATCAGCATGCAGTGGTCGGCAACTGGTTAAAAACGTTGGTGTCCCTCAAAAGATGAGTCAAAATAGGATTTTTGTTGCCAGGTGTCCAGTCTACTTGTAAGAGGCAGTATGACCTAAAGGGTTATGATTTCTGTGTCCCTCAGTGGACTCCAAAAAGAACAGAATTTTTTAGTGATTTCAAAAATTCTATTTTCGCTGTTGACAAAAGGTATATACTTTTGGTACATTATGGCATTTTGATGCCAATTCCCAACCTGGGTGAACTTTTTGTATACAACTGCAGCAGATAAATTGTATAAGCAGTGATTTTTGAGATGTCACTGCTCTGAGACTTGCACATTTTGCAGGGAAATGCTGACACTTTGGATCCAATGGGTTAATACAACCAGAGGTTTAGGGCTCACAAAAGTGGCATGCTCCACGCAGTTGCTAGCAGGCAGCTCTCTCTCTTGTGGATTCAATCAGCTTGGAGAGGTACCTGCTACACACTCCCCCCACCAAAGAACCTTTGGTCCCCAAATGAAGTAAAAAAAAAAAAAAAGTCTGTGACCTGTTAAATGCTTTTTACATACAAGAGGAGAAAGCAAGTTAGTGTACACAGAAAATCAGACAATTTGCATCTGCAAAAAAACCTGGCAGAGGAACCTCTCACCAATTAGAATGGGGGGGAGGTTGTCCTGTCTACAGGCCTCCGGAATTGGAATGGCCCAGCTAGATGTGCCAGGGGGTGAGTTGGGGTCCTCCACTAAATGTGTGGTGGAAGAACTAGGCACCTCAAGAGTGCTTTTTGAGGTGAAAACAGCTTCCTCAGAGCTTTCACTCAGCATATCATAAGTCAGTCTCTTGGGTGAATAGCTCTTCGCTCTCTCTGTTCTTTAGGCTCTGGCATTACAGGCACACTGCCTTACCCTTCAATTTTCCCATCCAATTTTTTTGTTTTGCTCAGATACCTACTCTCAGGCTTGAGTTATATATATTTTTTTCCTTACAGATGCTGGGGACATTGCCTCCTTAAGTGGGGGGAGGGTGTAGCCCCCTGTTTCTAAAAATGGGGCTATAGTGTAAATGTAGTTTTTGGCTAAGCTGTAAACAGCTCAGATTGATTTTATAGTTTATTTGGTTCTGTTCTAAACTTGACTGAGTTATGCATTCTCACTATTGCCAGCAGGTGTCACTGGTACCACAGGCCAGTATGAGAATCACAACTAGGTTGAGCTACAGTATGTAATGAATATTCTTTCTCCAGAACAGCCCAGTATGAGGTTCCTGGCCGCTGCGCATTCTGGGAAGGGGGTATTTATTGGGCTGAGCCATGTGATCTTGCAGTGATTCATTACCTCTGGCCCTACTGGCCCAAGAATGTGCTGCTGCAAGTAGGCCCAGAAGCCTGTTTTGGGGCCTACTAATCCTGAGTTGGTCCTTAGACTGTCCTGCCTGTGTGGAATAAGCCGAGCCAAGCTGAGGTGTTCCAGGGGAGGACCCTTATTGGAGAGAGCTAGGACGAAGGCTGGTCTCTCAGGAGGGCCTGGTGACTCGTTTGGAGGATACACCCATACCTAAAACTACTCTTACAGTTTTGCTGGATGGCTTAAAGGTTCTAACACTGTGAAGCTAAATCCTATTCTACAATCTAAACGTGGTAACTAGCTCCTGCTTGCCAAGTGTGAGAGAGACTTATCCAAGAGTGCTACTGTCTGCCAAGTCTGTAAGAGAGGCTTGTCCAGTAATCCTACCGGTTGCTAGGTCTGTGTGAGAGGCCTATCCAGGTAGTCAAGGTCTGCTAAAGAAGATTTTACCCCCTTCCTGACCAGAGCACTTTTTGCGATTGCAATTGTAAGTTAAAACACTGCGTTGCTTTAACTGACATTAGCACGGCCATGCGACGTTACACCAAAACAAAATTTACGCTCCCCCCCCCCAAATAGAGATTTCTTTTGGTGGTATTTGATCACCTCCTGAAGTTCTTATTTTTTGCGCTAATGGATGAGCATATAGTAATTTAACCCAGCTAATAAATGTGCTACCTAGGCCTATGCACTCTAAAACTTTCCACAGGTAAGGCCACTCGACACTGTTGAAGGCCTTAGCTGCATCTAATGAAAAAATGGCTTGGTTGCCTGGATTCTCCACTGGGATCTGTATGTTGAGAAAGAGGCGCCTAATATTTTGAGCCATCGATCTTGTGGGTATGAAACCTACCTGGTCCCTGTGGACCACCTTTTGTATTACTTTGGATAGTCTTGTTGCAAGTATTCTTGCTAGCAGTTTAGCATCAGTCGTAAGCAGGGAAATGGGTCGGGGGATGTAGCCTCCTTACCCGGTTTGAACAAAACTATTATAACTGTGTCATTCATGGAGTCAGGCAAGGTGCCCTCCTCCAGTGCAGATTTGTACACCCCCAAAAGTGTGGGCAGCATATCTCTTGTAAATTGTACACCCCCAAAAGTGTGGGCAGCATATCTCTTGTATACCTCGGATGGGAGACCATCTCCTCCTGGAGATTTATTATTCTGGGTTTGTTGTAGTGCAAGAGCCAGTTCATCTTCTGTTATTGGAGCATCAAGCACAGCCGCCTCCTCGGCAGACAGTTGAGGGAGATCACATTCACCCAAAAAATCCCAAAAAATCTACTATGGCATTATCTGTGTGTCATCTCTTGCGTGTCACGTAAGGACGAAACCACAGAGGGAGATCCCTGGGCTCCCACCAATAATGCCAACATATGCCCGGTGGATTCACCCTCCTCAAAGTGAGTCTGTTGTAGGAAAAACATTTTGTTTTCAGCCAGCTGGAGAGCAAGCTGGCTGGACATGGACTGTGCACTTAGCCAAGCTTTTTTTGTTTCCTCAGTGAGATTATTAATATAGGTGTCCTCAGATTCCCTAAGAGCTCTGCATACCTCCTTTTCCCAAGATTTGGTTTTAGTTTTTATACTATTAATAGTAGTTATAAATTGACCTCTTAAGTATGCTTTTACGGTATCCCATACAACGCCCAGCCGGGCTGAGTCTGTACTATCCTGTAGGAAGAACTTTTGACTATCCCCAATTGGGTCAGGTGATGGGAACAAAGCTAACCAGAAAGGGTTAAGTTTCCAGCATCTGGGTTTAGCATTAATGGGAAGCATTATCTCTACCCAGAAGGAAGAATGATCAGACACATGCCTGTCCCTGTAACCAGAGTTCTCAACCAATGGGAGCAAGGCGGCATTATCCAGCCCCAGGTCAATCCTGGATAAGCTCCCATGGGTCGTGGAACAGCATGAGTATAGTCTAGTCTGAGCGTGTTTTTTTTCTCCACACGTCAGTCAAGCCAAGTTCCAGGAGCAAATCTGCAAAGGGGGTACGACCCCCCGAGACACACAGAACTGTTTACTTTGCAGCCCCCCTATTGGAAGAGACTGAGAGCCAATCATCAGGGAAGAGCAGCAAAGAACTGTGGAATTATGAAGTCCCAGCACAAGGTAGCTTGACTGTGTGAGGGGGCAGGACTGCAAATCCCAGGCTGCACTGCAGAGAGTCAAGAGGATCTTGAGAGAAACTATAAAAAGCACAGGGCGGGCCAGGCCATGAGGCCTTGTTTCCTGGATCCCATCAGGAGAGAAACCCTCTGTTGCTGTGTAAGGGGATTGCGGCCTACCAAGGGGCACACGGTCTGCAGCTCCAGCCCAGAGGAACAGAACCTGCATACTTCCAGAAGAAGGCTCCGCAGCAGCACGGAATGTCATGGAATCGGCTGATTCAATGGGTCATTGCGACACATCTACAGCCAGGAGAATCGGTTGATCGCTCTTTGGATCACCTCTAAAAGTGTACAGGATTGGTGAGGGGGCTTTGCCTAGGAATCTTATTGCCCTCCATAAAATACCACACCTGAATACTGTGCACAGACTGTTATCTGGATCACATAGAGGAGTGCTATATCACATTCCTTCTGATTACCTTGTTACATTGAGGGACCCTTGTCCACGGAGCTCCTACATGCTGGTGAAAGAACAAACACAAAGCTTTGCTCCTAGAACATTATGTTGTTGCTCTTAAAGGGGGGGGACACCATTGGCATTTGTATTACTTCATTGTGTCTGTATTGGAAGTACTATAGGCTGGCCTGAGGTTCCCGTTTAGCCATAGTATTCAACATCAATCAATAGCTTGTTTGGAGAGTCCTTTTAATCTGTGTATGTTATTATTCTTTTATTGTTGCATAGTGTTATTGACTGTTTTGAGAACTGATTCAACCAAGGTCTGGCTACTTGTACAGGACTTGGCTGACTAATATTACTTTAAACTTTTCTCCGGTCCAAGTAAACTTGAGAGAGAGCAGAACTGAGTTTGTGTGTTATTACTGGGTTATTCCATTAATCACATTGCTAGGTGTACCAGAGGGGATGGGGCAGTTCTTTGGGTTTGAGAGGCAGAGTAACGGACTGAACATACAAAAGCAGCTCCTTCGTGGGTATCGCTATACTAATATCTGTGGTCTTTTCATAATTATACATAAGATCTATTTATACAATAACCTACCTATTGAGCTTCAGCGGTTGGCCTTGACGATGAAGATATGCGCTGTCTATCAGATGTATTTCGGACATTACTGCCAGTCACAAATTAAATCAGATATAGTGCACTATAGTGATATAGATGGATAAGACATTCACTGCAATGTCTAAAATGCTATTATCCCATGGGTTTTTCTTTTTTTTATGAATAATGTGTTGTATTTTATTAAATTTTTTTCAATTGTTTCTTACTTGTACATCTGGACCAGGTCATATAGGCAATAACGTTTTTTTATATATATATATATTTTCATATAGAGTTTGTTATGAGTCCTTGGTAGTCCCCTTTATTGAGAAGTAGCAAACCTTTTCTGAAATATATTTGCAATTTTAATTACCATAGTACTATAGCATTTGTCCAGGATTGAGTAGGTGTGACCCTCAGTAAACATAATATGGCCACTTCAAAACCTATTCTACTTTTTTTTTAGCTCACTGTTTTAAGTTTGACATTGCTGCTGGAGACAGATTTAAGGTTCAATTTGGTTATTATACTGTGCACATTGGTATTGCCGTTTGGCTTAAAATAATTTTGTCAGGCAGCAACATAATGTTCCTCTCTGAAATAACATAACCGCGGGCAGCTCTTCGTCCAACTTTCTGTGTTGGGAGCAGCAGTGTGAACGGTGACATTTGGAAGTGCCCTTTCACCTGTAAACATGCACCTTTTCCTGTGCATACAGTGAACCAGGACTGGACCTAATCATATTTTAGATTCTCTTGTAACAGCCAAAGGCAGCTTCAAGTCAGAACTGCTTCTGATCCAACTCATTTCCAGCCCAGTTCCTCTGTTGCCTCCAGCATTAAACTTTACACAAAGTCCAAGGTACACAAAATGAAAGTGAACATTGTTTCCGCTAGATTTAACCCCCACAGCTGATGGAGGTCAGAGGAGAGAGATTGTGTTCCTGTACACAGCATACCTTACAGGGGTGATACGGGGCACCGCACCTTCATCCTCGTATACGTAGCTGGCAGCACTGCACTCTTGGGCACTTTTAGTCAGAGGATCTGCGGGCAGTGGCTTCTGGGGTGGGCTGGGGATGCGTGATCCCTGCAAAAAAAAACATATACAGAGTAAACAAGCTGCCAAAGAATTGTCTGGATTTCACAGTGTGAAGGAGATACGATAATTGATGTGCGACCTCTATTACATCCACTGTAACTTTTTATGGAAACTCTTTTTCAGCTCTCATGAAATCTAAATGTCCTTGACTATAAATAAGGTTACTTATGTGGCTGGCAAGACACAACAAATCCATACTGAAAGCCAATCTGCTTACATCAACCTTACTTTTTTTAAAGCTTGATCAAAGAGCACCACAAACAGGTTTTCTTCCCCATAATATTGGTCATAATTTTGGATACGATTTTAGATTATTACATCAATTAGTGATTTTAACCTCCGCTAGCGGCCGAAAAAGGGTTAAAACCACCCACAAACCGCTGCTGCAGCGGTGGTTTGCCGGCTGTATAGCCGCACTGCCCCATTGAAATGCAAGCGTTGCCTCCAGTGGTTGGATCCCTGGCTTGACACCTGCTGAAGTTTCCCAATTCTTCACCGGCCCTGGTTGGTGAGAACTGCTCTGGTACTTGCTTCAGCTACTCACTGTGGTCCTTGGTAATAAGGTGGTTGGTCCCTTAGTGGCAAAAGCTTCCCCTCTACCCCTGACCATGACAGATTCTCCGGCAGGCAGAATCATCACTTCTGGTTGGAATGCAAGCTGCAATCCCAACCCTATGCTGCTTTCTTGAATGTCCACCCAGACAGCCATCCAGGTGGCACAGAATCCCGATCACCTGACTCCACCAAAATATATAGGTTCTCCCAGCAGGCAAAGGGATTTAGGAAAACCCCTGCCCATTGGCTTAGATACCCCATATACTCCTAAACTGTCCTTGCTTTGCCCTTGTCTTATCCAAGACAATCTCACCAGGTAACCAGCCACCTAGCAGCAGAAGGGAGAAGTGCAGCAATTCCATACTTCACTCCAGGGTGAACTCAATTGATCCCTAACAATGAGCCAAGGTAACTACACCTGGAAGGTACATTTAGAAGTAACCCTGCCCATCAGCGTGCTACAGACAGAGATTAAACAAATCTCCCCACAAGTTTTACATGTATATGTGCTTTCTTTCCCTTTCTACATTCTTTGGAAAGTGCAGATCATGTTGGAAATTGTGTTTCCTCATTCAGCAGTGGGAGGGGAGTCTGGGCATACACTGTGTGACAGCTAATTGGAGGAAAGGCAAACACCCCCCCCCCCCCCACACAGAGGCAGAGGAATGAAGAAACTTGCAGAGCTGTAATCTGAATAGACAAAGCTCTCTGCTAATCTACCTCTAAGCACCCTCCCCAATACAAATTTTCAGCTGCTGTTATCTCATGTGTTGGAGAACTTGTCAGAAGTCAAAATGATGATAACAGAGGAACGGAGCAGCAGAAAGACCCTGCACTTAGAGTTTTGGAGAGAGATAAGTAACACTACAGATAGATTTGCAGAGGTCAAATTTCATGAATGTTGTTTACAACCACTTTAATGGCAAGAGGTTATTCTTTTATATTCAAAACCTGATGCAATTCAAAATAGATCAGCCGTATCATTCCATTAATACATTGTATAATGCAAAGAAAAAGGGGTCTGTTTCAGTGCCCTGATGTAATGTATACACAGAAAAGCAAATAAGATCCAGCTGTAAAGACTATTTTCTTCTGCTTGTGTTTGGATGATTAAACATTGCACAGTGTATTTCATTCTAGTTACCAAAATTCCGATCTCCAAAATTCCAGAAGACATTCCTGGTGGCAGAAATGTCCCCATTCAACAGGAGTTCTGAGTGGATGGACTTCTAATTTGTAACGCAACAAAATCTAAATTTTTCAAATAAGATGATGGTCGACAAAGGGTTAATCTTACCAGTAGGTCATTACAAATCTCTCTGTAGCTGAAGCCTCACATCCTAAAACTCTTATCCTAGGGCTATAATGAAATCTCTTTGCTACTTTAAAGAGAGATTTAAAGAAAAAGTATTGCCACATAGTAAAAATCCTTATTATCTCTCAGTGGAGACCAAGTGTATAAGTTGGTCCTGCTGTGATCTGCACCACGGTTGCTGAGCTAGCATAGTCAGCAGCTTACCCCCCACATCCCCCCTCCCCCGCTGATCGACCATGTTGCTAGCAAAGAGATATACAACTAATGAGAACAGCACTCGTCTCTGGTGGCAAATGCATGCTGCCATTCAGTGCAGTAAGGGATTGAACAGGCCCATTCACAGCACAAGCACAGATTAAACCTAGGTTCACATTGACAGCGAGATTGAAATTGCGCGCGTTCAGGTGAACTCGCACAATTTCATAACCGAATGTCAGTCTGACTTCAGGAGCGATTTCAGAGACATCTGTGTGGGTTCCTGCACAGATGTCTATACAAATCGCACCCCAAAATCTCCAAAAGTAGTAGACAAACTACTTTTGGGAATCGGTGCGGTGCCGCACAGTCGGCGTTGCACTGATTCAGATGGTGCCATTTCCGACAATAGCCACAGATTTGGCATGCGATTTGACATGTCAAATCACATGCCAAATTGCATCACTGTGAACCTAGGCTAAAGATTTTTGAGCTTTGGCATGTGTGATCTATCTGCTGGTGCGATTTATGTTTACTGGCAGATGGATCGAAATACCCAACTAGCACTGGATCATCTTTTTACTTTTGTGAATGAACAGACAGGATTTTAGATAGATGACACAGCCCCAACAGTACTGACTGGTCACTCACAAAAGTGAAAAATAATTTAGAGCTGTACAGCTGCTTAAAAACATATATGTACATCATCAACAGAGAGAAGAGGGGAGCAAGGGAGTTCCAACTCTTCTCGATATAAGGGATGGAAATGCATGACCTTACCGGGTCATGATTTCATTTAAAGTCCCATAGGAATGGACATACATGACCTTACCAGGTCTAGGTCTCCTAAAAGTCCCTAAATGACTTTTTTCTTTTATCAACAGAGAGATCATAAAACTGCAACAGCTCTGAATGATCTTTTACTAATGCTTGTGTTGTTAATTATCAGTCAGCCGTGGCCTGGTATGCTTACACACAGCACAAAATCTATTTGTATGGAAAGCTGGCTACTATGCTAGGAACACCCACAAATTGGGTTTCAGCCTGGGATGGAGCTACAGTCAGCATAAATACTTAAAAACAATTGACTTTTAATACACAACTGGAACATGGATCAAAACAAGACTAAGTGCACTTGTTCCCCGAGGGGATTCAACTGGAATTTTTATGTTGTGATGATAGCTCTTTACTCACTGGACAGCTCCTCCTTCGCAGCACCTTGCTTTCAGTGTGCCGAACATCAGGTGACTGCCAACAAGTAGTTACATTTCTCACAAGCAAGAAAATAAATCAGCAGTGTAGCCCTATCCCAAGTTAGGTTGAAAGATAAGAGGGATAAGCTAGGGGAGGTTTATATAAAGATATGTATTTCCACTGGAGAGATTCACCCTTACTGCTGAATCTGGTTACCTTTGTTACCGGAGAGGATAACAAAGCCACATTTTTTGTCATTGATACTTTATTCGGGTAACAAATGTCAAATATGGAATTTTGTTGCACTTTGGGGAGCATTAAAACTCACATCCTGATGCATATCTGGGATGACGTGAAGGTAAGTCTCCCCAATGAAGAGGCAGTCAACAATGAAAAACCAAACTCTTCACAATTCTATTCAATGTTAATAAAAATGTGTTGCCTGGAGTACTTTTCAATTGTAGCAAGGTCCCAGGTCTCCTTTGATCTAATGAGATCCTCCAGTGCCAGAGATAGCAAACATCCTTCTGTATGTAGTGGGTTGTGAGGCATGGTGGGTGCAGAGTAGTTAAAGTTATTGGGCGCCAGGCACTTCTTGAATGCAAAAAAAAGTTGATTTCCTTTAACAAACTTTTTGGGGGAAGAGAGGGTTAGGGCCAGGACACCCTTAGGTAGTTGCAAGATTAATTGGCAAACTCCGAGGCTTCAATAGGAGGACAGCCATGCAGGGAAAGGCATCCAGAAAGATTCCACATCTGCATGTGCAGGAATGCTGTCTCCTATGGCAACAGTCTTAAACAGTTCCCAACACAAAAGTAACATTTCCTTTCTCCTTCACTACAACCTCTCCTTTAGTTTTTCAGCCCACTGAGCTCCCGTTCTCACTAGACCCGCTGATTCACTGCCACTGAATCCCTTGAGCTCCTCCAGTCTTCACGGCGGTATCTTCCTCAAGCGTCACCCCCTCTTCTCTGCTGGGTCCCTAGCTTAGCGCTCAAGATACCTCCTCAAGCTTTACCCCACTGGCATTCTCAGTCCCTGGCTTGACACACAAGGCTGCTCTGCAAGCGTCACCTCCTCTGGCTGGGTCCCTGGCTTGATTCCCACTGAAGTGTTCCAATTATTCACTGTCCCTGTCTGGTGAGAATGCTGCTTCGGTACTTTCTCACTGTTGTCCCTGGTAATAAGGCAGATGGTCCTTTACTGGTGACCACTCTACCTCCAACCACGACAGGTTCTCTGGCCAGCAGAACCGTCACTTTTGGTTGGACTGCAAGCCACAGTCCCAACCCTGCGCTGCTCTCTTGCTTCTGGATAGGTCCTCAGACAGCCTAGCAGCCAGATGTGCCTGGGATAGGCCCAGTCTCCGGCCTAGCACCAATACAAAACACACATCCACCCAGACAGCTGTCCAGGTGGCACAGATCACCTAACTCCACCCAAATTATATAGGCTCTCCCAGCAAGCCAAGGGATTCAAGAAAACCCCTGCCCATTGGCTGAGATGCCCCGTATGCTCATAATCTTTTTTTTTTTATCCAGAAAAAAACTTTATTCAGTAGTGCACACATACAGTCCAAATAATCACAGACAGTACAAAATAATGCAGTACAGTGCAAAGTGGTCCGAGGATATAAAGTACATAAGGGCGTTTGAGTCCCCCCCACCCCTCCCATCTACAACCCGATAATGATAGTAATCTTTACATACATCAAGACATTAATCCACAGCCATGCAAATATAAATATATTTATATTGCAGCGCTTATCGCACCCCTGGTCCGAGCAGTCGGTCCATGACTAAATCATCCGGGGAAAGACCTGGAGTGTCCAGCCACGGCCCCCATCGTTTTTCAAATTTATCAGGGCAACCGCTATGCTGATATACAATTTTTTCCATTCTCAGCATATTACCAACAGTGGTGGTCCACTCCAGGACTGATGGAGGTGAGTCCGATTTCCAGTGGAGCATTATCAACTTGCGGGCAGCAAAGAGCGCCCTAGTCAGGGCCTCTCTAGTATGGGATTCCCACTCCAATTCATCCAGCAAGTTCAAAATGCAACACCGAGGATCCCAGGGAACTGACACCCGAAACACCGTGCTCAGGGTGCCAGTCACCCCTCTCCAATAAAAATAGAGTTTGGGAAATCACCACAGCATGTGTATTAAGTCTCCATGATCCCTTTCACATCTGGTACACACAGGTGTCAGTGTAAGTCCCATAGAGTGTAGCCTGTGGGGAGTATAGTAAATTCTCAGTATGGTGTACAGTTGTGCAAGTCTGTGCGTCACATTCAGCGAGCATACGGCCACCGATTGCAACACTTCCTCCCACTGCTCGTCCTCCAGGGGCCCCACATCTAATTCCCATTTCTTTTTAACGGTCAGGGGGTGCTTTGACAAAAATCTGCTTAAAAGTGTAGCGTAACTCTGCGAGATAAATCCTTTCGAGTTTTCGGGTGATTTAAGCTGGGAAACAAGAGGCAGTCCCTCCAGCTGCCAATCCGAAACCTTTGACTGGGCTAGGAAGGCATGCTTAAGTTGCATATAATAAAAGTACATGTGTCGGGAGTTGATATCTTGCTCTCAGGGTATCAAAGGGTAATAATTTACTATTGCTGACTATCTGTGTAAGATAAAACACCCCTCTCCTCTGTCACCTCTCCTTGTGCTGTAGCTTTGCTAATTCAGGATACGACTCATTAGCCCATATAGGGCTATATTCACTAATTCCCTTTGCTCCCTGCAAATATTTGGTTTTGTTTCATATTTTCTGTATTAAATTATATGTGGGGAAACTTTTTTGGGGGGGTTTACCGAAGGCCAGGGCTTCAAGGGCGGTCGGAACAGATCTCCCACCCACCGTGTGCAGAATGATGACCTCAGAAGCACTGGGGACTCTGCCATTGGGGTCTCCCTCAGGGACCATGGTGCCTATCAAATGTTGTAGTTGAGAGGCTAAATAGTATAGCCAGGGGTTCGGCAGCGCAAGGCCACCTTCCCCCTTCGGGCGTTGGAGATGCTCCAATCTAATCCTAGGGGGTCGGCCTTTCCATATTAACTCTAGGAATAGTGAGTTTACTATCCTAAAGGTCTTCAATGGGATCACTACTGGAGAGTTGTGCAACATGTATAACAGTTGGGCAATAAGAATCATTTTAATAAGATTCACCTTGCCTGCAGCCGACATAAACAGCATATTCCAAGTCTTAGCCCTTCAGCGGAACCTGGTAAGCAGCGGTGCAATGTTTGGCGCGATATAATCCCTGATCCGTGGCGTCACCTTTATCCCCAGATATTTAAACGTGAGGGCAATAGGGATCTCTCCCACCCGCCCCCCCCCCCCCCCCCTGTTGTAGTTGTGGCTCATCTATTGGCATAAGTGCTGATTTGGACCAATTTATCTTAAGGCCAGAGAACTCCCCGAACCGGGTCACTGTGTCTAACGTGTTATTCAGAGACTGTGCCATGTCCCCCAGTAAAATCATTGTATCATCTGCATAAAGCATCACCTTTTCCTGTCTATCCCCATAGCAGAAACCCGTTATGCCCCTGTGCTCCCTGATCCTAATGGCCAGTGGTTCTATTGCCAGGGCAAACAGCAGTGGGGACAATGGGCACCCCTGCCATGTGCCCCGACCAAGACAAAATGGCAAGGACAGCCTACCGGCCTCCCTAATGGCTGCACTCGGGTGGTAATAAAGCAGCCGTACCCATGAGATATACCCAACACCAAAGCCAAAACGCCTCAGTATCTCCCAAAGATATGGCCACTCCACACAATCAAATGCTTTCATAGCATCAAGGGACAGGAGAGCTCTCCTGCTCACATTATCAGCCACTGATTGTATATTAAGGAATAATCTCCGGAGATTCACTGCCGTGGATTTATTCGGCATAAAACCTGCCTGGTCTGCATGTATCACCGAAGTGATTACTTTGTTTAAACAGAGCGCTAGTACTTTGGCCAATATTTTAATATCAGGTCATACTTTGGCCATATTTAATATGTAGCAAGGAGATTGGCCTGTAAGAGGCCGGGTCCTTATCAGGTTTCAAAATTAAAACAATATTTGCCTCAGACATAGAGGGGGGCAGAGTCTCCACCTCCTTGGCAGCATTGAACACGTTCTGCAGTTTAGGGAACAATACCTCTGAAAAGTGCTTGTAGATCTCAATAGGGATCCCACCCCCCCCCCCCCCCCCCGGGGCCTTACAATTGGGGAACCCCGCCACTGCATTCTGTAACTCCTCAAGGGTGAGTGGGGCGTCCAACGTCGCACGCTGGGACCCTGAAAGTTGTGGGAATGGTATTTCATCTAAGTAAGCATTCAGCTCCTCAGAACCATACTGTGAGGATGGGCGGTATAAGACCTCATAATAGTCAGCCAGCGTCTGTATCACTCCATCAGGGGAGTGAACCAATTTACCCTCCTTCGTTCCTATGCTTCCAATAACTGGAGATTTCTGCTCAGAGTTAGCTATCCTGGCTAAGAGATGACCCGTAATCTCCCCCTCCTAAAAAAAGCTGTCCTCGAAAAAAATCTCTTGTTTTCCGCAGAGGAGGCCAACAAGCGGTCATACACTGATTGAGCCGATTGCCACGCCCCCTTCGCGGACTCTGTTGGGTCCTGAATATATCGTGCCTCCAGGGAATGCACCTGTGCCTCAAGTGCCTCCCTGAGAGACTCCGACCGCCTCTTAACCTTCGTAACCTACTTACTAAGTAGCTGTCTCAGAAATGTCTTAAACTCTTCCCATTCAGTAAGTACCGATAATGAATCAGGTTGCTGAGTGAAAAACTCTCAGATGCTCCCCTCCATCACCTCGGGTGCTGTAAATAGCTGAAGCCAAAAGGCATTAAATTTCCAGGGCGCCCTAGAAAGTGAGGACGGTTGAGTAACTAGTAAATTGACCACCAAGTACGAGTGGTCCGAAACACATCTAGGTTTATAAGAAACATCTAGGACTGAGGGGAGCATGGTTGAATTTCCCACCGCCAAGTCTATCCTGGACAAAGACCCGTGAGTTTTTGAGAAAGAGGAGAATTGTTTACTAAATGGATTACGCTGCCTCCATATGTCTACCCAGCCCACCTCCTGCAACAACCTGGCCAGAGGAGTTAACCTCGGAGGGCTATGTGTCCCCAGAGCCAGATGTTTATCCAAACCCGCATTTAACCAACTGTTAAAGTCCCCCACTATCAGTAACGGGAGGTCCGGACGCTCCCCTAAAAATTCTAGGAGCAGCCGGAGCACCCGTGCATCAAAAGGAGGAGGTATATACACAGCCAGTACACATTGCAAAAGACCAATACGACAATGTAAAAATACAAATCTCCCTTCTGAATCTATTTTGAAGGCATACTCCTGATAATCGAGGGACATATGTATCACCACACTCACCCCCCGGGAAAAGGAGGTGTGAGTGGAGTGATATGCCCAGCCAACCCACGGATATTTCAGACAGCCCCTGGTGGCACCGGTAAGGTGCATCTCCTGTACACATAAAACAGCAGGGTAAAACTTCTTTAAACAAGTAAATATCATTGTGCGCTTGAGAGGGGAGTTCAGGCCCCTAATATTCCATGAAACTACTGCTACACCCGCCATCATGGAGGGAAGAGTGTAAGCCAGACAGGGCCCCCAAGCTCCCCCAGTAGTGGGTAGCCCTCGTGGGTGGGGAAGGTAAGAAACAGGTAAACTGTCATGTCCTCAGGACTTCCAGTAAGCAAACTAGTAAAGTTATTCGGACTGCATGATGATCCACACTGCATGTTGTAGTAAGGCACAATGGAACTGTCACATTTGGCTTGGAGGTTCCATGACCCCCCCAAAATCACCTTCAATGTAATAGCGCCAAATGGTCTGCACAGGTTCAGGTCTCCAGGCCAACTCAACCAACAGGGCAAAACTGTTCGTTACATTACGGCCTAACTGGCAGCCAACTTTGGGGTACAGCATTTTCCGAAAAAGAGAAAAAAATGTTTTTTTTTAAAAATACTTCCCCAAGAAGAAAAAGATAAAGATAAAGGGATGTTCGTAGGATTGAAAGTCACAGATAAGTTCCTCGCTCTGCAATAAAATCACAGCTTTCCCCGGCAGTAGGGAAAAATGAAGAAAAGGAGAAACAGGGGGGAGGGGGGGGGGACCTTCAAAGACGAGATAGGGCCAACATAATAAGGTAGGTCAAACAAAAGAAAGCCCCCACGAAGTATTGCACAGCATGAGCCGGAGCAGTCTATCAGGCCTTGCCTGTTTTGCGGGTGGCATACTTTCACAGTGATATCAATCTCCAGCAGCATGCACCCTGTGGTGGCGAAGGGCCTGCTCATTATGATCCACCCAGACTGCTGCATCTTTAGGCGACTCAAAGAATTGTGCGTGTCCTTCCGCTGTCACTCGTAGCTTGGCTGGGTAAAGCATGGCATAAGGCAGTTGTAGAGCTCTCATGCGTTTCTTCACCTCACCGAACTTTGCCCTGGCCCTCTGAACTTCAGCTGAAAAGTCCAGGTAAAATGAAACCCTGACCCCATTGAATTTGACGTTTTCACGTTCCCTTGCACATCTTAGTATTGCCTCTCTGTCCCTGTAGTGTAGCATCTTGGCCAGCACGGACCTGGGGGGGGGCACCCTGTGGGGGAGGTCTGCCCAGCACCCTGTGGGCCCTCTCCACTGTGAAGAACGGGGAGAACGAATCACGGCCGAAGATATCCACAAGCCAGTTTTCCACGAATAATGTGGGGTCCTTACCCTCTGACTTCTCAGGTAGACCTACGATGCAGACATTGTTTCTGCGTAAGTGATTTTCCGTGTCCTCGGCTCTGTTGTATATATCTTGTGCCATGCGGTGCGCTGCCCTGGCCTCACAAGCAAGAGGAGGTAGTTTATCCTCTATATCGCTCACTCTACTTTCCACCGCCATCGCCCTCTCTCTACGTTTTTGCAAATCTTGTCTGGGAAGTGAGACTTCTTCCCTCAAGCCCCCAAACTGCTCTTTCATATCATTCACCGATGCCGTACATACATGGGCAGCCTTCAATATAGCAGCCAGCGTGGGTTGTTCAGGGGGCTCCGCTGTATCCGTTATGAGGGGGGGAGAGGGCTGAGGAGCTGCATCCTCCATAGAGTTGCCAGGATTACTGTCGGTATCATGTCCCCATTCTGCCTGCGTAAACAGGTCAATCTCTCCCCCATGTATCTCCTCCGCAGTATCAATAGCTTCAGGGTCCTGTAGCTTTTAAAGCGTAATACAGAATGTCCCGGTACTGCTCCTTACCCTGAGTCTTTGGAGTTCTCCTGCTACCACCCTCTCTGAATTTGTCCACATGCCGCGGAGTGCGCTGTGTCATGGCCGCCGACGCTGCAGCGCCATCTTGGGAGTCCGGTCCCGCCATCTCCAATGGGCCTCTGCGGGTTTTCCCTCGGGTACAGAGGGCCGGCGGTGGGTCCGGGAGGTGCAGGTGGTCGGTAGCCAGCTGGGGAGCCGAAGAGAGCAGTATTTTGGCTGCCAGGGAAGGATCGATGAAAACGGGGAAGGATCGATGAATGGATCAGGCAGGAGCTGTGAGAAGTGCGTCCTCTCACATGCCGGTCTTGGCCACGCCCCCGTATTCCCATAATCTGACCTTGTGTTGCCCTTCTCATATGTAGTACTACCAAGTACCCAGCCACCTAGTGGTAGAAGAGAAAAGTGCAACCAGGCCAAACTTAGGAAGAAATCCATGGATCTCTAACAATCAACCAGGATAATTATTCTTGGCAGTTAAATTTGTGAGGAGCAACCCTGCCTAAACTCCAGGGTGCTACACAATATAGACTTTTTTTCCTTTAAAAAATGGAGAGCTGGGAGGACGTCCTCACGGTTCCAATAGCTGCAGAGTTTAAGGTCTGGCTAGTGAATTTTATAGAGGAAAGGAGAATTTTTTTGCTGTCAGTTTAATTTGAGGATTATCGTATTGAGATTTTTGCTTGTGGGGGGGGGGATAGGTGTGTTACCACTGACCTGCACAATTCTTCCTTCTTTTGACTCCTGCACTCTGTGTAACATACTACTAACCTCAACACACTCAAAAACCACAGGGCCTAAAAGGAACCCACAGAACAGAGGTTACCAATACAACCACGCAGTTTGACCAAAATAGCTTTATTAACAAAATTTGTTAAGTTAAGCTATTTTTGGTAAAACTGATTGTATTGGTAATCTCTGTTCTGTGGGTTCCTTTTAGCCCCTGTGGTTTTTAATATGCTGACTGGTAGGATTTTGTGGGTCTTATCCTCAGGGGTAACCTTTTATTTTTTAATTTGTGTTTGACCACAGAACTCTGTGTTACTTATTATGAGGGTTCAGTCACACCAATTGCTGTGGGACTGGGTTTTGTGGCTATTTCAGAGCTGTTCCACTGCACGATAAAGCGAAATGCCTAGTCTCCTATGTGCTCGGTTCACACTATGCGGTGGTGTGTTAGAAACAAAAATGTATGGCAGGCCATACATTTACCCAATGCAGCACAGTGCAAAACAATCCACTGCCTCACACCATGTGGCAGACAATAGAACTTTGTGAAATGTCACTGTGCGGTGCATAGGCACTGCAGTTGCTCCAGCGCGTTGTAACGCAGCAGCTGGTGTGAATAAGCTCTGACTCCTGAACTCTGGGTAACTTACTACTAACCCTTAAACACTACGTTACTTAGTACTGACCCTGTTTACTTTTATTGGGGTCTTGTTAGGTTATCCCTAACAACAAAAACAAAAAACACCAGCATGCTGGTGATCTTCAATCTTTATATGTTATTCAGGTAGATCTCCACCGCTTCAGGGTTGACTACCCCCTCTGCTGTGTTTAGAACTACTGAATGTTATTCCCTGTAACCATGACAATACAGGAGACATTCTGTATACTATTTCTGTACAGGCAGTCCCTGAGTTACAAACGTTCGACTTACATACGATGCATACTTACAAACGGAGGGAGACCACAAGAAGTGAAAAGAAATCTACTAGGATTTCTAGGAAGGGAAATTCACTCCTGTAAGAGTTATTATGGGAAAAGGTGGCTCCAATGAAGGTTTATCACCAATCCTTGGTTCCACGATACAGGACTGCCTGTATAGAACTCCCCAAAAACTCTTATTTCCTGCTAACGTGATTAGTTTACTGCATTCCCATCAGTCTCTTAGAACACGTGTAACAGTGATTGGATCAGTATGGTGGGTGTCAGTTTCCACCAAACAGGAGATAAAAATCTGAAATAAGGTTTACTAAATCCTTGCAATGTATATATAATTGTCATTTTTTTTTTTCTTTTATCAGACTGCAAACATGCAGTTACCATTTAACTGTTTACCTTAGCATAGAGCACTATGACACGTTCTATCTATCTGCCCCTTGAAGTTCCTCCTTCCTGACTGATTGTGAATTCGGGGCAAGGAATGCCACTTTCTGATTGGCAGTAGCCTGGGAAGCAGATTTGTTGTATCAACTTCACAGGGTCAGGTTATAATCAGTGCTGTAAAGGAAAAGTACAAAACTGCTGGCAATAGATGGGCTGACGATTGGGTACACAAACATTCTCTGAGGTCAGATAAACAAAAAAATATTGGAAAATCGTTCTCTGAAGATGATTTAAAGATCTTATCACTGTAGACAAACTCTTCGCACACAGGGAAAATACATTTGAAATATGTGATGGTGTTCAAAGGGTATAAAATTTGAAAACAATTAACTGATCACTTGAAAACTGTACAAGAGCTATAAACATATAGAATATTTCGGAATGCTCCCTAAATCTTAGCCAAGCTTTTCTTAGTTTAAAAAAACAAAAAAACAAAAAAAACAAACACACACTGAACAGCCTATGGTCCCATTGACACAGCCATGAGAAATGTACTTATAAAGACAAAGAACAAAAGTTCCTGCATAATGATCAGTAAATAGATCTATTTTATATTTGTCCTGTTCTTTTTTCAATTGTATACATGTGTCCTCAGACAGATTTTTGGATTTTGTGTCACAGATCTGAATGCAGGTTTACGCACTTGACCTGTTTTGAATGCCTCCATTGAAAACCAGGCAGCTTTATTCAGACCCGTAAATTCACCCAGAAGGATTGCAAAAATGTAAATGCAGTGACCCTGCAGCAAAATAAAATTGAACGGTCTGGCTGTGAAAGTGAATATTAAGCATCTCTGGCCACTGTGACACCCTCCAGTTACATGGGAAGTCTCTGACTACTTTAGGTGCTCTGTCTGGAGTTTACATACAGCCTACATTACACATTGGGGTCAGGCATGTACTGGCCATCGGGACTACAGGGAGTTTCCCAGTGGGACGATTTCAGTGACAAAGTAATGGCTGTGCTGCTCGCCCTCAACTTCACGCAGTGATGCAAGAAAGATGAGAAAATTACAGAGGAGAATAAGTGAAATAATAAAAAAAGAGGTTAGTGAGGACTCCTTATGTTATGCTACTTATGTTTTTTTGCACAATTGTGTATAGTTTTATATACTGTTTTTGTGCTTGTTTGCAAAATTAATGTGGGCTGGTGTGGATGAAGTCCAGGGCCAAATTTTTGTCCCAGTCCAGCCCTGATTGGGGTTGATTTACTAAAGGCAAAAAGACTGTGC
This sequence comes from Lithobates pipiens, assembly GCF_037356315.1. NCBI lineage: Eukaryota > Metazoa > Chordata > Amphibia > Anura > Ranidae > Lithobates > Lithobates pipiens. The sequence goes on from NW_027507787.1 coordinate 206,969,209, forward strand.
ACTTTGAAAAGTGCAGTTGCTCCAGAGCTTAGTAAATAAGGTAAGGCTTTGCTTTGCAAAGGATACCCAATCACGAGCAAGGAAAATAAAAATACAGCATGTTTGCTTGCACGTGATTGGATAATGGAAGTCAGCAGAGCTTCTGCTCATTTACTAAGCTCTGGAGAAACTGCTCTTGCAGAGTGCAACTGCACTTTGCAAAGTGCACGCTCTTTTTTTTTGCCTTTAATAAACCAACCCCATTGAGTTCTAATTCCACCTATGCTCCCTTCTGGAAACCGTAACACAGCATCCATTAGGACCCTATAGATTGCTGCTGGATATAAACTTCTTTTAGGCCAATGGCACACTAGCGGTTCCACTGCTAGAGTCCAATTACCAGTTTGCTAAAAATAAAAATAAAAAAAGTTGCTTATCTACTCTTATAGCAGGGCTCCCTTGTTGGGCAAAACGCTGCAGAATCTTGCTTTCCACAGAAGGAGCAAAAGTCTTATGCCTGAAACACATGGTACGTTTCATTTTCATTCAATCCAGAGTTCTGAAGAAAAAAAACGGAAGCACTCGTTGTACTAACTGTGCAATGTTAGTGCAGCAATCTCCCCGCTGTGCTATTATGTTCTGCCAAGGGGACTGTCCCCTTACCAGAACACACCAGTCAGGCCTTGCAGCCTTTGGGCCCAATTTATACATTTTCACTTAGGGGTGTACTCACTTTTGTTGCCAGCATTTTTGACATAAAAGAAAGCCCGGAGCAAAATAAATAAAATAATAAGCGCAGGGCGGGCATGGCAGGGTTAACAGGGTGTGAGTACAGGCTAGAGTGAGGAGAAAATAGATTAGCAATTGGTGGAGAGGCTGGGGAGGGGAGGAGCAGAGTTACTGTGCAAAGGGGGTGGTTCCTCACCAGCTCAGTCGGCAACGAGGAGCAAGCTTGTGAGGGAGAATGGCCACCATGGAGGAGCTTTTTTCAAGACTGAAGATGGAGGCGGTGTCCAGGGGCCCTGGATGGCTGGAAGGCAGGTTAGCAGCGGCGCTGGGGGAGGCATCCCCAACGGCCAAACCAGCAGCTCACTTTTCACTGGATCCCCCTCCCCCCCCTCCTTCCTGGGACTCATAAGCAGGATGTCAGAGTGGGCAGGGCTCCTTCAGGCCCGCTCGCGAAGCACTCGGCTGGACCTGCGGCAGGGGGGCGGCATTCAGCACCAATCGGGCAAAGGGACTGTGGAGGGTAGCGCCGGCAGGTCTACTGCGGATGCTGGGCAGAGAGGGAGGCCTGGAACTGTGCAAGAGGCCCCTGCTCCAGGCGGCGGGGGGCGAGGCTTAGGCAGGAGGTGTCCAGGAAAATGTCTGCTGAGCTTCCCTCACATGCAGCATGCAGCCTCGCTGGATGGATGGATGGATGGACAGCAGGTGATGGCAGCCAAGGGAGGGACGGAGGACAGATGGAGGCAGCTGGCAGTGGCCTAGGGCGGCACTGTGAGATGGGGCGAGCAGGTCATGGCAAAGCTAAGAGGAGGTCAGCAGGTGGATCTGACGTTTCGAGGAAGAACACGGAGGAACGCAGATCCCCGGCATCCAGTGACGCATCCGCTGGAGGGCAATCGGCTAGCAAAGCGGAGTTGGCGGACGTGCGATCCGAAGGGGAGCTGTCGCAGTCGGAGGACGATGGGCAGCAAGGATGTCTGGCAGCGGTGGAATCTGGACCTTCGACTGGTGGGACCCCATCCAGGCACCACGGTAAGTCTGTTTTTTCTGCTATACCATGTACTGTTGGGGGTAATGTGGGGGTGGGGGAGGCCCTAATGGGTCGGTCAGTTGTGACTGTGCCTTCCCCTCCGGCCACATTGGTCTCGGAGCGGGCAATGGCGAAAAAGGGGCTACAAGGGTTCTTAGCGGGATTGAAAGAGCTGGTTCAGCGGTTGAACCGGGCTTAGGTGGGGGGCAGGCCCCGGCATCAGCATGGTTGGCCACGGGGACAGGGGTTGGGGGTAATACTGGGGCGCAGGGGGGGTCAGGCGGTAGTGGTTACGGAGCCAGCGGTTGCTGGGGTGGCAGATAAGGAGGCGGGCAAAAGCCCGCGGGGGGGGGCTACCACTGAGACCACTAAAAAACAGGACTTGGTGCGGTTGGCGGATGCAGCGAAATGTGAGGTTTATGTGTGCTTCGAGGGGCCCCTCGAGGCTCATTTGAAGCCAGAAGTCAGGGAGAAGATCTGGAAAGGGGAATACGTTGAGATTTTCGCTCCTCTACCGCTGGAAAAGTTTAATTTGGATAGGGTGAGGCCGGAAGACCACAAGAAGGAGGGTGAACAGAAAAGGAGGTATAGGCTAATTCCTAGGACTTTCACAAATTGGCTGCGGGCATTTGCGATATTGGCAAGCGTAATAGGGGAGAAGAACTCAGAACACTGCTCGGCGCTGTTCTGCTATTTGGATGCCGTGGGAGAGCTTACAGAGTCTACGGGGGAACATCATGGCTGCGTTACGACGAACAGTTTCGTCAGCAGAAGGCTATTTGCCCGTCCTTGAGGTGGGATCATAAGGACATCAGTTTATGGATGCGCCTTATGACCTCGGCTAGGCCGACCAGTCAGTTTTTTCAAGAGGGGGCCGGTGGGTCCTCCAACCCCGGACAATCGGTCACAAGAAAAAAAAGGGGTGTGTTGGCAATTCAATGAGGGCTCCTGCAAGTTTGGGGGGTCGTGCAAGTACAAGCACGAATGCTCTGGCTGTGGAGGGGGACACCCCATGTCCCGCTGCTTCAAGCAAGGCAAAGGCAGGACTGTAGATGCTGTTGGAAAAGGGGACGTCGTCGCTGAAGGTGGGAAGGATGCAGTCTTTCCTCAATAGATATCTGGATAGGGAGGTGGCACAATTGCTGGCCCGGGGGTTTTCAGAGGGATTCCGGCGCAGCTGGTCAACACTCCCCCATTGGCATGCAATCTGCGATCAGCGTTACAACACACTGGGGTGGTGTCGGATAAGCTAAAAAAGGAGGTAGCGTTGGGACGCATAGGGTGCACCTTTCCTGTGGCGCCCATACCGGCCTTGGTGGTGTCACCTTTGGGGGTGGTGCCCAAGAAAGAGCCTAACAAATTTAGGCTCATCCATCATTTGTCGTTTCCGAAAGGGGGTTCGGTAAACAATGCCATTGGCCCGAAGATCTGCGCGGTGTCTTATACATCATTTGATGCAGCAGTCTTTTGGCTCAGGAAGTACAGGAAGGGAGCACTGATGGCGAAGACGGACATAGAATTGGCCTTCCGTTTGCTCCAGGTACATCTTGATAGCTAGGTTGTCACTGGCAGGAGAATTTTTACACTGATAGTTGCTTGCCCATGGGCTGCTCCATATCTTGTGCGTTGTTTGAATGATTTAGTTCATTCATTGAGTGGGTGGTACGGGACTGAATTCAATAATACACTATTTGGACGACTTCCTCTGTGTGGGCCCGCCTGCTTCGGAAGTTTGCACGGTCTTGGCTACGTTGGAACACATCGAGGAGAAGTTTGGAGTTCCCTTAGCCCCGGACAATGAATGCTTTCACACTGGGGCAGTGTGCTGGTGGGGAGGTGAAAAAACTCCCGCAAGCAGCATGTTTGTAGCAAGTTTGGAGCGCTACAAAAAGCACCTCAAAAACGCCCCTCTCTATTGAAATGAATTGAAATTGTGTAAAAATGGTTCTTGAAGCAGTTTTTGAGTCACGTGACCTTCAAAAAAAAAAAAAGCACATGGCTAACGCCTCAAAATCACTTGAAAAGCGCTTCAAAAGCTCTTGGCGTTTTATGGGCAGTTTTTAAGCACCGCAGTGTGAAAGGGCTCCAGCTGCAAGTGTAAGCTTGCCCTCCATTTGGGCTACATTCAGAGGAGAAAGCCTGCTGCATGCACGAGGTGATGATGGGAGACTTCTATAGTCTAGAATAAGAGGAGGTATCTCCAAATACTATGCAATGAATACTATGCATTCCCCATCAATATTTCTGCTGTGAATGTAGTGAATAGTGTGTAGGCTGCTGCTGAAAAGGACGTGGTCCTGTAGGGGGTTCTGCTACTGTGGGTAGAGGAGAGGGCTTGTGGGATTAGAATTAAATGAGCACTTATCCTTTAAGCAGACTGTTTACTGGGTTAATTATTGATGAAATTACAACAAATGAGGCTCATGGTACCATTTATTGACTAATGCATTAGATATGAAATGTAATGTTTCAAAACATGATTAGGTTTATTCATTAGGCATGATACCCACTGTGCTCTGAAAGGCCTACATTCCAAATGTATCGACTTAGTCATTACATTTGTATTTTTTTTCAGTTACAGCTCAAAAAGTTTCTGTAGAAAACAATATCTGGAACAATTAGGAATATTTCTAAGCAGAATCCTGACCTCCATCTTGCCGAGGTTCCTGCGCACCTGCACTTCAATTACCAGACAATCAAAGTCAAAACTTCCAGCAAGGCATTATCCTAAACACTCTTGTTCATGTTTACAGATCTGCGAGTGCTGGGAAGCAGCAGGATCAGTCACTGAAGCACAAACGCATCGCCGGCATTTAATGTACCGCATACGCTGCTCAGAAAAGTTGTTTAATGTGTTCAGCTCTCCAGGCGAACATTGTACAAACAGCTACCAAAACCACAACTTCAAGAAGAAGCTTGCAACAGAATAGATATGGCTGACGGCGATATAAGACCAGGTACTCTTTATAGTGTATGGAAGAAACATACCATGGAATCTCGCAGAAGAGCAATAGAGCCCCAATTATCCCAAATTGAAGAGCAATTATCACCGAAATAAACTTGCTCATACTGTGATATTCTCCTGTCTATGGCATTGTTAGAGCCTTTATTATGGTAATGAAAGTTAGAGAGGACACTTCTGTATCCTTAAAAGTAATTTTACAACGAAAAGACTGTCACAGATTAGCTCCACTCCACCCATAACGCAATCTGCTTGTGTTATCGCAGCGCCTTTACTTCAGTTGCTTCTCATACGCTGTACCTGAGGCAGGGCTGTAATTGGGCATCCTGCTGCCCTAGACACGTGTGAATTGTGATGTCTTTTTGAGCAGGCTCCACCCCTTTGATCACACGATTTCAAAACCAGAAGTAAGAATGCTCTGGAGCAGGGGTAGGCAACCTCGGGCCCTCCAGCTGTGCTGAAACTACAAGGCCCATGAGACATTGCAAGACACTGACAATCACAGGCATGACTCCTATAGGCAGAGGCATGATGGGATTTTTAGTTTCACGACAGCTGGAGTGCCGAGGTTCCCTACCCCTGCAGTCTGGAGGAAACCTGCTATCTGCATCATATGCAGAGCTATTTGGCGTTACCCAACCTGAAATGAAAAAGGGAAACCAGGTGCCAGTTTTTGGAGCTACAAAGAATGTTGTGCTCTCAACAGCCACTTCTTTCTTTTATGACTTTGGACTTGCCCACAGATATAAATAATGGGTCAAACCAGAGCAAAAATTGAGAAAAAAGTAACCTTTATTTCATACATTTTCTGATTTGGTGGCTGCAATTTCTGATCATGCTGCCCTGTGCACTGACCTTCCAGTGATTTTTGGTAAATACAGCTCTGCCTGGTACAAGCTGAGTGCTTCTATACATGGCACTAAAAGCCCAATTAAACTTTCAGATGAAAACGGCTAAATACATTCTAGGAGCGTCAAAACAGAAGGCCTGCAAACTTTTACTGTTTCTTTATTCAGAACTACCCTGCATTTGAGCACAACAAACCAAACGCATTTTTTTGTTAATTTTTAACGCCTTCACGTCGGTAGTATGCATATATGCGGTCTCTTGGCGGTTGGGCCTTAACGCAGAGCGGCCGCATATATACATACCAGAATCTAAACGGAGCTGTGCCGAGAGTGTGTGCCCTGCGTGGCACAGTTACAGGCGCCTAATGATAAGCTTCTCTACTTGTGATCAGGAGCATTCCTGATCCTGTGACTGCCATGACAGTCAATCACGGTTGTCACATAATTAGAAACCCCGCCCTGCCTCAGTGCATCAAAAACCTCTTAAAGGGACAGGAGGTGCCAACACTAAGAAGTTAATATTCAAAGCAAACTTACCCATCCACCTTGGTGCTTTATTTTGCCGAGAAACACCCCCCCCCCCCCACACACACACCCCTAGCATTTCTGTCTGTAGCCATCTTGAGTAAAGGTAGATGATTCATGCAGCGTTCACTTCCTGGAAGCTATCTGCCCTTACCTCAGGCAGGAGCGTGTGCTTAACTGGGAAAATCCCCCCCATCCCCCAAGACTCCTGGGATATAGAACATCATTTACCTAGGCCTGGAAACCAGGTAGTAACAGAAGAAAGCAAGTAAATATGATATACTTTCCTATTTGCTAATGCTGGCAGCATGAAGATTAAAAATGGTCAATGTTGATTTCGAGAGAGAAGCTCTGTTTTAAGAAAGCAGCCACAGCCCAAGCAGAAACGCCTGTCTGCAGCCAGCATGTTGAAGAGAAGAATCCTTGCCCTGTGTGTGCTAGTAATAGTCTATCTGCAGAAGTCCAACATGATCCTTGCTGAGTCAGAGCTACAACTCTCAATCATTAAAACTCATGCTCCCTACTGATAGAAAAGCACTAGCTGTACCTAATTGCTTTCGGGGCTGTGCAAGTGCAGGCACCATGGCCCATATTTGGTGGTCCTGCCCTAAGGCCTGTAGATTATGGATTAGGGTTTATACCCTACTGCGTAATATGCTTCACTCATTTTAGAAGGGACCCCTTCGTAGCCCTTTTATGTAAGCCGATCCCAGAACTTTTTCGCCCGGAGAGGCAGCTAGCCCAGCATCTTTTTAGCGCCACTAAGATAACCATCGCAAGAACGTGGAAAACTCCAACACTTAGCTTTGAAGCTATTAAAAACCGCATGAACGATATAATGATTAACGAAAAACTGACATCATTTACCTCTGACACCCATGCCAAATTTCTCAGAGTGTGGCAACCATGGATAACTTATATCCGCCCCTCTAGATTTAATGACCAACTTCTTTCAATCTAAAGGAGCGTGGGCGCGGCCCCGGAGGACCTCTTCCCCCTCTCTTTTCTTCTTCTTCTTCCCCCTTTTTTCTTTGCTTTGTACCTTTTTCTTTACTCCCTCTTAGTGGGCACTCTTACCCACGGTCTGTATTCTATATATTCATTCCTTTTTTTTCCCTATTTGTCCTTTTCGGTGACTCCCATTTAGAGGAGTGGACATGTGGTTGAAGATTATATTGATATGAGATATTTTGAAGACGAGATGACTCACTTTAGAGAGGAAAATTCCATTTTTTTTTTTTTTTTTTATATATATATATATATTTTTTTTTTTTTATCGCTCCTTCTATCTGTCTGTTTAGCAGCACAGCCCGGCACTTATGTGTCTTTCTATCAATATGTTTGAGATTACCTGAGTGAATTTACAATATGATTATCTGTTTATACTGGGCCTTTGCTTTTATTTTTATTTTTATTTTTTTATTTTTTTTTATTTTTTTTATTTCCTCTTCTTTTGCTACCTTTATTGTCTTGTGGAACATTATAACATTTATGTATCCTCCCCTCATCGAGACATTCGTCTCTTTTCCCCTCATTGTTCTGTCTGATGTCTCAGTCACATGTCTGAATTGCTATGTTATGTTATGCTTAATTTTCAATAAATATTTGTAAAAGAAAAGCACTAGCTGTGACTAAACAGGGTCATGCCAGACATCAACAGAGAGATCATGGCTTGCACAGAGAGAGCGCAAGGGTCCTTTTTCGTCTAGCATGCTGGCAGGGGACAGCCAGTGGGGAAAAGAGGGATGAAGAAAGTAAAAGAAAAATAAGGTATTTTTACACAGATTTTTCACAACTGCTACTGTTGGAGGAGATAGCAAGAATGACATTGAACAATCTATACTGAAACTGCTTAGTTCTGAATAGAGAAAAGAAGGGTTAGAATCTCCTTCAGGATTTTATTGGTTTCTAGGTCTCTCTAATGCTGCGTACACACGATCGGAATTTCGGCCAGCAAAAGACCGATGAGAGCTTTTCATCGGAAAATGCATCCGTGTGTATGCTCCATCGGATTTAGCTGGCCGAATTCCTGCCAGCAAAAATTTGATAGCATGTTCTCAATTTTCCCGATGGAAAAACTTTCTATTGGAAATTGCGATCGTGTGTATGCAATTCCGACGTGCAAAAACTCACGCATGCTCAGATTCAACTATGAGATGGAAGCTATTGGCTACTAGGTATTGAACTTCCTTTTTCTAGTCCTGTCGTACGTGTTGTACGTCACCGAGTTCTTGGCGGTCAGAATTTGGTGTGACCGTGTGTAGGCAAGACAGTTTGAGCGGAATTCCATCGGAATTCCGACGGGAAAACCATCAGAGCTTTTTCCAACGAGAATTCCGATGGCGTGTACGTGGCATTAGGGATAATTCCTCTACTTCCTGTTACTACTAACAAAATAAGGGTACTTCTCTTCATCTTAGGAAAATATAACAACTTGATAAATTTCAACCTTTACCTACACTACTGACAAAGATATTATTGGGTAATGATTGTCTATTCTCCACAGAAAAGACTTCCCTTATTACCTGACTCCGTAGAAGTGAGTGAATCTTCCCAACACATCATGCCTGAGTCTACTCAAAATGAAAAAAAAAAAAAAAAAAGGTTTTGTCTTGAGTTTTTCATTTTACATTTATTATGACTTGTGCTGTTGCAGATAACATTATGTTTGCTTGAATTTTGTAGCTTGACTTATTTTTGGCTTAATCTGATGACAGCAAAATGTTTTTCATTCGCAATTTTGGTCATTACAGTAGATGTGTTCTTTTTGGATCGGTAAAGACAAAAGTGAAGAAGAGGTAATTCAAATGAAGCAGTAAATGATTCCCAAGCTGTTATTGTCTTGTGCTTCCCTAGGAAAGGCTGCTGTCCGCTAGGCTATTGTCATAAACAGTGTAATCACTGACTTCCTGCATGATAAGACTGTACAAACATATTGTGCTTATCTGCAGTTGTTTGGAGACAGAATATTAGATGCATAAAGAGGATGTATGAGATAATCATGAAGCATCTAGACATGACAAGGGAGAAAATAAAACATATTACTTACTCCCAGCCTATCTCAGTGATGGGAGCCTTGCCACTTGGCAACATGTCTGTGCCCAGCCCAGGGAGACAGTGAGTACTTAATGGCAAATGAACGTCTACTGAACAGCAGCAGATGCCGTCAGCCCATGTGGATAAATATTATTACTGGTTATCACATACCTTTTTATATGCTGTCATCTTCATTAGAAATGCAAATTTCAATCCAATTCACATTCTGTTCTAAACTATTCTGCACAGATGAAGGCATTTCGCACCCCCCTGCTTATTATACATAGGATGACTAGTTCCACAAAGTAGGGACAAAAATGACATCTTAAAGGGTAATTCCAGGCAACAAAGTAAAAGCACTTAAAAGCTATTAAGCAAATACTGCACCTGTGTTAAGCCTAGGAAGTTAATTTTCCTTATCACCAGCTGAGGGATACAGTAGGATAACATTTTTTAGACAATAGGGTTATACAGCTACCAACTGGACACTCATAAATTTGTTGAGTATAGCCTCAAATAGGGACACCTAAACCTAGGCATAAAAAAGTATCATCATCCAGAATTATATAGGAACACAAAGGGAGGGGTAAGAGCGTGAGGGTAGCTGCTGGGGCTAGCCACACGAATGCTTGAACCCCCAAATTTAGTAGTGGACTATCTCAGTACTGCCGCCACCATTGCTAGTAAGGTAACCCAACAGTGTAGCCTTTCAGCTTCACAGTCGGGTCCCTACTGCGCAAAGCGCGCTGCACTCTCTTACTGGTCCGGCAGAAGGGGAGGGAGGAGGGGGTCAAACTGCTGATGCAATTCGCCATGCCCCAGTCTCCCGGAAGTGGGGAAATGGCGAAGGTCCATGTTCCCCCCCCCTCCCCCCTCGAAGGTGTGAAATGTGGCACCGGAGGGGGAGGAAACTAATAAGCGGAAGTTCCATTTTTGGGTGGAACTCCACTTTAAGTTGGAATAAATTTGGACAGCAGGAACCAGCCAAATTTTGATCCAAGTATGGGCACTCTGGTCATACAGAAGTCATTTTATTGCCTTCCTTGGCAGCAAGCTTGTGAAAGCTGCTGCTTTTGTTTGATTTTACCCCCTGCTTCCTGCAAGTATGTAATAGTTTATATTTATTGTTTTTTCATTATAGTACCTAAAAATGTTTTGCTTAATCCCTTGAGAATGATTGGGATTCTTGCAGTATCTATGCCCTCCCCATCATGGTCATGATGTAGAATATTCTAAACAAAGGTTCTTTACAGAGAGAAGGTTTTTTGTTGATATAGCACTGGGTAGTTTTGCTGATATGGCATCAGGCAAACGTTTAGATTTTTTTTTTTAATGCTTTTTTTTTTTAAAGAGTTTTGACATTATAGCTCTCCGGAATACCTTCTTATCAACAAATGCATCAACTTATTAAAACAAACACAAAAGAAATGTATTCCCCTTATACTGATCGTCATGTTTGCTATTATTTCCTAGTCAAAAAATGACAGCAGTGCTATGCGGAACACCTCCAAAGGCCTTATTTATCAAAGCTTCTTTCATAACAACTGTATTGTCCCTTGGCAACTAATTGGAGCAGAATTTTCATTCTTCAACTGTCACTTTTCTTTCTGAGGGTCTGAATCTGACTGATTGCTGTGAGACAACAAAGACACATTGATAATTACAGACAGTTTAGTCTGGCATGCAGTAGTCGGCCAGTCATTATACTTCAGTGTGATGCTAAGTGATGACCTACATAGCAAAATGTGATGAACTGATCAGTACCTCATGGCTCTTCCTTCCTTTACTCCATATAATCACATCTAAACAATTGTTCATATTGGTCAACGCTACCAATCCAGTTTATTAAATTTCTGCCTTACCCTGTTTGAAAATACAACTAGACAGATTATGGTGGGGTGGGCTGGGCTAAAAGGAACCACCAACAAGCCCTCCACTAAATGAGTTACAGAGAACCTTATAACAGAATATCTCACTTCCACCACAAATCCCCAAAACAGGGTTTTGTTACTCTTTTTATTGTAGTGGTCTGAAGTGTGCCTGGTATATCTTTTTGCTGTACATTCAGAACTGCAAGTTTATAGCATAGACTTATATGGCCTAATATTTATAGGGCCATTCATTTCAAATGTATACAGCCATGTTTGGCCTTTTTGACATTGGTACAATGTAGAGAAACAATGGCTTTTATAAAGTAAGAGAAACAGGAAAGTGTATATTTAGACAAAATAACATGATAATGTGAGTCAGGTCTTTTTATTCAACAATTTTGTTAAGTTGTCTCAAAGGTGTTCAACGGAGTTGAGGTCATGGCACTGTGAAGGCCTCAAGTTCCTCCATACTAAACTTTATACACCTGAGCTCAATAATATGGAAGAGAGTCTACTAACCTTTGGCCATACAGTGCACAATGCCATTTAGGCTTCGAAATGGGTTTTATGATGTGGCTTGTAACATGTAATGGTTTGTCTCCATTTGCAACATGTAATGGTATGCAGTAACCACAGTGTACATTACACCCCAATGGTTGCAAAGTTTTTTTGGAATTTTAGTACTGGACTATGTATGATGGAGCTTTAATGCATACAAATGTCTGAAGAGAGAATAGTTCTCGTTTTCCCTCATGACCAGATTTTCTTCTTTTTATTTCTTCCAGAAAATATGGCTAAACTGATTGGTTAATGTTGGCTACAAAATGTGCTTCTCCCTCAGACACGTCATGGTCGATTCAGGTGTTATTCTCTTCCTGCACATTTTTGCTGTATGTTATACCCCAGCCAACAAGAAATTAGGTTATGATCAATGATACAAACATTGTTCATACAAAGCCTTATAACTCTTGGAAGTTGGTAAATGTATTACACTATATACTATTGCAGAAATAGAAAACAAAATGATGCCATTATGGTTATCAATTATATATCATTGACTTTAGATACAGGATATTACTTTTTTTTACTATACACAATGATTACTGGCACTGACGTGCCATTGGAAAGGAGTAGTACTAGCACTTTTGCTTGTTCACAAATAGAACATGCATTCAATTGTAGTCGGGAGTGGAAAATCTGACAGAAGTGACCTGCTGTAATATGTTAAACTACCACTATCATAAGGGTATACCATATGTTATCTAGAAACTCATTATACACAAGCATCCAAAAAGGAATTAAATAATTGATGCAGTGCGGCAGAGGTGTGAGGAAAGACGCGTGTTTTCTGTAAACGCAGTTAAATATATGTGATACTGCACACTGTAGAAAACCTCAAACCCCCAATTCTGTATATGCAACCCTTCGGCTTTCTTTACATTGGGACAGCGAGATTTTTATTGCAGAACCAGAATCTTCAAAAAAGAAAATGAAAACATACAGTATCCCACAAAAGTGAGTACACACCTCTCATTTTTGTAAATATTTTAATATATCTTTTCATGTGACAACACTGAAGAAATGACACTTTGCTACAATGTAAAGTAGTGAGTTTACAGCTTGTGTAAATTTGCTGTCCCCTCAAAATAACTCAACACATGGCCATTAATGTCTAAACCGCTGGCAACAAAAGTGAGTACACCCCTAAGTGAAAATTTTGAAATTGGGCCCAATTAGCCATTTTCCCTCCCCAGTGTCATGTGACTCGTTAGTGTTACAAGGTCTCAGGTGTGAATGGGGAGCAGGTGTGGTAAATTTGGTGTTATCGCGCTCTCTCTCATGCCCCTGTACACACGATCTGAAAAGCGGACGACAGATCGTTCGTCTTTTTTCACTTTCTCGTTGCAAGTAGAAATTGAATAGGTTACTAAAGTCACGAAAATTCTTGTACGACAGAATAAAAGAAAATCAGAAGTGATGTCATGTGTTGTAGTGTATTTGTATTGTATTTTCTGGTGACAACTGTACTGACTAAACTAAAATCATACAATCTGGTGTTTTATTTCGTGCTTGTCTGATCAAATAATATTGAATGAACTGTCATGACTGGTTTTTGAAAGCTCTGTAGTAACAGCCCGATTATCGTACGATTGCGTCAAAAGCGGTATTTTCCATCCGATTTTCGGATCGTGTGTACATGGGCATTATACTGGTCACTGGAAAACTCAACATGGCACCTCATAACAAAGAAGTCTCTGAAAAAAAGAATTGTTGCTCTACATAAAGATGGCCTAGGCTATAAGAAGATTGCCAAGACCCTGAAACTGAGCTGCAGCTTGGTGACCAAGACCATACAAAGGTTTAATAGGACAGGTTCCACTCAGAACAGGCCTCACCATGGTCAACCAAAGAAATTGAGTGCACGGGCTCAGCATCATATCCAGAGGTTATCTTTGGGATATGAATGTATGAATGCTGTCAGCATTGCTGCAGAGGTTGAAGGGGTGTGGGGGGGGGGGGGTGGTCAGTCTGTCAGTGCTCAGACCATATGCACCACTCTGCATCAAATTGGTCTGCATGGCTATCATCCCAGAAAGAAGCCTCTTCTAAATATGATGCACAAGAAAGCCTGCAAACAGTTTGCTGAAGACAAGCAGACTAAGGACGTGGATTACTGGAACCATGTCCTGTGGTTTGATGAGGCCAAGATAAACTTATTGGGATCAGATGGTGTCAAGGGTGTGTGGTGGCAACCAGGTGAGGAGTACAAAGAAAAGTGTGTCTTGTCTACAGTCAAGCATTGTGGTGGGAGTGTCATGGTCTGGGGGTGCACGAGTGCTGTCGACAACATAACCAGCCAAAACACACCTTCAAAATGACCACTGCCTTGCTAAAGAAGCTAAGGGTAAAGGTGATAAACTGGCCAAGCATATCTCCAGACCTAAACCCTATTGAGCATCTGTGGAGCATCCTCAAACAGTAGGTGGGGGAGCTCAAGGTTTCTAACATTCACCAGCTCAGTAATGTCATCATGGAGGAGTGGAAGAGGACTCCAGTGGTCCCCTGTGAAGCTCCAGGGAACTCCATGCCCAAGAGGGTTAAGGCAGTGCTGGAAAATAATGGTGCCACACAAAATATTGGCACTTTGGGCCCAATTTGGACATTTTCACTTAGGGTTGTATTCACTTTTGTTGCCAGCGGTTTTTACATTAATGGCTGTGTGTTGAGTTATTTTGAGGGGACAGCAAATTACACTGTTATAGAAAATGTAACTACTTTACATTGTAGTAAAGTGTCATTTCTCCAGTGTTGTCACATGAATATATATATAATAAAATATCTACAAAAATTTGAGGGGTGTACTCATGAGATACTGTACCAAATCTTTGTGTAATATTGGAGTATTAATGTAAGACTATAGAAACCACTGAATACACTGAGCTTGAAGTGTATGTTTAGTCAACCCATTTTTCTCTTTCGTTCATTGACGGCACAGCATCTTCAATCTTGACTGTAGGGTTATATTACCACCTTCAGGTGGACTTGACAGAACATGTAAAAAGAGCAAAACTGGGGGCGGTTCTACTGGCTATAACCCCTCACACTGCTTCCAGCAGCTCGGTTTTTTTCTGCCTAGTGTAGGAGAAGGAACTGGCTCCCAGTGGGGACCATTGATCCTGGGAATTTTTTTATTTTTTCTGCATTTTTGATTCCTGTGATCTACAATCAACAGCCAGGCTGGGTGACAGGCTGGATAATATAGATCCTGGTAGTCTCTTCAGCCTGTCCATCAAGCGTGAGCAGACCTTAGCTACACACTGGGTCAGCCACGACATGCCCCATCTGTTCCAGGTGTGGCCAATGAGCTATATGCTCCGGGCACACAAATGACTGCTGTCCGTGCCACAATGTGCCATGGCCAACAGCCACCCCATACTGCTCAGGTGATGGGTCTGTCCGTGGAATGTGTCCAGCAGTCCCTGCAGGAAGCATAAGTATGGTTCCACCTGTCTCGGCAGGATGGAGCAGCTGGCCATTCCCTGGGAGGTCAACTAGGGGGTCTCTCCCTCTCCCTTTCCTCTCTCCCTCCTCCCCATGCTATGGGCCGCTATGTGACTGGGCATAGGGAGTGCGGTGCACGTACCTGGCCGGGGGTCCTCGGGGGGGGGGGCTGCTCTGGGTGTTGGTAGTCCGCTCGTCCTTTTCCCTGTTTTCTGGGCCATGGTGTGGTGTTGAGTGTGTATGCCATGTGGGGAGGCCCACGGCCATTTTTCTGTAGCCACAGCCAGTTTTTTCTCATTCGGCCATTTTCTGGAAGTCCGGCGGGCATTTTTTCCTCGCGCTCTCAGACATTTTTTGCTGAGGTGGCCATTTTGTAGTAGCCTCAGCTGTTTTTTTCTGGAACAGTGCAAAACTTACACAGAACACCTCGTGGCTGATGCAGGGGAGAGCGGACATCAGCAGCACAGCGCAGTTTTCTGGGAAAAGCTCTGATTCCTACTTGGGTCCCGCTGTGAAAAGTGGTCCCTGTTCTGACATTTCAGAGGATGCGGACCAGGACCGTTTGGACAGTGAGAATGACGCTGTGTCCGGGTCAGCGCAGGAAAAAGCACTTGTAGGAGCACTTATCACAGCAGTGTGGGATACCCTAAAGATGAAGGTGTCCATCCCTTTTGGGTCCCACAAGCCGGCCCACATGGCTAAGGTGCTTCCCTACCTAACTTATTTTGATAAATTTATTTACAAGGAGTGGGGAAGTCCGCAGCGGGCCTTTTCAGTCCTCAGATGGAATGGCGGTCCGTTACCCTTTGAGGAGAGTTTCCTGAAGAAATGGACATCTCCTCGGATTGTTGACCCCCCGGTATCCAAATGAATAAATAAGGTAACCACGATTCCGGTGGAAGGGACCCCTGCCTTCAAGGACCCTGCCCACAGGAGTGCAGAGGTGGTTGCCCAGTTCATGTTTACGGTGGTGGGGTCAGCATTGCGGCCAGTGTTAGCCACGGCCCTGGTGTGACAGACACTTACCGACTGGGCTAAATTGTTGCACCGTGAGTTGGAGAAGCAACAGGCTTCCCCTTTCTGCATGGAGCTGGTGGACCGGTTGGTGCAGGGCCTTAAGTATGTCTGTGATAAGGCCTTAGATACGGCCCCCTTGCTCTCTAGAGCCTCAGTATCAGTTGTGGTGCCACGTCGCCTGATTTGGCTAAAATGCTGGTCTGCGAAGAAAGCACTGGCAGATTTGCCCTTCCAGGGAGAGAGGCTATTTGGAGCTTCGCTGGATGACATTATTAAGAATGTTACTGGGGGAAAATAGTACGTTGCTCCCACAGTCCAGGAAAGGTAAGGAGCCATGCCGTAGGCAAGGGCCCTCCTTTTCCACTCAGAAGTGGATTTTTCATCAGCCCGGATTGGCAGGTAAGCATTCCCAGTCTGACAAGGTGCCCGCTGAGGGACAAAAGCATCCCTGGTTTCGCAAGCCAAACAAACCTGCAAGCAAATCTGTTGCCACGTGAAGGTTCGCCCCTGCCCGACTCGGGAGTTTGCAGCTCAGTGGACCTCCCTACTTTCCGACCAAAGGGTCTGCGAACTGGTTTCATCAGGATACAAGATAGAGTTTCTTGTCCACCAAACAGATTTTTTTCCCTCCAACCTTCATCTTCTTCCGGCTCGTCAGGAAGCCCTGTCTGGAGCAGTACAGGGTCTGCTGCTGCGCGGGGGTGATAGTGCCTGTGCCAACACCAGAAAGGTTTCAGGGATTCTAATCCAATCTGTTTGTAGTCCCAAAGGAAGGAATGGGTCTGTCCAGTCCTAAATCTCAAGGCCCTCAACAGCTTTGTGAAAGTACAAAGGTTCAGGATGGAATCAATTAGCTCTGTGATTGCTTCACTCCATCAGGGGGATTTTCTGGTGTCCCTGGACATCAAGGATGCATACTTGCATGTCCCCACATGCGTGAGGCATCAGGGGTTTCTGCGATTTGCGGTAGGGGATGAGCACTACCAATTTGTAGCTCTCCCTTTTGGCCTGGCGTCGACACCAAGGGTCTTCAACAAGGTGCTAGCCCCGATTCTGGCTTTGCTAAGGCAACAAGGGATCTCAATCGTGGGTTACCTGGACGACCTCCTTCTGAGAGCAGATTCCGCCTCAGAATTAGAGGATGTGACAAACACCATGCAAACTCTTTGGGAGTTTGGTTGAGTACTGAACCTCCAGAAGTCAGTGTTGGTGCCAACTCAACGTCTAGAGCACCTGGGCTTGCTTCTGGACGCCTCAGAGGCGAGAGTCTTTCTCCCTTCGGACGAGTTGCAGACTCTTCAAGCTGCGGTGAAGTTGTTGGTGTCCCACAGGTGGTCATCTCTGTGTTTTGGCATGCAAGTCCTGGGTCTCATGGTAGCCACTTCGAGGTGGTACCGTATGCTAAATTCCACACTCGAGTCTTGCAGAAAGAGATCCTGTTCAAATGGGACAAATCTCCATTATCTCTGGATTGTCAAATTCGGTTGAGCCAGCTAGTCAGGGATTCCCTACTCTGGTGGCTGAGGCCTCCGGCTCTTCGGTCCGGGAAGTTGTTCCTTCCTCCTCATTGGATGGTGATCACAACGGATGGCAGCCTGACCAGTTGGGGGGGGGGGGGGGGGTTGGGGCATATAGTCGGCCCAAGGTCACTGGAAGAATAATCCCGCCTGCCGATCAATGTGCTGGAGCTTCAGGCGATCAGGCAGTGCCTCTCCACATGGTCACAGAGGCTGCAGGGGCATCCATTCAGGATCCAGTCGGACAACGCCACGGCGGTGGCGTATGTCAACCATCAAGGAGGAACAAGGAGCTCGGCTGCAGCACTAGAGGTCGCTCACATCCTGCGGTGGGCAGAGTGGCGTGTGTCGGATCTGTAGACCGTGTACATTCCGGGTGTAGAAAACTGGCAGGCGGACTACCCAAGTCGTCAGATGCTGGACCAAGGGGAATGGTCGCTGCATCCAGATGCATTTTGGCTCCTTTGCCTGAGGTGGGGTACACCAGATGTGGATCTCTTGGCTTCTTGACTCAATCAGAAGGTACAGAGGTTTGTGGCCAGTTCAAAAGATCACTGGGCAGACACATCAGACGCGTTGGTGGCTCCATGGGGGCATTATCAGCTGATTTATGCCTTCCCACCGTTCAAACTTCTTCCACGTCTAGTTCGCAGAGTGGAGGCCGAGGGGATTCAGGCGATTCTGATTGCCCCAGATTGGCCTCGGCATCCTTGGTACGCCGACATTGTACGAATGGTGGCGGATGTTCCTTGGTGGCTGCCGATGCGAGAGGACCTTCTTTTACAAGGTCCAATACTTCGTCCCACTTTACCGTCACTGGCTTTAACGGCATGGCTGTTGAAAGCCAGGTGCTAAGGGACTGAGGTCTGTCGGATTCGGTAATCTCCACTATGCTGAGGGCACGGAAGTCATCTTCTCTGAAGATTTAACATCGTACGTGGAAGGCCTATATTTCCATGTGTGAGGAGATGGGGTGGCGTCCACATACATATTCAGTTTCCAGGATCCTGCTGTTTTTGCAGTGAGGAGTGGATCAGAAACATTCATTGGTGGGTAAGTTTGTTCAGGGAGTTCGACATGTGGCCCCTCTGGTTCGACCGCCGCTACCTTCGTGGGATTTGAATCTGGTGCTCTCAGTGCTTCAGAAACCGCCGCTTGAAAACATTAAGGAGATCCCCTTATTGACACTCTCTTTCAGAAAGTAGTCTTTCTAGTGGCTATTACATCTGCCAGGAGGGTTTCTGAGTTGGCGGCCTTGTCATGCAAGTCTCCCTACTTGGTCCTCCACAAGGATAAGGCAGTGCTGCACCCACAGCCTTCATTTCTTCCAAAGATTGTTTTGGCCTTTCATCTAAATGAGGAGCTTCCGTCCTTATGTCCTCGGCCGTCACACACCAAAGAGGTTACTTTGCATTCCTTGGATGTGGCCTAGGCTCTGCGAGTGTATTTGTCTGCTACGGCTTCTTTTTGGAGGTCGGACTCGCTGTTTGTATTGGTGGCTGGTCCAAAGAGGGGCCTGGCCTCAGCCACCATTTCTCGTGGTTCAGGCTTATGCCTTAAGGGGATGGGCACAACCAGGGCAATTGGTGCCTTCTGGGCTTTCCGACATCAAGTCTCCGTTTCCCAGGTGTGTAAGGCGGCGACCTAGTCGTCCGTTAACACTTTCACTAAATTTTACAAGGTTTATGTGAGCACATCTTCGGATGCTTGCTTCGGCCGCAAGGTTTTGCAGGCAGCTGTTTAAGGTTGCAACTCCTCCTTTGAGGAGTTCTGGTTGTTATGGGAGGGTTTTTTTTTCTTGGTGTTCCCATTCCTCGTTTTTTGACACTGCTTGGGGACGTCCCTAAGGTCAAGATTGAAGATGCTGTGTCCGTCAATGAACGAAAGAGAAAATAGGATTTTTGTACTCACCGTAAAATCCTTTTTTCTGAAGTTCATTGACGGACACAGCACCCACCCCCTCCTATTTATGTTTGTACTGCTTTTTGACGAACTGAGCTGCTGGAAGCAGTGTGAGGGGTTATAGCCAGTAGGGCCGCCCCCTGGGCGGTACTATGCAGATTTGCTGTTTTTACATGTCTAGTCCTCTCCTGAAGATGGCAATATAACCCAAGATTGAAGATGCTGTGTCCAGAGAAAAGGATTTTACAGTGAGTACAAAAATCCTATTTTTTCATAGTTTTGGATAGAGTAGATCAGGGTCAGTACCCCTATCAAGTTTTAATTTCTGTGTCCCTATTCAGTAGATTTATCCTCACTATTTGTCCTGGTTATCATTGTTACTAAAACAAAAGCATTTTGAATTGTAACTAAAACAGAAAAATCTTAAGAGGGGACATATGGTCAGTAGTGTATTTAGGTTGTGCTGCCCTAGGCCTGACCAAACTCCTGCACCTCCTAATTCAAATATTACACAACCTTTCCTGTTAAGGCCACACCCCTTGCTGTTTAAGACCCGCCCTGAAATTTTCAAGTGGGAACACTAGTTCTGAGGGCCGGGGGGGGGGGGGCAATGGATTGCTTTAATTTGAATAGATTTCCTCTCACTTCCTGTTTGGCTATGGGGCAGGAAGTGAAGGGAAATCTCTGCAATGGGAAAGGGATGGTAAAAAATAAACTGACAGGGGCTATAACCCTCCCTTACTCTTTCCTAAATGAAAAAAAAGTGTTGCCTATACTTTAAGCGAAAATTTCTGATATTTTTATGGAGAGGGCTAAGAAGATATAAACATGCCAATGGTGCAGCAGAAAACATATGGCACAGTGAGGAAGATTTGTGGTCCAGGATAAATGGACAGTCAAAATTAGAAGTGCGACTGCTTTATGGGGGCGCTAGACTTATTTTCCTCTCAGCCCAGTCTGCCCCATAAGAGTGGTGCTACACTAGCAACGCAAGCCAACGGGTACTCTGTTCTCCCCCCCCCCCCCCCTGCAAAGGCCTGGGCCTCGTCGGCCTAGACCAGAATACAGCGTTGCATATGGTCACAACTGTCTATGAGGGGAATTCATCTCACTTTGTATAGAGATTTCCTCTCACTTCCTTTTGTATCTTCAGGAGAGGACACAAAATAGCAACCCCCACAGAAATGTACAGGGGTTTAACCTTTTCCAACTCATCCAAAATAAATGTAAACCATTTTGGTAATATATACTATATACTTTCAAGTCAACCTATGGCAAAACAAGTCAAATAGAATTTTTAAGAAGAATTCTGAAACCAATGGGTTATTCTGCCATCTTAAGAAAAAATAGATACTGGCAAGCAAAGCTGGAATAGCAGTCCAGTCTGACCCTTCCTGCTCCCGTCATGCCTCCATTTAGTAGCATGTACTGACAGAAGTGGATCTTAGGAATTGAGGGAAGGGCCAGTGTCCTATAATGTACTCCAAAAAAAGGATTTTAGAACTTTGCCAAAAATCCTGTTATCTTTAACTATTGTCTTACAGGACGATGTATTCTGGAATGAATGAGATGTTTAAAACTAGTCCAACTGAGGGTGTGTATCTCCAAATGAAATAGGCTAACAAGCCCATAAGGAATATTACTACAGGTTAACATGAGTGGCTCAAAGAAGCCAATAACACTGCCTGAACAATCTTAAAGTGAAGCTGGCACCAGCTGAAACCTGAACATCCACTTGTTAAAACCTAAACATGTGAACAGAAGACCACATGGCAGCTTTAAAATCTGAAAAGGCCCAAGAGGAACTAACTGATCTGTTGATGTGTGCTTTAACTGGAAAAGGGAATTCTGCCTCTGGGATCATAAGCTTAAATGATGAGCTGAAAAATACACCTAGCCATAGTGGAATGAGAAGCAAGCCTTTGGGAATCTCCCTAAAATATTTAGGAGAAGGGCACAGAGATAATAGAATATCCTAGTTAAGCTGAAAAGAAACACACACCTTGGGAAAGAAAATGGTTCTGAGCCTCAAAACAACTTTCTCTTTATGTAGTACAAAGAGTTATTTACAGGCTAAGGCTGCCATCTCAGAAACCCACCCTGCAGAATGTATGGTGAATGAGAAAGGCAACCTTGTGAGAAAGAATAGATAGAGGAATATCCAGAATTGGTTCAGAGAACAGTTTCTGAACAGCTGACAGATTTGGGTTGAGGTCCCATGGAATCGCTGTTAAGTGTACAGGAGAAGCACTTTACAAAGGCCTTCACAAAGAAGTGAGACGCAAAAAGTCTCTGCAAGAGAATCAACAGGGCTGAGATTTGACCATTGATACTTCTTGATTCCAACCAGATTGGAGAAAAGACAGGATTCGTCCATTGAAAATTCGTTGCATCGCATCATGAGAAATTTGCTTTCCAGGTGCAATTTTAGACTTCACGAAAAGTTTTTCTTCCTAGCCTTTAAGAGCATAGGGATAACTGAATCAGAAAGGTCCCTATTCCTCAGGACCTGGGTTTTAGCAGCCAATCTGTAAAAGCTAGCTACTGAGAAGCTGGGAGGTAAACCTGTCCTTTAAAGGATCACTAAAGATAAAAAAATTTTTTATAATAACATGTTATACTTACCTCCACTGTGCAGCTTGTTTTGCACAAAGTGACCCCGAACCTGGTCTTCTGGGGTCCCTCGGCGGCTGTCTTGGCTCCCCCCCCCCCCCCCCGCATGGACTCAAAACCTTCATGCAAGCTCCCTCGCATGGTGTGGAATGTTTGTGGGCACGCTCCCGTGATACAGCCGGCGGCCATAGCCACTCACTGTATCACGCGGCCCCATGTCATTGGATGTGATTGGCAGCAGCGTGAGCCAATGTCTGCGCTGCTTTCAATCCATCCACTTTAACCAATAAACAGCCAGGCTGAGCAGCGAATAGGATGTCGGGGGCGAGCGCTGGACATTGGAGGGGTCAGGTAAGTAAAATGGGGGGGCTGGTATTGTCGGATGTTTTTTCACCTTAATGCATAGAATGCATTAAGGTGAAAAAATGTTTACCTTTACAACCACTTTAAGGCAGAAGATCTGAACAATCTGGAAGAGCCTACGTGCAGCCTGCCAGAAACAGGTGAGGTCAGAGCACCATGGACACCTGAGCCTGTTTGGTGCAAGGAGAATCGCTCACTCTTGCAAAGCAGGCGAGGAAGGTGTTTTAGAGTGGGCCAGAGGATCCCTTGTTCCGGAGGCTTTTTTGTTGTCCAAACCAAATTGGTACGGTTTTGATGAATTCATTGACTTTTTATCTTTTTGATTTATACCAAAACGTATTCGCTGCGCTGAAAAAACTTTACATAAATTATCTCAGAGTACCAATGAATCTAGTGAGATAATTAAATAATGAATCAAAACATGCAGTGAAATAACATAATCCAACAATGAAATGAATTAATAATTAGAGCAATAAATAAATAATAAAGCCCTGGAAAAAAACAGTCAAAAAAGTGAAAGTCCACCAAATGGGTTAAATCCTTAGTGATCTGTTAATCGTGACATCACACCAGAAACACCCGAGAAACAGTGAGGAGTTCCAAAGAAAAAGTCCTCCACCTCTAATCACACTGGAGGCTCTTCTGTCTTTTTCATGGGGGAGGAATACTGCCTAGGACAGTGATGGCGAACCTTGGCACCCCAGATGTTTTGGAACTACATTTCCCATGATGCTCGACTACACTGCAGAGTGCATGAGCATCATGGGAAATGTAGTTCCAAAACATCTGGGGTGCCAAGGTTCGCCATCACTGGCCTAGGATATCTCGATATCTCGTTACCATCTGGGATTTTGCAGTGGGGACCACCCTCTTGACTCTTAAAGTGAACCCTTGGCTGGAAAGGAATTACAGGCTTTTGTAGATCTCCCTAAAAAGAGATCTCAGAATCTGGTAAGCGACAGTGTGATTAGAGGTGGAGGACTTTTTCTTTGGAACTCATCATTGTTTCTCGGGTGTTTCTGGTGTGATGTCATGATTAAGAGATCACTAAGGATTTAACCCATTTGGTGGACTTTCACTTTTTTGACTGTTTTTTTCCAGGACTTTATTATTTATTTATTGCTCTAATTATTAATTGATTTCATTGTTGGATTATGTTATTTCACTGCATGTTTTGATTCATTATTTAATTATCTCACTAGATTCATTGGTACTCTGAGATAATTTATGTAAAGTTTTTTCAGCGCAGCTAATACGTTTTGGAATTGTTTTGGTGTGGGTATCTCACATTATTTAGTTGCAGCAGTTAATTATTTGCCAATTTTTTTTAGGACAGCACAGTATTACACTTTTTTAATCTTTTTGATTTATACTGAAGTCATGTTTTTTGTGTGTGAGATTTTTGGAACATATATTAGGTCACTGCAAATTTATTTGTTCACATCAATTATGTTTGTTTTTTCTTTGCATTTCATGTAAATTGAATGCAGCACAGATTTCATATGGAATTTTTGAACCCAAATAGAATTTTTGAATCCAGTATTTGGGCAGATGCTTGCCGTCACTTTAGGGACAATGAGCAGGTTGAAATAGAAAACCTGAAACCTCTCTCCCTCGGACACCATGGTTATGACCCCTTGGGAGAGGACCTGCTTCAGAGCAATATTGATATTACTCAATCTTTGCAGAATGGTTGGCAAATTTACCTTAGATTGTAAAATCCTTGAGGACAGGGACAGATATAAATGTAAAATGTACAGTAAATATAAAGCACTGCATAAATTGACAGCACTATAGAAGTATCTGTAATAAATACATTTGACAACATGGGTGGAGGCAAGGACCAAATTTTAATGTAGCTCCCTGAGACATTGTTCCATAGCCAAGCATCTGAAATGCACTGGGACCAGATGGCCACAAAAGATGTCCACCCAAAGAAAGGTCCATAAAGACATGGGAGAGCTAGTTTGGGGTGGAGGAACTTGACTGACCTGCACAAAGTCCTGACCTCTACCCGATAGAACATCTTTGGGATGAATTAGATAGGAAACAGTGAGCCAGGACTTCTCATTCACATCAATGGCTGACCTCACAAGTGCGCTTCTAGAAGAATGGTCAAATGTTCCCATAGACACACTCCTAAAACTTGTGGACAGACTTCCCAGAAGAGTTGAAGCTGCTATAGCTGCAAAGGGTGGGCCAACTCAATATTGAACCCTATGGACTAAGACTGGGATGTCATTAAAGTTAATGTGTGTGTAAAGGCAGGTATCTCAATACTTTTGGTAATATACATTGATTAAAAAATGGCCATTGTGCTGGTGACTTCTAAGTTCATAGAAATCTTCAATCCTCTACCCCACCCGGTGTGATCTTCCAGCGCTACAGGGGTTAAAATGAGCCGCTAGCCCTGTCACAGGCCCTTGTCAAAAGTGCCAACTAAGCCCACTCTGTTCCATTCATAAAAAGCTCTACCATTGTTTCTTACAATGAACAGTGCTCTATGAATGGAGTAAGTAAAAAAATAAAAATGATCCTAACTGAAGCTTTAAGGGCTCGTTTACATGTGCTTTGAAATGTGACATTAAAACCGTTTTTTAAATCACTCTGAATGCTAATCAAAGCCTTGCCACTAAATAAAATGGTAACGTTACCGTCCTGTTCATAAATTGTTTACTTTACTTCAAAAATGATACCCCATGTTGCTTTCTTGGTGCATCAAAGTGTCTCCAAAGCCTCCATAGAAGTATATAACAATGCTCTCTTACAGCATGTGAAGCTTTTGAGAGACTTTTATTCATGGTTAGCATCTCTTTGTTTTGGTGGTATTGCAGGTATGAGATATTACAGGATGAACTGGGAAACCAACAAGCCAACCTGGAAAGACGTCACCAGCAGTCACTTCCAGTTCATGTGTATATATTCTGTAAGTGTCTGGTGCAGACGTCACGTGCAGCGAGGAACAGCAGCAAAGCGAGCGGGGTCTGGACTGGAGCAGTGGAACTAGCAGATGGCATGGGTGGTTTGCAACATGCTAAAGCAGGTGGTGAGTGGGGACCAGAGAGAGAGTACTAAAGGTGACAGAGGATCAGCAGAGCTGGGGGACGAGCAGGAGAAACGAGAAGATGTCACATATAGTGAGCAGCGTGAAGAAAGGTGAGTGGAGACTGGAGTGATGGAAGGATCAGCAAACCAGAGGGTCCACAGAGCTGGGGGTTACTACTGAGCAGGCAATCAGCAGAGCTGGGGGTACTACTGGGCAGGGGATCTGCTAAACAAGGGTATTAATAAGCTGGGGACTTGCTGAAGAGGGGTACTACTGAACTGGGGTTCTACTGGGCCCCTTTTAAAGAAATAGAAAAGCAACACACACAGGACATTTAAGGCTTTGGTAAAGAGAAGGTTTTGGCATGTAAAGAAGCATTACCATGACTTACACATATTGCAGGACAAACACACTCATATATATAGTCGCACACACGCTGATATTGAGCTTATGACAACTACTGTAACCATTGTGAAGCTCTGCAATAAAGGCCTTCTTTTAAAATTTACAGGCTGTCCTTCCTGTTCTCCAGAAAGGTCAGTTTCTAACATCCGTAAATGAGCTCCGTGGATTGACAGATTATCTTGTGAAGTTCAGCTGGCACTCACAGAACTGGGCACTCAGCACATTGTGCTCCCGCGCGCACATCACTCTGCCACTTTCCTCCTAGCATATTCAGGCCATGCAATGGAATCGGCTGACGCTTTATAAATAAGTAATGATAATTCATAGTGACTGCTACACCAGGCCAAGGAGTGATGCAGCTTAAACAGTGCTTTCATTCTTTAATGCATATATTTCTATCCTTTTTGTTCCATTTAGGAGCATTCAATGGAGACAAGCCTGGGCAGTTTATAGTCACTCCTGAATAGTCTCTTATCATTCACACAAATGCTGAACTGCTTAGGAAAATTATAGCTTTGCTGTCTTCATGCTGAGGTCTGAGCTTTCTTGTTTGGTCTGTAATCAATCAGCCTTCCTTGGATTGTATACAAATAAGGATTTTAGGTCTAGAGATGATTATCAAAAGCTGAGGAAACTGATTACAGTTTGTATCACTTAATTTTAAACCAAAAATTGTAGGTTAAAGCACAGAAAAATCTAATATTTTAAATGCTTATTTGCAGCATTTCCATTAACTTGTTTCTATTCACTGTCCTGTAGCGCTGAACTTGATAGCAAACTAGCCTTCCTCAAGAAAGTCAACTCTCCAGCATAGTCCCCTCCCTCCTTACACATCATAGCGCTCTCCTAATCTTGTAGTGTTGAATTACTGTTTGTGCTGGCCTAGCTCCTCCACCCCTCCCTATATAATCTTTAATTTCGCTGCCGAGTTAGGAGCGAAGGAATACTACAGTGTCAATTGAGTGACAGCTCTGAGTCTGCTGGGGCTTCTGCTATCACATCCACCATGGAGAAACTTGGAAACAGTTCTGGAGATTTTTGGCTTCTACACAAGGAAGGCTTTTACAGGTAAATAGCAAGCAGAAAATATTTTGGAATATACCGTATATATTATATAACCTTATAGAACGATTGTTATTGATATAGTTTGGCAACATTGTCTCTTTAATTCTGTAAACTGGTCAAAAGTCTATGCTGAACGTGATGGCTGAGATCGCTGATTGGCAGCCTTTTTCGGTCATTCCCCTTCGTCAGAAGCCAGCCGCGCGGCCAGCTTCTGTTGAACCAGCCCCGCGGCCAGCTTCTGTTGGACCGGCCCCCGCGGCCAGCTTCTGTTGGACCGGCCCCTGCGGCCAGCTTCTGTTGGACCGGCCCCCGCGGCCAGCTTCTGTTGGACCGGCCCCCGCGGCCCGCTTCTGTTGGACCGCCCCCCACGGCCAGCTTCTGTTGGACCGCCCCCCGCGGCCAGCTTCTGTTGGACCGCCCCCCCGCGGCCAGCTTCTGTTGGACCGCCCCCCCGCGGCCAGCTTCTGTTGGACCGGCCCCCGCGCCCAGCTTCTGTTGGACCGGCCCTCGCGGCCAGCTTCTGTTGGACCGACTGCCATACACACGGGCCAAATGTCAGACGGTTTCTATTGAACCGTCTGATGCCACCCAATATTGGGCCCTTAACAGACATTACAGCCAGATTGTAAATCTGTTTCAGATTTACCAACATCTTTGTAGAGCAAGGAGTTACCAAAACAATCCATTCAATTTATGTCAGTCAGGGGGCAGGATGTTCCACCAAATAGTTGTTGGTAAATATAAAGGAGATTGCATACTCAGAATATAACATGTATGACCAGCTTCAGATCAAAGATCTGCAGAGCTGAAATTTTTTTTGATCGGTTTATGCATCTTTTCATACGTCCGCTTTTCCATTGTAATATAACTGACCATTTGTACACAACATACATTTGCTGTACCTAGAAGCAACATTTCCTTTCAGCTGGCACAGTCACGAGAATTTTGTGAGCAAAACAATTTTTTCTCTTGGTATGATTAAATGCAAAATAGTTTGAGTAGTATGATATACAAACTATCCTTTCTACTGAATAATGCATTTCTATTAATGGAAAGTTATTCTGTATAAAACAGCACTCAAGTAACAATCTTTCCAAAATCTGCGAGGGCTGCCCCTAATGCCGTACACACACACACACACACACACTACAACCTGAATCTCCTTCATTCTGCTCTGCTTACAAATATTAAAGCTGTACTCCAGGAATTATTTGAATGGCATACTTACACTGATCCAGCTTGTGTTTTTCTCAATGAATATATGGTGGTTCTCTGATTGGCTGACGTGAGGATTGTGACATCCCTGTACCTCCTTTTCCACTTTTTCCAATCAGATAACTCTTTGTATTCATGGAAAAAATACAAGGCGTAATAAGAATGTCAGCAGGGCCGAGCAACTTTCTGTGATCAGTGGGCAAAGGGGAAGCTGCTCGCCCAGAATCTGATCTGGACCCAGAAGTGGCGATCGCTGTAGTAGCACCAAACGCTACAGTGATTTTCAGCTTCTCCAGCAGTCCATAAGGAATGTGATCGGCATACTTACATTCTGCCTTGCTGGACCAGTGCAGGTATGCAATAAATATAATTCCTGGAGTTGAACTTTAATAAAATTTAAGTTAGAGCTCAACTCCAGACATAGTGGTTTTTAAATGAAATGTGTTATTAGTGGTTTCTTACCCTATTAGCCGTTTCTACGCTTCACTGAGCTGCTGCTGAATATATGGTATGAGTCGCATTACTGAACACCAGCCAAAAGCAGAAATTGAAATCCGATGCTGTGCCTCCGCTGCTTCCTCTGCTTTGCCCTTCACAAAGCACAGCCTCTGATGATGCTGCAGTTGTGCTTTGTAAATAGCTAAGCATGGGAGGGGTGGAAGCACAACACCAACCCCCACTGTTCTGATGTGGTTGCGAGCTGAAGTGGCAGCAGCTCTGTGGAGCTTAGACATGGCTATAAAATGAGAAAACACGCCACAGAAGTTAGTTACAAAGTATTAAGCCCTGGTTCACACTGATGCGATGCAGGAAACTTACAAGATTCGCAGCGTTTCCCCCGGATTGCACTGCTTAGCAAACGCACAGCGTCCGTGCGATCTGCGGTGTGTGTGTGAATGTTAGAATAATGACACCCTAAAACAGATTGCAAAACACAGTGCGATTCAGGTGTGGTGGAAAAAAAAGGGTCCTGCGCTATTTTGGTGCGGTTGTGATGTGATTTGAGCCATTCAAGGCTCAAATCGCACTGCAGTCATCACGTGATGTGCACAGGAACGCGGTGCAATTGTTTTTGCAGTGTTTTTTACACACTAGTGTGAACCTAGGCTAACAGTAAAAAAAAAACAGAGTTAGGTTTTAGGTAAATGGAGGATGTCTACCCCAATTCAAAGTGCATAATTTTGTTGGTATTTACCCAACTAAATCAAAAGAAAGTAGATTGTTATAATCTCAGGACTCCAAAATAATTTGTTCGTTATTAATTCTTTTATGTTGATATCTTTACCTACAGCTTCCAGTCACACTCTGTACGTTTTCCTGGGAATGTTTGTCCCACATTAATATATCATGTAAGTTATATAAATGAATAGAACACATTTTGTGTGTGGCTGTGTGGCAAATCTCAGGTGATGCCTACCTGTACTCCTCTAGTTGGGGGTTTTGCTGGCAGTGGTCGCGCTGGCATACTTTTCTGAAAGGGATATGATGGAGGCCGTGGTTGGATGTGCGGTTTGTGTTCAGGTGGTACAAGTATTCCTATTGGATGGCTGATATCTATTGGATGATAACGAGTCGGCCTATGCATCCTCCGGTCCTGCACATGACACAGTAGATATATTTGAATTGTTTAAAGAACTGCTGTACTCCCTATGCAAAAGTTTTGTATCCAGACAAGATAAATATGCCTTCTTTACAGTCTTTAAATGCATTTCATTTTGATTTACTCTCAAATCATCAACGCTGTGAAATAGTTAAAACAAATCTAAAACCCAATCACTTAAATCGCATAAGCAATAACATGGTAATTTTAAAACTTGCTTTTAGCCCTTTTAACCACTTCAGTACCGGGCACTTTTACCCCCTTCCTACCCAGGGAAATTTTGTTTGGGTGCAACGTCGCACGACCGCGCAATTGTCAGTTAAAGCAACGCAGTGCCGAATTGCAAAAAGTGCTCTGGTCAGGAAGGGGGTAAAATCTCCTGGGGCTGAAGTGGTTAACACTCAAGACCTGTCCATCCTTTTTTTTTTTTTCTTGGCTTGCTATTTCTGCAGTAGCTATACCTGAGACATATTATCATCACCTTGGATAACATATACAAGGGTCACACACACCTCCTGCCTCTGTGAAGACTTGCTCAGTAGATCTTTGCTCATTGTTGTGCTGTGTTCTTGATTAGCTTCATTTGAGCTCCCTGTTCTTGATGGTCTGGCTGACCTGCAACATAAATAATTGAATACAATGGAGAAGAGCTGCAATTTAGTCACACTATGAAAGGTCTCTTCATTTTTATTCACCATGGCAAACAACAGGAGTATAAATGATCAAATACTCTTGCAGGACTGGAAATAAATATTGATTTTTTTTGGAAAGCCACTAGCCTGTTAAATTAGCTTCTGCAATCTGTGGAAATGTGTCTTTTATAACACCCCAGAGACTATTCTAATGAATGGAGTGCCCAGCAAGCAATGGCCACATTTATGGTAACTTTCAGCTCATTTGACCAAACTTCGCTCAAAGGTTAGAGAGACATCTCTCCAAATGACTAACACAATTTGAAGCCATGGATTGGTTCATTCTCCTCCTGGGAATTCACAGGTAGACCTATTTTCTTTTCCTATAAATAGCCCGACCGAGTCTTTAGATACAAAGCCCCATATTTACTTTGAAGGCATTTTTGGAAGCCCCTTATAACACTCAGGCCGTGTCTGGGTTAACTCCCAATCATCATACACTTGTCAACAGATTTTAGATTCAAGTGATTGTAAACCTCAGACATGAAATATGAACAAAGCATATCCCTCAATAGCAGTGGACTGTGGCCTGATGAGGCCCTTTGCTTGCCTGTATTTGGCCCTTGGGGCACTATTCCACCAATTGACTCCAATGGTGGTGCACCATTTCCCCTGCTGACACATCAATTAAGCACTATTCTTCCAATTCATACAAACAATAGAGCACTTTTGCTCTATTCTTCCCAATAAAACCAATGACGGGGCACTATTCCTCCCACTGACACTGGGGAATTTTCTACACACACTGGCCACAGTCCAGCCCCCTAAAGCTTGATGAAAGTAAACTGGCCCTTTGCTCAGAAAGTTTGGAGACCCCTGCTCTATAATGTGTAGTTATGTAAATTAAGAGCACTAAGTGTCATTTCTGTCTGCTGCTCTGTTCCTCTGCTATCGGCATGAATTTCTTCTGACAAGTTTTCCAGACACCAAGAGAAATAAGGTGACAGGGAGGGACCCCCAGCTGACTGACAGCTTCAGCTCTGTTCCTGTTTGAAGAGGGTTTGTCACTTCCCTCCAATCAGCTCTCAGAGCTCTCCTCACTAAGCTCTGCAGAGTGTAACGTCAGCTCTCTGCCCCCTTTTTTCCGAACTCTCAGACACGCTTATAAAGTCAGCACTTTGAATGGATGTAGAGAAGAAAAGACTGCGGATAGACAGATACAACTTATGTAGGAGAATTTGTTTCATCTCACTTCACTGGGTTTACAACCACTGTGATTTCTGTCCAGTTGATATTCTCTCTTCTCAATACAAAAATGGAACGGTCCACCACTTGCACTACAATTTAGCGTTGGCCAAACTAGGAAAAAAATGTGGTTTTGCACTTTAATAGGCAAATTAGACAGAATGCCGGATCTGCTGAAGTGGCACAGATATCTTCTGAAATACAAAGTCTTGCTGGGCATAAAATTGTAAATATGTCACGCCATGTATTTTTTTTTTTTTTTTTTGTAAGCGCAACCTGTACTTAAAACTGGCCTTTTCAGCACCAAGTGAATACAGTAGGTAGGTCACTTGTCTATCTGTATACCAAACATAGGATATCTTAGAAGTAGCATGTGTCCCCACCCGTCTTGGAGAGGACAGTGTGTCATTTGGCTTTGTACTGATTGCAATACTTATATTCTGGCATCTTAGGAGTAAAGGAAGCCAGAACATGAGCAGCTGATTGAGGTATCAGGTGGAATCAGCTTTAAACCCTTTTAAGAATAGATATGTTTCACGACTTTGTGATTCTGGTCAAATGTTTTACCTTTTACCACAACTACGCACACATTTTGGGCGGTACAGTGGTGTAGTGGTTAGCACTCTTGCCTAGCAGTAAAAAGGGTTGTGGGTTTGAATCCCAACCGCAACACTACCTGCCTGGAGGTTGCATGTTCTCCCTGTGCCGGCGTGGGTTTCCTCTGGGTACTCTGGTTTCCTCCCACACTCCAAAGACATGCTGGCAGGTTAATTGACTTCTGTCCAAAATTGGCCCTAGTATATGAATGGAGACCTTGGATTGTGGGCTCCTTGAGTGTAGGGACCAATGTGAGTGTGCAATGTACAGGGATAGGGACAATTGTAGACACTCACTCAGGTTGAACTGGATGGACTGATGTCTTTATTCAACCTTACTAACTATGTAATTTTACCAAAGTCCTTCTCTCGGTTATCTAAAAGGTCAAACCACATTTCCACGGTAAAGCAATTTTGAGACAACACTATTTTATTACTTAATCGCTTTCTAATGACCACTATACAAACAGGCCGCTGATACCTTTACTTTCAGTAGAGCTGTTGGTAACAGCCCAATGCCTGTGCCCTTGAAGTGGAATACACACAATAACATGCACACTTGTGGGTTCTTATCATATGGACACACTCACAAGAGTGCATAAAAACACAAGCACAAACATTAAGTGCAAAAAACTTTATAGAGGAAAAGATGCATGATGTAGTAATTGATGTTTTTTTACAATGCAGTTCTACAACCTGTGAGTGCTAAAGACTTCGAACTGCCTACTCACTCACTACTTGGACTAATTGGTCCCTGAATTCTTTATGAATCTGCCCAACCATGAGAGCAAGAGGATAACACTCTGATCATTCATAAGAGTTCATTTGCTGGAAAATGATCATGCTGCCAGTTACCTCAGTTTTTCAATGGATGTCTTCTTGTTTGTATAAAGCCACCTGAATAAGGTCCTTCTTTTCAGGTAGATGGTGAAGGCAGCTGCTGCTATGCATGTGATTGTTACCAAGATGGCAGCAACTAAACTTCTGTTATCTGTGAACACAAGTCAATATATAATCATTGCTATGGGCATTTGGGCTTGAATAAACTCTTAGTTGATAGAAGGTCTATACTAAAAGGGTTGTAACTAAATACATCAGAATGGAAACCTTTTCTAGTAGCTACAGACATGTCAGGCAGAAGTTGTGATACAGATAAAGTCATTATGTAGAATGATAGTAGTATAAACATACACAATCATCTGTTATTGGCCATGCTGCATGAAGAGGATATGATATTGGGGGGGGAAGTGTCGATCTAAACCATGGAACCCTACACTTAAGTGCAAGATCATTCAGAAAAAAAGGATACAGGATATTTTGAGAGCAGGGCATAAAGAATGCCAGCCTGAAAGCTGTACCCAATCAAATGGTAAGCTGTATTCAGGCCCGTTTCAGGCTTAAGCTTGTATAAGAGCAGTGTGAACAGCAAGCTTTGACAAAGCATTTGCAGAGGCTTCAGAAAGCTTTGTTGAAGCTTTTAAAGTACCGTTCAACTCCAGTTTGTAAATGCTGAACACAGATCCTAATAGAAGTGCGGATTTCCAGTTTAAGCAAGCTGCTAGTAGGCTTCGGCACTTCTTGAAGCTTTTAAAAGGAATACTGAAGACTACTAGCAGCTTCCTTAAAGCGGAGTTCCACCCAAAAGTGGAACTTCCGCTTATTTGTCTCATCTCCCCCTCCGGTGCCACAATTGGGGGGAGGGGGGGACAGGATACCTTTCAAAGACAGGTATCCTGTTCCCACTTCCAGGAGTTCAGGCCCCCGGCCTGTGACATCACCGCGGGGCTCCCTCCTTTTCTCCCTGTTGCCGAGCCAGTAGGAGAGAGGAGCGGGAACTCGCGCATGCGCAGTAGGGTTCCCGGCGCCAACCTTTAAGGCTAGACTGCCGGGAACCCTTACTCGCAATGGCAGCGGCAGCACCTGACAGCTGATGGAAACATTAGCTGCGGTGCCAACATCCTGGGACTCCGGGACAGATAAGTGTCCTATTGTTAAAAGCCAGCAGTTCCAGCATGTGTAGCTTCTGGCTTTTCATTTTTTTTTTGATTTGGGCAGAACACTGCTTTAATGTGACAATCAACACCCCCATTAGGATCTGTGTTCAACATTTACAAACTAAAGTTGAATGGTACTTTAAAAGCTTCAACAAAGCTTGCTGAAACCCTGCAAATGCTTTGTAAAAGATTGCTGTTCACACTGCTCTTATACAAGCGGAAGCCCGTGTGAAATAGGCCTTCCAAGTGACCCTGATTATCTTCCTATTTTTACTGAAGATCTAAATCGGCCTCTCAGTCTGGGGCCACTGGAGCCCTGGGGTTGCTCCAAATGTTGTTAGGGTTATTTCAGTAGTAAAGAACTTAGGGGAGATTTATCAAAGCTGGAGCAGACAGAATCTGGCGCAGCTGTGCGTGATAACGAATCAGCTTCTATCTTCACCTTGTTCGGGTAAACTTTGAAAATTAAAGGTAGAAGCTGATTGGTTAAAATACACTACTGCTCCAGTTTTGATACATTCCCCTTCATCTTTTTAGCTGTAAGAAGGGCACTTTCCCCTAATCAACAATGTTGTCAATTAGTTCTTTCTCCCACTGACCTCTAGTGTAAGGGTACCACTTCACTGATCTCCAATGTAAAAAGGAATCTTTCCACTGCACCCATTTGGTCATTATTATTTCATTTCATGATTAGAACAGAAAATATTTTATGGAGCAGAGGGTGTTACAAAATGATTTTCTCTGGGTGTCAAATATGCTAGTGACTTATGTTGTCACTTGTATTCTTTTGTATTGTATTGATCTTTATATTTGTAACTTACCTATATATATAATTATACTGTCAGATGTGAATATAATTAAAAGGGGATACTGGAGACATGAACAATACTTTAAGGGTTCCTCTTTAAAAACAAAAGTTGAGAAACGCTAATCTAAAGAGTTATTGGTGGTTTGTATTCTGCTTATTTGTTATAGCTCGGATTATCACACGATTACTTTTGAATGCACGTTTTTAACTCATAGCTCTGCTTACATTTCATGTAATCCATTGTTACTGACCTGGCACTCTCATAGGTCCGCTGTCCACACTGCCTCCATATCCCGGCTTGTCACAATATGGAGGTGCCCATTCAGCCTCACAATGACAGTTCTTTTTGTTGTTGCAAACCTTAATAAAAGATAACAAAACACCTGCTAAAGTTTTGAATATGGTTCCCATTTCTAAATGACTGACTTACTGTAAATTACAGCCATTTTTAAGTATTACATAGACATGGCACTGTTCCTGCTTAGAAATGCTGCAGTGATTGTGCTTTAGGCCTTATATGTATAGAGAAGTTCGTTTTTTTACAAACTTTTACTTGTCTGCGAAGGCTTTCTTAAAGTGGTTGTAACCCCAAAAAAATTAAAAAGAGAGAGATCCTGCTCCTTTAAAGCAGGATACACAGCATAGTACATGTGCTGTGTCATTTGTCCCTTTTTTTTTTTTTTTTTTATAAACTGGTTGATCCTGCCTGTTCCTGTGTCCCCTATGTAAACTGACCACGGTAATCATGGCTGCTGATCCCTGAATACCATGGTAAGTTTACCTTCCTACATCATCCTGCTTGCTTTCCCCTTCCCTCCCTGCCTGTCAGCTCCTGTGTCTGAGCCGATAAACAAATCTGCTCCCCCCCCCCCCCCCCCCGCCGCTATTAGTAGCTGGCAATAAAATCAAAGGAGGATTATTGCCAGCCCCTATATTCTACAAAGCTATACAACACTGTAAACTTGTTTTTTTTAAATAAAAACACACGCAAACATGTTTAACCTTTAGAACCACTTTAATTACTTTGTAATGAGAATGCTATGAGAGTGAATGGTAACTGCTATTCTAAACATGTCAAAATCAATCTATTGGCCTCTGAGGACACCTAAACGCACACCTTCTCATGGCTGCATCTGCTTCTAAGTCCAATGTCACTGAACACAAATTCTTTTTGTTTCTCTCTTTCAATTCAGATCTACTACTCTGATCAGACTGATAGAACACAGTGGGCATGTCACTGGCCTTAATCTATACAGTTCTAATTCTTAAAGTATATCTAATCCCAAGCACACAATTGTAATATAATATACCTTTATGGGTCCTTAGATGAGGTAGCTGCATTCGTTTTCTTTCTTTTTGCCCTTTATTTTCCCCCAGTGATCCTGCCAGTAATAACTTCCCATCCTAAGGTGACAACGCTCTCTCCCCGTACTGTATGGAGAAGCAGTGTTGTCCCCCTAGGACAGGAAGGACTACAGAACCCCCCTCTTTGCGGGCGCTAATCACGTATGCATTCGCTTCTGTGCGCTAGCTCTGCTTTTTTTTCTTATTTATTTTACTTTTTTCACTGTTCTTTAAAAAAAAAAAATGGTGTCATTTTTATTCCTATTACAAGGAATGTAAACATCCCTTGTAATAGAAAAAAAGCATAATAGGACCTCTTAAATATGAGATCTGGGGTCAAAAAGACCTCAGATCTCTTATTTACACTAAAATGCAATAATAAAAAAAAAATGTTTGTCATTTGAAAAAATGTCCCTTTAAGAGGTATGGGCGTAAGTGACTCATCTCCCTGTACAGCTAAGGAAGGGACCGGATCACCTCCACTGCTGCCGAAGGCTCCAGTAAGTGGCGGAGGGCACCGGAGCACGGCGGGAGGGGGGCCCTCTCTGATCTCGCGGTGAATCTGCTGCAGAGGCCACTTTTATCTGGAAGAAAATTGCCGGCTCTTGAAGAGGATTATGGTTATGGTACCTAGCTGCTACTATAACAACAGTATTCCTCTTCAAAGGCAGGACGTTCAGGAACGTCCTACAGGAAGGAAGTGGTTAAAATACCAAAGTGGTGAATGACGTACAGCGTATGGAGCAGCTTACTTCTGACCTGTGAGATAAATCTCAGGGACACACGGCTAGATGGCTCTACTAGGAACATTTTTGGTGGTCGGATGAATACCTGCAATACTGAGTAGCTCTCTTCCCTGTATCAGGAGACACCCTTGTCGCCGCCCCCGCATTAGGCCCCTTTCACACCAGAGGACCAATCAGGTCCACCTGTCAGTTTTTCAGGCAAACCTGATTGGACCCACCAGTCTCTTCTATGGAGTGGCAGGTGTCAGACATATGTCCATTGACACAGACCGACATCCGATCCGGATGGCTAAAAACAGACAGATAGGGATCCATTCCCCTTCAGTCTGGTGGACCGGATGGCAGTCGGGTGTAAACGGACAGGTGTTTCGTTTACATCCGGCCACCCATAGAGGAGAGCAGGCTATATCTGTGTCCACTCTGCATAAGTAGAGTGAACACGAACCAGCAGACAGATTCCCCACTTATCAGGCAGACTACAAAAGGAGCTCGCCGTGTGTGTGAAAGGGGCCTTAAAAGTTTTTTTTTTTTATTTCCTAATCTCTGGAATTTTCCATATTTTCTTCCCTTGCCTTTACTCCTCTTCCCTCCTTCCACCTACGCCTATTAAATTACAAACATTTGTTGAGCACCGGACTCCTCCACATGACTGGGGAAATACCCCTTCTAGGGGAGATAAACATTGACAATTCATGCCCTTCATACCATATTGTATCACATGCCGATTTATGCTAATTTGCTTGATTTTGACTATATATATATCATTGCAGCTTGTCAATATGTCATATCCTGATGTAAATCCTATATATGAATTTTTTTTAAATACTGAAAGAAGGGACAATTAAATGTGGAATCCCATTGCAGCTTTTTATGTGCTGCAGCTACAGTATGATGCAATTTAGCTGCATTTTTTATTCTTTTTACAAGGGATCCCGTTTATCCCTGCTGGAAAACACACCAATGCAGGACAAAACTACAAAGATATAAAATCACTTTTTCTGTAAAATAGTAAGGCCTCATGCACGCTGGACGTTATAATAGTGTTATAAAAACGCCAGTAGCTTTGCAGTGAGTTTTTCAATGTTTTTGCAATAGCGTTAAAAAACAAACAAAAAACAAAACAAAACAAAAAAACTGTATGGATCAAAAACTTAAAAAAATGCTGGTGAGCCAAGTTTTTGAGCGTTTATCTGCGTTTTTAATGTTCAAGTGTTTTTACAGCTGAAAACTCCTCTCAGAACCCAGTAGTTTGGGTTTTTTTTACAGCCAAAAAACTCCCCAGTCGAAAACTGCTAACAGCAGCCTATGGGGGTTATTTACTAAAGGAAAATCCACTTTGCACTGCAAGTGCACTTGGAAGTAAGGTCGCTGTAGATCCAAGGGGGACATGCAGGGAAAATAAAAAACAGCATTTTAGCTTGCACATAATTGGATGATAAAATCAGCAGAGCTTCCACTCATTTCAGAACTACCCCTTAGATTTAGAGCGACTGCACTTCCAAATGCACTTGCCGTGCAAACTGGATTGACCTTTCGTAAATAACCCCCTAAGTGTGCACGGACATATAGGATAACATGAGGGGGAGTTTAATGACTGTAGAAAAAAAAAATGTCTGAAGCCAAAAACAGCAGCTGTAAAAACGTCCAGTGTGCATGAGGCCTTACAGTTTAGCTGTTTCCATGAAATGTGACTTTAAGAGAAGTCAGAGTTGCCTCTCAAAATGCTTCTCCCACTTCATGTCAAGTATCTGCGGTTGAAAACGTATAGCTGCGTATATCTGACAATGTTCTCTCGTTTGAAGCAATACTGCAAGCCACATCAGTGATTGGAGTGAATCAATATTTAGACTCTTCCACCTTTCAAAGTATAACAGTTGACTGTTTGTAATGGTGTAACATTGAAGCGTTAATGAACATTTGCTTGGGAAAATGAAACACTTGTATTTCATGATGGTTTAATTTAAAATCCAAGTTTAATAAAGTCTTTGTGATGCAAATATCTCATTTCCTTTCCTGCGAGCCTGAGCATGTCCTTAAATGAATATAACTAGCCAACAAAGCCCTGTACTTTTCACATGGAATACAATACACGGCACTAACAATTAGCTGTCTTCTGATTAGACAGGTATAATTGTCTGCAATGAAGCTATCCAGCCGGCTCAATTCCTGTCTGTGAAGAGTGTTACCTGTAGTGGCCTTTCCAGGAACTCTACAGAAAGCAATATAAACACAATATACCTTTTATACTGGCGCAATAAACCACTGATTCAAAATAATAGAGGGATAAAAAATTGAACACACATTAGAGTCTATTAACTCAATAGTCCATAGTACATCCGTGGATGTGGAAGAAAAGAATTGCACCTATGGATATGTGTCTAAGCTGGGTAAGGTCGGCGGCAGCTGTCCTCCGAGTATAACCATCTCTGTGTAAGACAAGAAGGGAGAAGAAAAGGGGGGAGAAGCGCCACCTAAATGCAGAGATTAAAATTGCTTTATTAGCTGCAAAGGTACGCAACACTTACAAGCAGGGCTGATGCAAGGAATTTTGACACCCTGGGCGAAACCTCATTTTGCCGCACCCCCTTGGCCCCCACCCCTGACTCCACCCCCTTTGTCCTGCTCATGTATACCCCACCCTTTTAATTAAATGCCCATCAAATGCAACCTCGCCAGCGCCCAACAATGCAGCCTAGTGCCCATCAATAAATGTTTGCTTGTTTCCATTCATTCGGGAATCCGGACACAGACACAGTCCTCTGCCGCAACTGTGCCTCTGACACTATGTGTGAACGGAGTGGCGGCTGCCTGCTGATGCTGAGACTTAGTTGCTTGTTGTAGAGAGAAGAGTGTAGGAACACCAGTGGCCGGGCGCCCCTAGGCAGCAGAGTGCCCTAGGCGGCTGCCTAGTTTACCTAGTGGTAGTGCTGGCCCTGCTTACAAGATTGAAAATGATACAGGCTCATAAGGTCCAAGGGTGAAGGAGATGTTAGGTCCTTTAGCGTCCCTAAATGTTCCCAGTCATTTTCCAGGCTGTGTAGATGGGTGGACCAATACAAACACCAACGTGATAACAAAAAACTTGCCACCGCGCTCATCTACAGTTGTCTATCTCACTTTATTCACTAAGCTCTGTGGCAATTTCCCTTACAAAGTCAGCAGCCTATTTGCCTTTTGAAAATAAAAACCACTGACTCATCCCGGCATGCAGCAACAACTCCTGGTCTGCATATATAGCTGGGCCAGTAATTTAGACAATACTAAAGCCATTGGATAAAGGTATATATATCAAGCAACTAGCACATTCAGAAGGAGAGTTCGGTAATTGCAGAGTTGTGTTTTTCTCAGCACAAGTCACTTTAACAGGTAATGAGTAGATACTGAATCCCAAAATGACCATGTCTGACCACTCCATTGGGGAACTACTGCTAGAATAGGTTAGAGAACAGCATTTGACTGATTCTGACAGCATCTGTGCCCCACTACCAATCTCCTCCTCTCCTCTCTTTATTCACACTGAGCTATTAAAGTATGTAGTCCCACCATTTCATATGATATGTGCCTGCTGTACCATATACTTGTATGAGAAAGTACCCTGTTCTATTTGTATTGCTTCCTTCATGTAAAATACCTGGTGTTCCTGCCAGTCCCTCTGCTTTCCTATCAAAAACTGACCACGCCAAGCATGAGAGCACACTGTGGTCAGTTCTTTAGCTGTACAGGGAACACCCCCCCCCTCCCCACACAGCCTTTTACTGGGAAGCTCTCTGTTTCTCCTCTCCCAGCCCTCTTATGCAGCTGAGAACAGAGGGGATGTGATCACTTATTTTTTTTTTTATGTCTTTCTTTTCCATTTTAAACTGAATGGGTTGTTTTACAAGGTGAGGGATTACAAGCACTTTAACCACTTGGGCAAATTGCCATCATTGTACCTCATTACTTTGATGCTAAATACAGTTGCTATGGCAGCAGATAGCTGCCATAACCCTGGTATTTTCAACAATGGCAACAAGCTGGCTTTCAGATAAGTGGCCTCCACGGCGATTCGCAGTGAGATCACTTTTATCAGGTACTTAAAATAAATATCAATATTGCATTGGTGAAATTAGCATACAACCATATGGGGAAGAACCCAGGTGGTGTCTCCTACCACACGCTGCTGTACTGATGTCATTAATGGTCATCGTTTGGCCCAACGGTGACACGTTTCATAAGACATCTGAGGGTGTTACCCTCAGATGACGATGATGAAATGCGTCAGTATTGGGCCAAACAACGACCATTTGTGACGTCAGCACGCCAATCGAGGATACCGTTACGGCTATCACCAGAGAGGTGAGAAGCGTGTGGTAGGAGACACCGCCTGGGTTCTTTTCCATATGGATGTATGTTGATTTCACCAATAAAATAAATATCAATATCGCATCAACATCTTAAGTAAGTGCAAGTCCTAAAAGGAGGGATGTTTTGGAATTCAATACAAATTTTATAAATGGAATTACGCTATGGAGTTCTCTTTTTTCACTTTGGAATGCGCTCATTGGCGTGTGATCCATCCTCCCGCCTGCAATAAGTTTTGAAGTGAAATCCATTCAGAGAGGTTATCAAAGATTGGTGTTGATGCTTATTTTCCAGCGCTGTCTGGTA
Organism: Lithobates pipiens; assembly: GCF_037356315.1. NCBI lineage: Eukaryota > Metazoa > Chordata > Amphibia > Anura > Ranidae > Lithobates > Lithobates pipiens. The sequence continues at coordinate 207,010,943 of NW_027507787.1, forward strand.
AGAGTTTACTTATATGGGGGTCCGTCTAATCCCCTTTTTTCTCACGTGTGGAGGTGTTGGCGACAGCTCATTACTGCAGTGTTTTAATTAAGAACTATTAATTTTCTCACTATATACAATGTGGAATAATCTATATTGGCAATAGATATTGGACATATATATATATATATATATATATATATATATATATATAATGTGCACCTTTTTATGACCGCACACCTGGAATAATTGGACTGTGTTTATGTAGCGCTGCCTTTTTGTTTGTTTTATATATGTACTAGTGACACTTGCAAATTAGCAGGTGTGAGTGGTAGCAGCTTCAGCCTTAATTGGCCACACTCATTTACCCATTGAGGGATTTATATCTGTTTTACTTACTCCCTTAGCGCTTGTTCTGTGCAGATAGGGGTTCGTTTTTTTATTCATTTATATAATTGAGTGTATTTCATTATAAAAAAAAAAAATCATATTCTCCATGTTTTATTAGTTTTAAAAATGTTGCAAGTACAAATGTTGATCTGCCAGAAAACCAAGATGCTTCCAACTTTTTGTTTAAGCTGAAAACACCGGGGGTCGATTTAATAAAGGCAAATAGGCTGTTCACTTTGCAAATTGAATTCACATTCACAAAGCTAAGAATACCCAATCACATACAAGAACATAAAAAAAAAAAAAAAAGTAATATATTTGCTTGTGCGTGATTGGGAGATGGAAGTCAATAGCACTTTAATTTATTCACTTAGCTAAGGGAAAATCCCACTGTAAAGTGAACAGCCTATTTGCCTTTACGAAATCAACCCCATTGCCTTTCCTGCCCCGAGCTCCCAAGCTCCGCCTGAGTTCTAACCAGGTGGATTACAAAAAATAGCCACCTCTATCAGGGCCGGGACAAGGGATGGGCAAGAGGGGGCGGCTTCCCTGGGCGCAATTGTTTATTACATTGATGAGGATGCCTTGGCCCTCCAGTGATGGTGAACCTTGGCACTCCAGATGTTTTGGAACTACGTTTCCCATGATGCTCATGCACCCTGCAGTGTGGTTGAGCGTGATGGGAAATGTAGTTCCAAAACATCTGGGGTGTCAAGGTTCGCCATCACTGCCTAAGGGAAGGGGGGCGCAGTTTGGCATCTTTGTCCTGGGCACTGGATGACCTTGTCCCGGTACTGCTCTCTATCCCCATACACAGCCAGGGGGTGTAGTCCAGCAAGACCTATTAGATTGTAAGCTCTTCTGAGCAGGGCCCTTATTGTATTATAACAGTTTTGTCTCCTTTTTATATTGTAAAGCGCTGCGTAAACTGTTGGCACTATATAAATCCTGTATAATAATAATAATAATAATAAGGCACAGCTCAGGCAGGGCTGATAACACTGCTTGAGTTTTCAATGCAATAAAGGCAGTGATTTCAGCTGATTTTAATATGTTAGGAGATTATTGTATTTTTTTGTACTTGAATTTTGTAAAGAAACGACACACATGTGCATGTATTGCAGAGATGTATGGAGTATTTTTTTTTATTTTGCGCAGACATATATTTTAAGTAGTGGGAGAGAGAAAAGATAAAACAAGCAAAAGAGCAGAAGGTGAAGAGAGTTGAAAGAAGATAAGAAGAAGGAACAGAGAGAATAAAGATGGAGAGAGCAAAGAGATATATGAAGAGATGAGAGATGGGGGAGGGGGATATGTGGACGTTTCATACATAACTGTTTGCTATGCATTAATTGTACTCTGGTATCAGAATACTGAAGGGCAGACTCTGAGGTTGAGATCTTCTCCAGGGAGTTCGGAGATAAGCTCAGAAAAAAAAAATGATACAATGCCATTTTCACTGGGAAGTTTAAGTGTAATTTCTTATCGGTGTCCACATTAGCAGTATATGTAAATGATCGTGTTGTAGCAGTGTAAGCTCCCCCATTGTCACCGCCAGCTCATTATCATTTCAATGCGCTACTGTAGTTAATCATTTTCCCTACAATAGCTTGCCGAATTTGCCAAATGAATATGGGCTGCGATTAAATGTTCAAAGTATCACTTCTATCATTCAGGAAGCCGCACTTTCTAAGAACTGCCCTTTCCTGCCAACAAAAAGGAAGACGAATGAAAGCACTCTGCACTACTCACTCCGTGTCCGTGGCACTTGGATGCACATTCGTGGACACCCAATACGCTGATGTTCTGGCACTGACGGTTTAGGCAGATCTGAGAAAGGGAAAAATAAGTTAGCTGTGACACAAACAAAAATTGGGAACAATACAATGCTGATCATTAGCAACCTGGAAACAGAAACGGATCAGTAATGTGCTCTAGGTGTTTGCACAAACCAAAAGGGAAAAGATTTTTCCCAAGAAAAGTTACATTTAACTGAAGTCTCTTGGGGGCATAAATATGAGGGGTTCCCACCTCCCAACTGACCCCGATTTTGAGGGACTTTGCCTCATTTGGAGCAAAGTCCCTCTGTCCCTCTTTCCCCTTCATTTGTCCCTTATTTTGGTCTGATCCCTATAGTTGTATATATATTGCACTACTTAGCTATCAAAAAAAGTGTTTCCCAGTGCTAAACCTTTCATCCCATATCTAAATTGCTGCATTTGTAAATTCCAAAAGCCAATATAAAAAAATAGTAGTGGTAAAATAAAGCCCTTGTGGATTTAACCAATCTTTTTTTTGTACAGTTCTCCTTTAAGGGGGGCGTGGTGGGGGGTGTCCTATGTCTACATACATTTACAAGCAGGTGTCCCTCATTCCTATTTCAGAAAGTTGGGAGGTATGTATACCCATAGTGAACGACAGCTGGGTCATTTCTGCTTTTATTTAGAGTGGGTCTTCCCTCCCTTTCCCTAAATTTCACATTAATATGCATCCTTTTATTATAACCTCTTGGTGCTGACAACATGCAAATATTGAACCTCTCAGCGGGTGGGCTCGGCACCCAGAGGCCACATTTTTTCATCCAACATTGTAAACAACAGCTGTGCTGAGAGCGCTCCCGGCATAATTACCAGTGGCTAACCAGAAGCTTGAGATCGCTGCTTGCCAATCACGGCGGTCACATGATTATAAACCCCGCCTCCTGGCATCTTAAACCCCTTAAAGGGCTGAGAGGCATTGGGGGCCAAGGGGTTAACTTGGTGAATCTGCCAGTAACATGCTTTCTGCCCTAGAGTGACAATGCTCACTCACTGCACTGTACCTATGGAACCACAGTGTTGTCAGCCTGGGCTGCTTTTCCTGGCTTGGACTACAAATAAAGTCAGCCATAGATGGTGAAATTTTCTTTCCTGCAACCACAGTCAGTGTTAATGGGGGAAATCCCTCCCGTGGAGCTATTGTGCTCTCCTGGCAGGGGGAGTTGTCCCAGCCAGGAGAACACACACCGATTATTGCTAGCAGCTAAAACCATTGACGATGATTATATGAAAAACCCAACAGGCTGGTTGTACCAAAGTTGATCAATGATTAAATCAGCCTGCCCATACATGGTTCGGATCTTAGCCAGTGCCTGCTGAACCGGCAGAGATTCAAACTGCCTATGGCCAGCTTTAGTCCTCCTTTCCTCATTACGTAATTGGGGGGAGAAGCGGGCAAATAGTTTAGACAGTTGGGAAGACTGATAGCCTTTAAATTGCAAACAATGTTAAGTTCATCATTTTTTTTTTCCTAAATTCCAGCTCTCCTATTGCACCAATATAGTATTCATGTACTTTTTTTTGCAAAAATATCAAAGCTTTCCATAAAATCTACAGACACGTACCTTACTGTCCTCCATCCATGATTCAAAACGTATCTATTGCTTCTGTCTTACATCCTCACAGACTATAGGTCATGACACAGGAAGGAGTTGACCAGCTGACCTCATTAGCACACACCCTGCATCATCCACCCTCCCATTGCTAGCTGCATGTTTTTTTTAACTGAAATGCAATCAATCAGTGATCACCCTTCTCACTAACATAATCAGCGTGCATAGTGTATGGCCACCTATATACAAGTACATAGGAGGGAGTGGACAGAAACACTCAGCTGTCAAGCCCCATTTACAACTCTGCATAGCGGGAACTCGCATTCCTACATGAGGTTTTATTTATTTTTTTTATAGAGGGGGGAGGTGTTTTGGAGCATTTTCACTCATCACACACAGGGCAGCCCATCCACCTAAATGGGCCGCCCTACACACAGCAATCGGCCAAAAGAAGCTTCAGAACTTTCTATAGACCTACACAGCCCGACTCGGGGTCCAGCAGCTTGCCACGGGAGCACTTGAAAAGTAGGAGGTGAGAGCACCAGTAGGGGACACCAGAAGAGGAGGTTTAGGGCCACTGTGCAAAAAAGGACTGCACAGAGCAAGTATAACATTTTTATTTTAAGGAAAAAAAATGAACCTGTACAACCGCTTTAAGCACACAGAATTGTAGTAATTCATCCAGAAACGCAAACACATGTTTTCCCTGCAAATGAGACATCAATAAATCTAAACAGGGTAGTAGATTTCTCTGGCTTTTAGTCAGGTACTATATTTGTTCTCTTAACAAACATCAACAGATGTCAATATTAATTATTTATTGGATGATCAAGCAAGCAAGCAAGAAAGAGGGATGTTGAGTCAGCTGAATTATGAAAATATTTAGGAAAGGACATTGTACAACTGTTTCCAGAGGCAATTTAGCTTGTATATGAAAGCTACGGAATAATAAAGTGGATTACTGCTGTGATTACAGAGATGTGCCCAAAATAACCACTACAGCTATTGTATGTAACGATACACAAGTATGGAAGTCAATGTTCATTACAAGATTCTGTATGGGAAAGTCTCTAAAGCCCCATACACACTATCAGATTTTCTGCTGATTTTTTCCTTCAGATTTACCAAAACCATGTAGTGCAAGGGGCCTGTCTGATTACATACACATTGAAGCTGCTAAGGTTTGACCTCATATTATATGGTTTTGGTAAATCTGAAGGAAAAACTCAGCAGAAAATCTGATAGTGTGTATGGGAGTTTAGGAGTTAGTGTTTTGAGCTAAACCTGGGAGGCTCCCGATGCAAAGCTCTCCTACTCTGAAATCACTGAATAAATATGAAGATCAATTCACAAAGGGTTAAGGGGTCTTAAAACTGTATTTGCTGCTTCGGAGTTTGGAAAAGTGCAGTAAACATGGGAAACATAATCCAAAGGCCTCTTCTATCCCCCTTTATGCTTCTCTTTCCTGACTTGGGCACTTGGTCAATAAAATATGCAATGCTTTTTTTCAGTGCTAGTGGACACAAAGATGGAGATTTACTAAAACGGGAGAGTGCAAAATCTGGTGCAGCTGTGCATGGTAGCCAATCAGCTTCTAACGTCAGCTTGTTCGATTAAGCTTTTACAAAAAAAAAAAACGGAAGCTGATTGGTTTCTATGCAGAGCTGCACCAGATTTTACACTCTCCAGTTTTAGTAAATCAACCCCAAAGACTTGCATCGAAAGAGCTACATCTAAACTAGTTATGAATCACGGCATCCGCTGGCATGTGGGCACCCAGGATCAGGTGGAGGTGGGAATTATAATGTTACTGGGTAATTATTATTATTATTCAGGATTTATATAGCGCCAACTGTTTGCGCAGTGCTTTACAATATGAGGGCAGACAGTACACTTACAATACAAATCAATACAGGAGGGACTAGAGGGCCCTGCTCGTTAGATGACCCCCTTCCAAAGTGAGATCCACCCAAGTGCTAGCTGAAGGTTCTTTCTGGTATGGTCAACAATTACAGCAATTAACAAACATGAATAGCATGTGTAGTGATGATTGTTAATTGCTGTGTTTTATGCCTGGATCTCCTCTCTGTTCTAATAAAAATGTATTTGGTGCTTGTAGCTGAGAGTCTGCTTCTGTCTAGATAGCAGAACAATCTTGTGCATGTAATACAATTTATAGTTATGTCTTTATATGACGTTTCCTTTCATAAATACATGACATTTTAAAAAGCGAAATGTCTGGAGTGCTGCCTGTTATTTATTTTGTGCATCATTCCAAGATTTTTCTTGCGGAAACCCAATTCATGGTCCTAGCAGCCACACTTCTGTAATAACACTTTATGTTCCGGATGTTCTGATTTGGGTATGCATTCTTTTATTTGTTTGCTTCAATTAGGTAGCACAATATCCTCATTAAGGACACACGTGAAATTCAATGGGTGGGAGGGGATAGTTTCCTAGCCTAGTGTCCATTTCTCCTGTAGGTAGTGATATAACCCTAGGGTGCTTAATCATCATCAAGTTGTGTCACTCAACAGATGATCGAGAAACAAACAAGGCTGGGGAAGTTCCTGATTAAAAGTGATCTTACCACCCTAGGATCACAAAGAAGCCACGTAACCACCATTCTGCTTTTTCTGGCCACGTCATCCAAACATTGAACCTTTTAAAGAATATGTTAACCCCACATTTCATATTGCCTGCTGTACCATGTGCTTGTATGAGAAAGCATACGGTTCTCTTTGTATTGCTTCATTTGTGAGAAATCCCTGGTGTTCCTTAGGGTTGCCACCTCATCCCTTCTTCAAAAGGACTGAAGCTACTAGTGCCACACGGACCAGTGCACACATATTCAGGGCTCTGTATATATATATATATATATATATATATATATATATATATATATATATATATATATGCAGTGGGTGTGTGGGACAGTTTATCTATAAAGTTAAGCCATTGCATGTTGATTTGAATAAAGTGTTTAAAGTTGGGCCTGTGGTGTCAGGGGACAGAAGAAAGAGGCCTGACATAAAGAGGGTCATTCTTCTGCTCTTCTCCTGCCTGGAGGAGTAAAGGTAACCAATCCGATATGAAGTGTTATATTGTGATTTATTTGCCATTTAAGTGTGTCTCTGCTCTTGGGGTTATTCTTAGGGTATGGAATCCCCTGAAAGCAGCCTGAATATAGGATTGCGCTATATTGCTCTTAATCTCAGTTATTGCTCTCCAGTTGATTACTTGAATATATGTATGTATGTATATATATATATATATATATATATATATATATATATATATCTCAATCAAATACACACACATTGTTACTGTCTGTTACTTTTCCACAGAAATACTACAGAAAAAAAACAATTTCTGTGTTTTATCATAACGTGTGCATTCCTCATTGGTCATTGCTCTTACACTATTGACAGGTGTGCCAAGAGGGGCAGAGGCTGTTATTGGGGTTGAGAGGCAGAGTACGCAACAAAAAACATACTTAAGCGGCTCCTGCGGGAGTATGGCTACACTTAGAAAAAGGGTATTATTGGTTTTGTTTATATGTATACACAAATGTTTTGCCTTTCATTTCTATTTTAAAATGAATGGGTTGTTTTACAAGGTGAGGGTGTACATACATTTTAAGGCTGGATTCACACCTATGCATTTTTAGTGCTTTTTGCATTTTGCAGATTTGCACAACAGAACGTGTTCCATATAGGAAACCATGTTAGATGGACTGTAGTGCAAATCTGCAATAAGCACAAAAAATGCATAAGTGTGAATCCAACCTAAAAGAGAAGTATGAGATTTGTTTCTTATGTCATTTTTAATTATATGGATGCTGCATCGGTCCCCTGTCAGCTCTAACACTGAGAACCGAGTGATCAAACACTGCCAAATCGATTGGTTCTCACAGCTCCGTGAGAAGAGAACTGGTGGTGTCAGTACTTGGCTCCCTGCTCCCCCCTCCCAGAGGCTGAGCCAAGTGCCAGCGTGCCAGCCCAGGTATGTGGGCAGGTCCCGACCATATGGTCACGATCTTTCCTAAGTGTCTCTGTGACTTTAGCCAACAGTGGGCTTCAGCCCACTGTCTGCGGAAAGCGGGTCACGGGAGTGCAGAAGGAACCCCACTCCTATGATCCACAGGAGACGTACAGCCAAAGGAGCTTTGTACTTCTCCTTTACGTAATACTCCCTAAGTAATGATCTTTTTTTATTTTTTATTCCTGTGCCACTCTAACAATATGAAAGAAATGTTTTTCATAAACATAAAATGTAAATTTACATTAACAGCTAGGTGAACCGATGTTCGTTTTTAAGCGTAGTCGGATTAATCTTTGATAGCCAACACAAACATACACTTGAAGAACAAAATAATGAAGTCTTTTGAAGTGAGCAATTAAAAGATGCCTTTGCATGGAGTCTTTATACTCTATTTGGGTAAAGAGTGTAAGCCTGCTGTATTTAAATGGCCTTAAAATCAAACATGGTTTCTTCCACTGCTAGGAAGATCAGTCAGTGATTCTAATGAAAATTAGACCGAGAGGCATTATTAGGGGGAGGTCACATGATGGTGGGTCACTCAAGATTAATCAAAGGACTCCAAGGTACGCCTCGTTGGGGCCATTAAATCTAGGACAATTAGAGATAGAAAAGAAAGGATTACCGTATATACTCGAGTATAAGCCGAGATTTTCAGCCTCTTTTTTGAGGCTGAAAGTGCCCCCCTCGGCTTATACTCGAGTCATCGCTGTCTGCCCGCTCGATCAGCGTGTCGAGCAGACAGACAGCGGCCATTCTGATTCAAAAGCCGCGCCTCCGGCTCCGCCTTCGCCTGTGATAGGCGGAACACTGAATTTCCCAGCAGCCTGTGTTCCGCCTATCACGGGCATCCGCTCATCCTCGTACTACGGACGAGGATGATACGACGTCCGTGATAGGCGGAACACAGGCTGCTGGGAAATTCAGTGTTCCGCCTATCACAGGCGAAGGAGGAGGCGCGGCTTTTGAATTTTACAATGGCCGCCGACGAAGAGGGCACGGGACGGAGGCAAGGCAACGCACGGCACGGGACAGGACGGGACGGGACGGGACGGGACGAAGGCACGACACGGGACGGAGGCTCGGGACAAAGGCTCGGGACAAAGGTAGGCTGGACACACACACACACACACACACACACACACACACACGGATGGAGACACACACACACGGATGGATGGATGGATGGAGACACACACACACACACAGGGATGGATGGATGGATGGATGGAGACACACACACACAGGGATGGATGGATGGATGGATGGAGACGCACACACACAGGGATGGATGGATGGATGGATGGAGACACACACACACAGGGATGGATGGATGGATGGACACACACACACACAGGGATGGATGGACGGACACACAGGGATGGACGGACACACAGGGATGGACGGACACACAGGGATGGACGGACACACACACAGGGATGGACAGGCATGTCTCACCCTCGGCTTATACACGAGTCAATAAGTTTGCCAGTTTTTTTGGGGGTAAATTGGGGGCCTCGGCTTATATTCGGGTCGGCCTATACTCGAGTATATACGGTATGTCATTTTAAAATAAGAAAGGATGCTGACCTATACAATTGGAAACATACATACAAGTCAAAGTATTATGTTAGATCTTCATAACAAAGAGCAGAGGAGGCGGCGGGACCATAAACGGCAGTCGTATTAATTAGCAGTAGATAAGCAGGAATGGGTGAGCAGAAATTTCTCATTACAGTAGAAAATCTCGAGTGATAAGATGAAACAAAGTTGTATCGCTACAAAGCTGACAGACGCTTTCTTCCATGTATATTTCAGTTTTTTCTTTTATACTAGAATATTTAGTCAAGCCAAACACACCAAATTTGCAAAGATCTTTAAAAATAAATTACCTCTGTACTTGAAAATAAGTGCTGCATTACCTTACATACAGTGCCTTGCAAAAGTATTCACCCCCCTTGGCTTTTTACCTATTTTGTTATATTACAGCCTTTAGTTCAAATGTTTTTTTTATCTGTATTATACGTGATGGATTAGAATAGTCTAAGTTGGTGAAGTAAAGTTAGAAAAATATATACATAAAAGTATTTTTCAGAAATAAAAAAACTGATATTGGCATGTGCGTATGTATTCACCCCCCTTTATATGAAGTCCATAAAAAGCTCTGGTGTAACCAATTACCTTCAGAAGTCACATAATTAGTGAAATGATGTCCACCTGTGTGCAATCTAAGTGTCACATGATCCATCATTACATATACACATACCTTTTTAAAAGGCCCCAGAGGCTGCAACACCTAAGCAAGAGGCACCACTAACCAAACACTGCAATGAAGACCAAGGAACTCTCCAAACAAGTAAGGGACAATGTTGTTGAGAAGTACAAGTCAAGGTTAGGTTATAAAAAAAATATCCAAATCTTTGATGATCGCTAGGAGCACCATCTATCATAACCAAATGGAAAGAACATGGCACAACAGCAAACCTGCCAAGAGACGGCCGCACACCAAAACTCAGGGACCGGGCAAGGAGGGCATTAATCAGAGAGGCAGCACGGAGACCTAAGACCCTGGAGGAGCTGCAGAGTTCCACAGCAGAGACTGGAGTATCTGTACATAGGACGACAATAAGCCGTACGCTCAAGAGAGTCTGGCTTTATGGCAGAGTGGCCAGAAGAAAGTCATTATTTTCAGCAAAAAACAAAATGGCACATTTTGAGTTTGCAAAAAGGCATGAGGGAGACTCCTAAAATGTATAGAGGAAGGTGCTCTGGTCTGATGAGACTAAAATGTAACTTTTTGGCCATCAAAGAAAACGCTATGTCTGGCGCAAACCCAACATATCACATCACCCAAAGATCACCATCCCCACAGTGGAACATGGTGGTAGCATCATGCTGTGGGGATGTTTTTCAGCAGTCTGGACTGGGAAACTGGTCAGAGTTGAGGGAAAGATGGATGGTGCTAAATACAGGGATATTCTTGAGCAAAACCTGTACTGCTCTGTGTGTGATTTGAGGCTAGGACGGAAGTTCACCTTCCAGCAGGACAATGACCCCAAACACACTGCTAAAGCAACACTTGAGTGGTTTAAGGGGAAACATGTAAATGTGTTGGAATGGCCTAGTCAAAGCCCAGACCTCAATCCAATAGAAAATCGGTGATCAAACTTAACCAGTTGCCGACCGCCGCACGCTGATGTACGTCGGTACAATGGCACGGGCAGGCATAAGGACATACATGTACGTCCCTTGCCTCCCGCGGGTCGGGGGCCCGATCGGGCCCCCGCCCGGTGCCTGCGGCGGTCGGTATTCGTTCGGGAGCGATCCCGGACGAGGGGACGGCCATTCATTCATGGCCACCCCCTCGCGATCGCTCCCGACGAATAGAAATCCCCGGTGACATCACTTCCTCTCCTGTAATGTAAACACAGGAGAGGAAGTGATGTATTCTCTCCTCCGTGTCGGTATTTTTCGTTCCGACACGGAGGAGAGCGGATCAGTAAGTTGCACCAACACTCTACACACACAGTAGAACATGCCAGGCACACTCACACCCCCAATTACCCCTGCCCCCCAGTCACAGTGACACCAATGTCATTTTTTTTTTTTTTTTTTTTTTTGCATTGGTGTCATTTGTGACTGTAATAACTGTTAGGGCAGTTAGAGTTAGCCCCCTTTAGTTCTAATGTACCCCCCTAACCCCCCCAATAAAGGTTTAACCCCGTGATCACCCCCCGTCGCCAGTGTCACTAAGGCTGGGTTCACATTGCAGCGGTTTATGAGAACGAATGTGATTCGCACCGCACTGCAGTGCAAATCACATCCGATCTCTGTGCGATTCGAGTTCAGCCATTCGCCGCACCCGCCGCACCCGCCACACCCGCCGCACCCGCCGCAAATTCGCACGGGACCCTTTTTTTGGCCCGCAGCAGAATCGGATCGCATGGGTGTTCACACCATGCGATCCGAGTTTGCAGATCGCACTGCGATATGCGAACTGATCTGGGGGTGTCAGTAACATTTCACTGACACTCCCAGCAGTTCGCATAGGGCAGTGTGAACTGCCGCCGGGAGGCATGCAATGCGGGAACCCGCCGCGGATTCGCGGCGTTTCCGCATCGCTCCAGTGTGAACCCAGCCTAATAAGCGATAGTTTTTCTGATCGCCGTATTAGTGTCACAGGTGACGCTAGTTAGGCAGGTAGGTATTTAGGTTCGCCGCAGCTTTTTATAGCGCCAGGGACCCCCATATACTACCGCATAAAGCCCCCTGATTGCCCCCTAGTTAACCCTTTCACCAGTGATCACCATATAACTGTTACAGGTGACGCTGGTTGGTTAGTTATTTTTTTATAGTTTCAGGGCACCCGCCATTTATTACCTAATAAAGGTTTAACCCCCTGATCACCCGGCGGGTGTCATTTGTGACTAATAACTGTTAGGGCAGTTAGGGTTAGCCCCCTTTAGTTCTAAGGTACCCCCCTAACCCCCCCAATAAAGGTTTAACCCCGTGATCACCCCCCGTCGCCAGTGTCACTAAGGCTGGGTTCACATTGCAGCGGTTTATGAGAACGGATGTGATTCGCACCGCACTGCAGTGCAAATCACATCCGATCTCTGTGCGATTCGAGTTCAGCCATTCGCCGCACCCGCCGCAAATTCGCACGGGACCCTTTTTTTGGCCCGCAGCAGAATCGGATCGCATGGGTGTTCACACCATGCGATCCGAGTTTGCAGATCGCACTGCGATATGCGAACTGATCTGGGGGTGTCAGTAACATTTCACTGACACTCCCAGCAGTTCGCATAGGGCAGTGTGAACTGCCGCCGGGAGGCATGCGATGCGGGAACCCGCCGCGCATTCGTGGCGTTCCCGCATCGCTCCAGTGTGAACCCAGCCTAATAAGCGATCGTTTTTCTGATCGCTGTATTAGTGTCACAGGTGACGCTAGTTAGGCAGGTAGGTATTTAGGTTCGCTGCAGCTTTTTATAGCGCCAGGGACCCCCATATACTACCGCATAAAGCCCCCTAATTGCCCCCTAGTTAACCCTTTCACCAGTGATCACCATATAACTGTTACAGGTGACGCTGGTTGGTTAGTTATTTTTTTATAGTTTCAGGGCACCCGCCATTTATTACCTAGTCTCACTAGTGTACCCCTAAATTTAGGGGTGTCTACTTTCCAAAATGGGGTCATTTGGGGGGGGTTTGTGCCATCTTGGCATTTTATGGCCTTCAAAACTGTAACGCCCTTAGAAAGCCTGAAGGCGGTGCTTGGTTTTCGGGGCCCCGTACGCGGCTAGGCTCCCAAAAAGTCCCACATATGTGGTATCCCCATACTCAGGAGAAGCAGCAGAATTTATTTTGGGGTGTCATTTCACATATGCCCATGGCATGCGTGAGCAATATATCATTTAGTGACAACTTTGTGAAAAAAAAAAAAGTTTGTAATTTTCCCGCAACTTGTGGCAAAATATAAAATATTCCATGGACTCAACATGCCTCTCAGCAAATAGCTTGGGGTGTCTACTTTCTAAAATGGGGTCATTTGTGGGGGTTTTGTGCCATCTTGGCATTTTATGGCCTTCAAAACTGTAATAGGTAGTGAGAAGTGAACTCAAAAATTTACGCCCTTAGAAAGCCTGAAGGCGGTGCTTGGTTTTCGGGGCCCCGTACGCGGCTAGGCTCCCAAAAAGTCCCACATATGTGGTATCCCCGTACTCAGGAGAAGCAGCAGAATTTATTTTGGGGTGTCATTTCACATATGCCCATGGCATGCATGAGCAATATATCATTTAGTGACAACTTTGTTAAAAAAAAAAAAAAAAAAAAAAAGTTTGTAATTTTCCCGCAACTTGTGGCAAAATATAAAATATTCCATGAACTCAACATGCCTCTCAGCAAATAGCTTGGGGTGTCTACTTTCTAAAATGGGGTCATTTGTGGGGGTTTTGTGCCATCTTGGCATTTTATGGCCTTCAAAACTGTAATAGGTAGTGAGAAGTGAACTCAAAAATTTACGCCCTTAGAAAGCCTGAAGGCGGTGCTTGGTTTTCGGGGCCCCGTACGCGGCTAGGCTCCCAAAAAGTCCCACATATGTGGTATCCCCATACTCAGGAGAAGCAGCAGAATTTATTTTGGGGTGTCATTTCACATACGCCCATAGCATGTGTGAGCAATATATCATTTAGTGACAACTTTGTGTAAAAAAAAAAAAAATTTTTTTTTTTGTCATTATTCAATCGCTTGAGGCAAAAAAATAAAATATTCAATGGGCTCAACATGCCTCTTATCAATTTCCTTAGGGGGTCTACTTTCCAAAATGGGGTCATTTGGGGGGGTTTTGTACTGCCCTGCCATTTTAGCACCTCAAGAAATGAGATAGGCAGTCGTAAACTAAAAGCTGCGTAAATTCCAGAAAACGTACCTTAGTTTGTAGATGTGACAACTTTTGCGCAAACCAATAAATATACAATTATTGACTTTTTTTTTACCAAAGACATGTGGCTGAATACATTTTGGCCTAAATGTATGACTAAAATAGAGTTTATTGGATTTTTCTAATAACAAAAAGTAGAAAATATTTTTTTTCAAAATTTGCGGTCTTTTTACGTTTATATCGCAAAAAATAAAAATCGCAGAGGCAATCAAATACCATCAAAAGAAAGCTCTATTTGTGGGAAGAAAAGGACGCAAATTTTGTTTGGGTACAACATTGCATGACCGCGCAATTACCAGTTAAAGCAGCGCAGTGCCAAAGTGTAAAAAGACCTCTGGTCATTTACCAGCAAAATGGTCCGGTCTGAAAGTGGTTAAAGATTGCTGTTCACAAGTGCAAACCATCCAACTTGAAGGAGCTGGAGCAGTTTTGCAAGGAGGAATGGGCAAAAATCCCAATGGTAAGATGTGGCAAGCTAATAGAGACTTATTTCAAAGTGACTTGGAGCTGTGATAACCAAAAAAGGTGGCCCTAGAAAGTATTGTCTTTAGAGGGGTGAATAGTTATGCACATTGACTTTTTCTGTTATTTTGTCCTATTTGTTGTTTGCTTCACAATAAAAAAAAGAAAACATCTTTAAAGTTGTGGTCATGTTCTGTAAATTAAATCATGCAAATCCTCAAACAATCCATGTTAATTACAGGTTGTGAGGCAACAAACCACGAAAAATGCCAGGGGGGGGGGGGGGCAATACTTTTGCAAGGCATTGTATATTTATTTCCTGAATAATTATGTAACAAGCAGCCTAGTAAGTAACTAAGTAAACCTGTAACTAGAGGAATAAAGAGGTTGCCAATGCTGACCGACTTCAGAAATTGCTAGTTGCAGGACTATCTGAATGACCCTATGGTGTCAAAAGCTTTTCAGGCAATGACTTGGATGGTCAGGAAAGTCAGAAGACCTGATTTACATACTTGTGTCAGGTCGGTGACTCAGAAGATTGAAACCAGAGGCTCAACATTTTTGCGATCCACAAGGAGATATGTTTCTCTCTCAAAGCAAGTGGCTCACCACAGGCTCCACTGGAAAACCACCTGTGCTGGTCTGGCTCATTGCACTCCGGCAAATCAAAAAGAGAAAAAGAATCACTACACACTGGGCTGCTTCAAAATGTCTTTTTAAATAGTAGTGGAAGCTACCTCATGCTGAAGAACATTCGCTCTGTTCAGCACCCCACCTGTCAGAGGCAGTGTTAATTTCATTGACAAAAATAAAGTCAACTAAAACAATTCAGATGACTGAAACACGACTAAAAAAACGTTAATGGCATTTTAGTCAAAAGACTGACTAAAACTAAATCGAAATTTGACATCAAAATGAACACTGTACTACCACATAAGAATAAATAGGGGGCTGCTAAAAGAAAAAAGAAAAAAAAAAAAGAAAAGGGCTTTTCTTATTTTTCTTTCTTAACATTTAATGTTGGTAATATATTCAAGCAGCACCTTGAAAAATATTCATACCTCTTGACATTTTCCACATTTTGTCATGTTACAACCAAAAACGTAACTGTATGCTATTGGGATTTTATGTGTTAGACCAACACAAAGTGGCACATAATTGTGAAGTGGAAGGAAAATGACAAATGGTTTTCAATTTTTTTTTTTACAAATAAATATGTAAAAAGTGTGGGGTACATTTGTATTCAGCCCCCCTGAGTCAATACTTTGTAGAACCCCCTTTCCCTACAATTACAGCTGTAAGTCTTTTTGGGGATGTCTCTACCAGTTTTGTGCATCTAGAGAGTGACATTTTTGCCCATTCTTTCCTGCAAAATAGCTCAAACTCTGTCAGATTGGATAGAGAGCGTCTGTAAACAGACATTTTCATGTCTTGCCACAGATTCTCATTCAGATTTCAGGCTGGACATTGACTGGGCCATTCTAACACATGAATATGCTTTGATCTAAACCAGATATGGCGAAACTTGGCATCCCAGATGTTTTGGAACTACGTTCCCCATGATGCTCAACCACACTGCAGAGTGCATGAGCATCATGGAAAATGTAGTTTCAAAACATCTGGGGTGCCAAGGTTCGACATCACTGATCTAAACCATGGAAAACCATGACATTGTAGCTCTGGCTGTTTGTTTTGGGTTGTTGTCCTGCTGGAAAGTGAATCTCCACTCCATCCTCAAGTGTTTTGCAGACTC
This sequence comes from Lithobates pipiens, assembly GCF_037356315.1. Classification (NCBI taxonomy): domain Eukaryota; kingdom Metazoa; phylum Chordata; class Amphibia; order Anura; family Ranidae; genus Lithobates; species Lithobates pipiens. Next base: position 207,027,377 of record NW_027507787.1, read on the forward strand.
TAATGGGGTTTATTCTATGATTTGGCTCTATCCATCTTCCCATCAACTCTGACCACCTTCCCTGTCCCTGCTGAAGAAAAGCCTCCCCACAACATGATGCTACCACAACCATGTTTCATGGTGGGGATGGTGTGTTCAGGGTGATGTGCAATGTTAGTTTTCTGCCACACATAGCATTTTGCTTTTAGGCGAAAAAGTTCAGTTTTGGTCTCATCTGACCAGAGCACCTTCTTCCACATGTTTGCTGTGTCCCCCACGTGGCTTCTCACAAACTGCAAATGGGACTTCTTATGGCTTTCTTTCAACAATGGCTTTCTTCTTGCCACTCTTCCATAAAGGCCAGATTTGTGGAGTGCATGACTGATGCCGCATACACACAATCGGAATTTGTCAGAAAAAGCTCTGATGGTTTTCCCAATAGAATGGGATTTCGCTCAAGTTGTCTTGCATACACAGGGTCACACAAAAGTTCTCGGTGACATACAACACTATGACGAGTCAAGAAAATGAATTTCCGAGCATGCATAGGAATATTGCACGTCGGAATTTGTACAGATGATCTGAATTTCTGATCGGAATTTTTTCCAACCGAAAAATTGAGAACATGCTCTCAATCTTTTGCTGCCCGAAATTTGGCCAGCAAAAGTCAGATGGAGCATACACACGATCGCATTTTCTGACGAAAAGCTCTCATCCGTCTTTTGCTGCCCGAATTTGGGCAGATTCTCCCTCCTGAGCTGTGGATCTCTGCAGCTCCTCCAGAGTTACCATGGGCCTCTTGGCTGCTTCTCTGATTAATGCTCTCCTTGCCCAGCCTATGAGTTTAGGTGGACACCATGTCTTGGTAGGTTTGCAGTTGTGCCATACTCTTTCCATTTTCGGATGATGGATTGAACTGCGCTCTGTGAGATGTTCAAAGCTTGAGATATTTATGTATAACCTAACCCTGCTTTAAACTTCTCCATAACTTTATCCCTGACCTGTCTGGTGTGTTCCTTGGCCTTTATTCACTAAGGTTCTCTAACAAATCTCTGAGGTCTTCACAGAACAGCTGTATTTATAGTGACTATTTACTAATTTGGTAACTTCTGAAGGCAATTGGTTCCACTACATTATAGTTAGGGGTATTTGTAAAAAATGTTGAAAACCATTTATCATTTTCCTTCTACTTCACAATTACGTGTCACCTTGTATAGGTCTAACACAGTGGTCTCTTCGCTTGCTTTTATCCTTTGGATGCTATTTTATTCACTGACACCAATGAACGGCACATTTTTTCCCGACAGCAACGATGGGGCACATTTCCTACCAATGACATGAGTGATGGGGCACAGTTCCTCCCAATGACACCAACAATGGGACCCAATGAAACCAATGACAGGTACAATTCCTACCAATGATGGGGCACATTTCCTACCAATGATGCCTACAATGGGGCCTCGTGAAACCAATGATGGGGCACAGTTCCTACCAATGACACTAATGATGGGGGATTGTATACTCCCAATGGCAATGGGAAATTTTGTACCCCCAATGGCCACAGTCTGGCCCTTCTAAAGTCTGAAGGGCAGTAAATCGGCCCTTTGTTTAGAAAGTTTGGAGACCCCTGATAAAATCCCAATAAAGTACATTTATGCTTTTGGTTGTAACATAACAAAATGTGGAAAATTTCAAGGTGTGTGAATACTTTTTCAAGGCACTGTATGTGCAATGGCATTTTAGCCAATAGGTTTACAGTAGTTGCACTTCTGTTTGTGAAAAAGCAATATATTTGTTTATGAAACTTGGTTTAATTCATAAAGAGGTTATACACTATATTACCAAAAGTATTGAGCTGCCTGCCTTTACATGAACATGAACTTTAATGGCATCCATAGGGTTCAATATTGAGTTGACCCACCCTTTGCAGCTATAACAGCTTCAGCTCTTCTGGGAAGGCTGTCCACAAGGTTTAGGAGTGTGTCTATGGGAATCTTTGACCATTCTTCCAGCCAGTCAAGTTCCTCAAGGTCCATTCATAGAGCACTGTTCATTGTGGGAAACAATATTACAGATTTTTATGAATGGAACAGAGTGGGCTTAGTCTGCACTTTTGACAAGGGCCTGTGACAGGGCTAACTGCTAATTTTAACCCCTGCAGCACTGGAAGATCACACCGCGGGGTAGAGGATTGAAGATTTCTAAGAACTTAGAAGCCACCAGCACAATGGCCATTTTTTAATCAATGTACATTATATGTATATTAACAAAAATATTGGGACGCCTGCCTTTACACGCACATTAAGTTTAATGGCATCCCAGTCTTAGTATGTAGGGTTCAATAATGAGTTGGCCCACCCTTTGCAGCTATAGCAGCTTCAACTCTTCTGGGAAGGCTGTCCACAAGGTTTAGTTGTGTGTCTATGGGAACGCCTGACCATTCTTCTAGAAGCGTATTTGTGAGGTCAGGCACTGATGTGAACTAGAAGGCCTGGCTTGCAGTCTCTGCTCTAATTCATCCCAAAGGTGTTCTATTGGGTTGAGGTCAGGACTCGCTCATCCATGTCTTTATGGACCTTGCTTTGTGCACTGGTCCAAATTATTTGGTGGAGGGGGGATTATGGTGTGGGGTTGTCTTTAAGGGGTTGGGCTTGGCCCCTTAGTTCTAGTGAAGGGAACTATTAAAGCGTCAGCATACCGAGACATTTTGGACAATTTCATGCTCCCAACTTTGTGGGAAGACGGCCCCTACCTTTTCAAAAATGACTGCGCACCAGTGTACAAAGCAAGATCCATAAAGACATGGATGAGAAAGTTTGGGGTGGAGGAACTTGACTGGCCTACACAGAGTCCTGACCTCAACCCGATAGAACACCTTTGGGAAGAATTAGAGCAGAGACTGCGAGCCAAGCCTGACCTCACAAATGCGCTTCTGGAAGAATGTTCAAACATTCCCATAGACACACTCCTAAACCTTGTGGACGGCCTTCCTAGAAGAGTTAAAACTGTTATAGCTGCAAAGGGTGGGCCAACTCAATATTGAACCCTACGAACTAAGACTGGGATGCCATTAAAGTTCATTTATGTGTAAAGGCAGGCGTCCCAATACGTTTGGTAATATAGTGTATATCACAACAGCTAAATCTGTGTCTGTAGTGCATGTTCAAACCTTAATAGCAAAAATAATAACATATTGTTAGATTTTTACTCAAGGAGTATACAATGAGTTTGGCAATTCTAGACACATGCTTAAATAACGCATTACAATTTAACTAAAAACATTTGGTTTTAGTTGACTAGAATACGACTAAAACTAAAAAACTCAGATGACTAAAATATGACTAAAACTAAAATGGCATTTTAGTCAAAACGCTATGACTAAAACTAAATCAAATTTTGCCATCAAAATGAACACTGGTCAGAGGTGAACCCTACTATTTTTTTTTTAAAGAGGAACTGAAGTCTGCTCACATAATTTGTAATAAAAACATCTTTGCCATTCTGAAGCTTCCCTCCAACCAACTTTGCATATTATTTTATATATACTGTGATTCGGTACTTGCCAATTATCATGCAGAAATCTCCCTCCACTCTCCCTCGAGTCTGGATGCAGCCATTTTAACTGTGGACAGCTGAAGCTGCAGCCTGTTCACTTCCTGAATTTTCACAGACACACAGAGGCACACCTCCAGTGCTGCAGCTCTCATTGGCCCTCTTATGGCTCACCTCTTATGGCAAAATCTCAGGAGAGTGAGAAAGAGAGCTGTGCATGATGTCATAAGCCTAGGCTAATGACCAGACAAGAAACAAGAAGTGGGCTGTATAAGGTATTTACTGACAGAAAACAAATGTTTTACTATCTAAGGTTAAAACAACAAGGGCAGAAGATTTAACAGATGGAAAGATGAAAGAAATGACTGAAAGCAGGGTTCCACCCTAAAGTGGAACTTCCGCTCATCTGAACCCTCCACCCCCCCTCCGGTGTCACAGTTGGCACCTTTCAGGGGGGAGGGGGGTGCAGATACCTGTCTAAGACAGGTAGTTTCACCCACTTCCGGGCATAGACTCCCACGGGAGTCTATGCTGTTTCCTGTCCTGCCGTGCTGTCTGCTGGGACACACACGGGTCCCAGAGACAGCGCGGACCATTCCAATTGCAATGCGCGACTCGCGCGTGCGCAGTAGGGAACCGAGAAGTGAAGCCCCAACACTTCACTTCCTGATTCCCTCACCGAGAATGGCGGCGTCAGCAGCCGAGAGCCGAGCGATCGATCGGTCTTGGCTGCCGACATCGCTGGACCCTGGGACAAGTGAGTGTCCAATTATTAAAAGTCAGCAGCTGTGGTATTTATAGCTGCTGGCAGTTAATAATTTTTTTTCCAGTGGAATCCCTCTTGAAGGTCCACTTTAAATAAAGAAATGTTGCTGTAGACCGGAGTGTAGGGATTCCTTTTCTCTTCTGAAGCATTTGTAAGAGGAGTGGCAGACTCCGTGTCTCCCTCAGGACGGGTTTCCTTCAAGGCCAACCCTTTTCTTTTGCGAATACACAGTGCTAACCAAAGTACCAATAAAAGTCACCAAAGGACAGAAAGGAACTTTGTGTTATGCCGCGTACACACCAGCGGAATGTCCGACAGAAAAAGTCAAACGGGAGCCTTTCATCGTATATATTCCGATCGTGTGTATGCCTCATCGGAATTTTTTTTTTGAAAATTCTGACGGACCTAGAAATAGAACATGTTCTAAATATTTCCGACGGAACCAATTTCTATCGGGAAAACCGCTCGTCTGTACGCTGTTCCTACGGACCAAAAATGACGCATGCTCTGAAGCAAGTACGAGACGGAAGCTATTGGCTACTGGCTATTGAACTTCCTTTTTCTAGTCCTGTCGTAGGTGTTGTACATCACCACGTTCTTGACGATCGGATTTGGAGTGATCGTGTGTAGGCAAGGCAGTTTCAATGGAATTCCATCGGAACTCTGTCGGAAAAACCTTCAGAGTTTATTTCGACGAGAAAACCGGCCGTGTGGTTTGAGTCTTCACAGCATAAAGAAAAATTCTTTGTAATATATTGTTGGTGGTAAATGAGGACACCGGAGACAGTTTTCAAATGAATAAAAAATGTTTACCAAAGTTTACATTTTTAGACAAAGTAAAAGAGGAATGTTACAGTAAAGCAATTTCTAGAACAGCTGAAATTATTAGCAAGAATAGCTGTAAAATCAATAAAGCAAATCTGTTGGCATAACCGTTATTCTGCTGGCTTTGTTCTAAAGCAGATTAACTCCGCTCAACATTCTCCCGGAGAAAGCCTGGTGGTCCTTGGTCTGGTGTCCTGTGCTCCACAATGACTTACAGCTGCAGGACCATTCCTGCTCCAATGTCATTGAGTGCTGGTAAGCCTCATGAAGAAGGATCAAGACCACCCATTACAAGACTGGACTGGTCCTTCTTATGCTGCAAAATAGCCCGACAGCTGAGGATCCTGTACAGAGCAATGGAAGACAGAAACCTTTTTTTTTCCCTTTCTACAAGTCCAGCTGACATAAAGGAATAATTGAAGCAAGCCTGGGAGTGATAGGAGGTGTTAGAAAAACCCCACAGGATGTCAGAAGGAAAGTTTAGTGAAGAAGTAAGCTTTGTTTGGCTTAAAGAGGAGTTTCGCTCCCCCCCCCCCCCCCGACAAAAAAAAACGACTGACTATTAACATTAGAACACTTACCTGTCTTGGAATCCAGTGATGTCGGCACCCAGACCAATGTAGTCATTGTCTCTCGGGTGCAGCCGCCATTTGTGGTAAGGGAAACCGGCAGTGGAGCCTTTCGGCTTCATGGCCGGTTCCATACTGCGCATGTTTGAAGCGCGCCGCACTTTCTGTCCCAGCGGTGGAGGAAGGGGGCCAAACTTCCACGTAATCTCACTGCAGCAGGATCTCCCAGAAGTGGGGACAGGAACCTGTCAAAAACACATACCCCCCCCCCAAAAGGTGCCAAATGTGGCACCGGAGGGGAGAAACAGATAAAGTGGAGCTTCCACTTTTGGGTGGAACTCTGCTTTAAGCCTGGTACACAAACAGCTTTTTTTCAGCCAACACAGCGGGCTCAATAAAAAATAATAATGAAGGATCTTGCTGTACTAACTATACGATCTTAGTACAGCATTCTGCCCTCTGAGCTACTGTGTTCTGACTGCCCCCTGCCGCCCCCCCCGTCTGCCACCTGACAACCCTCCTCCCCCCCTCCCATTTTCCCCTGCCAGAACACACTGGTCATCGCTGGCAAACAATAGATGCCGATTGGATGCTGGTTTCTGTTCATCAGAATCTGGCCATTTAGCCAGCTTATGTTGGACAAGTTGATGTTCACACGGGCCAAATGTCGGCCAGTTTCTGTTGAACCTGTAGCTTTCTATGACCAGCCAGGAGCAGAAACTTCACTGTGAATTTGATTTGCTATTGAAACACAAATTCAATGTAGCTCACCCCACAAAAAAAAAAAAACATTTACATCTTTACACACACACTGGCCCATCTGAAAAAGCCAGAGCTGCCAGCTTACAAATCTGGGCATGCCCTTCACCACTTGGCCTCAGTTCACATTAGAATGCAGTTCGGGAAACTCACAATCTGCACTGCATTCAAATTGCACCGCCCTTAGTGATCTGTAGAGGGTGTCAGTGCAATCTTAATGATGCCCCAAATGCAGTTTGCAAACGCAGCGCATTCGTCTGCACCGGATTTCATGGTACAAAATGAACATGAAATCCGGTTGCAGTGCGTTCCCAAAGTTGATGCATGCATGACTTTGGTGCAGATGCAGTGCGATTTGAGCCATTCAAAATAAATCACACCACACTGAATGGCATGTGAATTGTACAAGAATGCGGTGCGGTTCCTGTGTGATTCATAGTGTAAATCTAGGCCTATAGAAATGCACTTTAAGTGGTTGTAAAGGCTCAAGGTTTTTTTTTTGACCTTCATGCATTCTAAGCATGAAGGTAAACAACCTTCTCTGTGCGGCAGCTTCCCCAATACTTACCTGAGCCCCATCTCAATCTAGCGATGTGCAAGGGTGCCTTGGCTCTCTGAGGACTCTGTCTCCCTCTGCTGTCACTCATAGCCACTGAGCCAATCAGGAGAGAGAGGGGAGGGTTGAGTTGTGGCTGTTTGTGAGAATGGACAGCTTGGAAGCGAGCCTGCTCGGGTGCCTCCACTGCAAGCTGCTTGCTCTGGGGGAACATGACAGGTGGGAGGGGCCAGGAGCGCTGGCAAGGGACCCCTGAAGAGGAGGATCTGGGCTGCCCTGTGCAAGACCATTACAAAGAGCAGGTAAATATAACATGTTTGTTATTCAACTAAAAAAACTTTAATATCACTTTAACCGCTTCAGCCCCAGAAGATTTGGCTGCTCAATGACCAGGCCATTTTTTGCAATTCGGCACTGCGTAGATTTAACTGACAATTGCGCGGCCGTGTGACACTGTACCCAAACAAAATTGACGTCCTTTTTTCTCCACAAATAAAGCGTTCTTTCGGTGGTATTTGATCACCTCTACGGTTTTTATTTTTTGTGCTATAAACAAAAGAAGAGCGACAATTTTGAAAAAAACAAACAAAATATATTTTAATTTTTGCTATAATAAATATCCCACATATTTTTTTATCAAAAAATATATTTTTTTTCCGTTTAGGCCGATATGTATCTAGATACCGTATGTATTCTTCTACATATTTTTGGTAAAAATATATATTTTTTAAATCGCAATAAGCATATATGCGTGGTTTGCGCAAAAGTTACAGCATCTAAAAAACAGGGGACAGATTTATGGCATTTTTATTATTATTATTTTTTTACTGGTAATGGCGGTGATCTGCAGTTTTTATTGGGACTGCGACATTATAGCGGACACATCGGACACTTTTGACACATTTTTGAAACCATTGACAATTACACAGCAATCAGTGCTATAAAAAATGCATTGATTATTGTGTAAATGTCACTGGCAGGGAAGGGGTTAACACTAGGGGGCGGTTGAGGGGTTAACTGTGTTCCCTGTGTGTGTTTCTAACTGGGGGGGGGGTGGGACTGTCTAGGAGGAGAGCGAGATCGTTGTTCATACATAGCATGTACACACGATTGGTCTCCTCTCCCCTGAAAGAACTGGGATCTGTGTGTTTACACACACACACACACACACACACACACACACACACACACAGGTCCCGGTTCTTGCTCTGTCACGAGTGATTGCTGGAACCCAGCGGGCAATCGCATCGGGGGTCAGGCACACGCTGTGGGTGCCCCTAGTGGCAAAGTGTCATAAGGTAACGTCGTTTTGCCTAGCCGTGCCATAGTAAAACTGCAGTGGCTGGTCGGCAAGCGGTCAAGCACATGAGCACTTGTGACACCATATGAGGGCAGAAGTAGCTACCCCAATTGTGTTAGAAAAAAAAAAACATACAAAAAAAATTCTAGATTTCTAACATATGTGCAAATACATTTCCCAGCATGCTCTGCACTAAAATGACTCCCGTTATAGCTCGCTGCCACAATATTTTCTCCAGAAGAGCAGGAAATGAATGAGTTAATGTCCGTCCAGCTATACGCACACATTTAGGCGGTATGTGTATGGATAATCGCACAGTCTGGTCTCAGCAAGTCTCCCCATCATAGCGTGAAGCATGTCTTATTTGTGTCTAAAATGATCACATTTCATGCTCGATGGGGGGACCAGGACTTAAAAACATCCATCCCAAAGAGACAGATAATGTCTATGAAAATGCAAGCCAGCATTGCACGGAGAGGCTTAAAGCCTGGAACCGATGCACCAAATCCCGCATCATCGCAATGAATTATCAAGATGGGTGGTGGAAACAGAACAATCTGCTGAAGTGTACTGCCTGCCCACACTACGGGATCAGCCATTGGAAAGGGGGAAGCGGCCTGCGAGTCACTAGAAACCAGCGAGGTTTGCTGAGGTACAGAATTACTGGCAGTGCAGTCAGTGCACCTGCACCACATTACACAACGCTTCATCTATAATAACAGCATCAGGACTCTGCTGCTTGAGCTCACACTGGTTTAAAGGGAAATCAAAGTCATCTTGACATTTTTATTTATCTTTCATGAAATAGTTCCTTAATGTATTTTTCTATAGCCGTGCTGCACCATTGATTTCAATGGGCAGGAGTGGTGTATACACCAATCCAAAGATGCTACTAGCAGGACTTTTTTTTAGCATCCTGCCAGCGCACCGCTCCAGTGTGGGAGCCGTCGGGGCTTTCATATTGGAGACACAGCAGCGGCTCTTTCAAGGTGCTTTGCAGACGCTATTTTTAGCGCTGTAGCGCCTGCAAAGCACCCCAGTGTGAAAGGGGCCTTAGTTGTGGTCATGTGTACTGCTGGATGCACACTACAAATCTCATAGTCCATCTCAGAGGGGGCTATGGTCCTAAATACAGTGGGACCATGAAGAACAAGCTGCTCTCTTACAGGAAGTCAGATTACAGCAGCAAGGAAAAATATAAATGAATTTGGAGATATGTACGCTCCATCAGACAATTGTTGGCCAACTTTCTGCCATATCGACAAATGGATGGCAAGCTAGTAAATTTTCGGCAGACAACAGTCTGTTGTCCGATTTTCCTATCGTGTGCACACAAGCAGGGGCGTACCTAGAGCATTTGGCACCCAGGGCCCATCCTGTATCTGGCACCCCCCCCCAACTGTAAAAACACCCACAAAAAAACACCCTCCTCTGCCAAGATCAGTGTTTTTTAATTCTGCTTTCTTTTTTAAATGGCGCTGTTGGCTACCGAGTAAACCGGAAGTGACACTGTGCTGTCGCTTCCAGTTTTCTACATCGGAGACCTGATCAAAGGCAAATTCGGCTTTGTTCGGGTCTCTGGCCAGCTGGCTGGTGGCTCAAGTCTGCGGGTGGGATGGGAGACCTGGGCGGAGCTGTGGGGGGATGGGGACGTCCCCTCCCGCTCCTTGTAATAACAGCCGATGCTGTTCATCCATGGTAGCCAGTGACAATAGACGGGAAAGGACAGAGGTGTCAGTCACTCAGGTGTTAGCAGATGCCACATTTTTGGACAGATTGTGCCAAGGTCAGGAAAGTGGAGAGCCGGACTGGAGCTGCTATGAGGGAGACATCAGAGTGATACAGCTGACAATACAAAGTATAGCCCATGTCTACTGTCCTCAGGGACAGATCTGATCCAGATATCCCACTGTATGGCGATCTCTGGATCGGATCTGTCCCTGGGGACAGCATTGATGATTTGATTCAGATTTGGGAACTGACCTTCTGACAAGGCGTGTTGCTTGCTGGACCGTGGATGGGATCTGATGGCCGGAGGGAAGATGGCAAGATGCTGCTGTGACCTGCTGCTTGCTGGATGGATCTGATGGCTGCAAGATGTGGGTGTAAGTCCCCCCTTTATCAGACCAGCTCATCTACTCTATACCTGGTTTGTGAACACAGCAACACCACCCCCCCCCCCCCTTACCAGGTAAGCTCACAGCTCAGCTACTATAGGTGGGTGGTAGACACACAGCAATATACAGCACACACATGCATTCTGCAACCTGTATACAGCACACGCCTGGATTCTGCAACCTGTACATAGCACACGCCTGCATTCTGCAACCTGTATACAGCACACGCCTGCATTCTGCAACCTGTACATAGCACACGCCTGCATTCTGCAACCTGTACATAGCACACGCCTGCATTCTGCAACCTGTACATAGCACACGCCTGCATTCTGCAACCTGTATACAGCCCACGCCTGGATTCTGCAACCTGTACATAGCACACGCCTGCATTCTGCAACCTGTACATAGCACACGCCTGCATTCTGCAACCTGTATACAGCACATGCCTGGATTCTGCAACCTGTATACAGCACACGCCTGGATTCTGCAACCTGTACATAGCACACGCCTGCATTCTGCAACCTGTACATAGCACACGCCTGCATTCTGCAACCTGTACATAGCACACGCCTGCATTCTGCAACCTTTACATAGCACACGCCTGTATTCTGCTACCTGTATATAGCACAAATCTGGATTCTGCAACCTGTATACAGCACACGCCTGGATTCTGCAACCTGTACATAGCACACGCCTGCATTCTGCAAACTGTACATAGCACACGCCTGCATTCTGCAACCTGTACATAGCACACGCCTGGATTCTGCAACCTGTACATAGCACATGCCTGCATTCTGCAACCTGTACATAGCACATGCCTGTATTCTGCTACCTGTATATAGCACAAATCTGGATTCTGCAACCTGTATACAGCACACGCCTGGATTCTGCAACCTGTACATAGCACAAATCTGGATTCTGCAACCTGTATACAGCACACGCCTGCATTCTGCAACCTGTATACAGCACACGCCTGCATTCTGCAACCTGTATACAGCACACGCCTGCATTCTGCAACCTGTATACAGCACACGCCTGCATTCTGCAACCTGTATACAGCACACGCCTGCATTCTGCAACCTGTACATAGCACACGCCTGCATTCTGCAACCTGTACATAGCACACGCCTGCATTCTGCAACCTGTACATAGCACACGCCTGCATTCTGCAACCTGTACATAGCACACGCCTGGATTCTGCAACCTGTACACACCCCCCCATCAGGTCAGCTACACTATACCTACTACACAGCAACCCCCCCCCTTCTATGACAGACCAGCACAGTAAGGATGGCAGGACAGACACACTCCTCCAATGTCTTCTCACAGCTCACACACACCCTATCACCAGCTCACCTCGGCTCTCAGCTTCTGCTAGGGAGGTTTAGACTCTGGAAGATGGTGTGGACACAGTGTGTAACAGCAACCACCCCTGCGCTGAATGATGACACACCCAGCTCGGCTGCTCAGCAGTGGTGGGTGGAGCTAGCAGGGGAAAACAGAAACTAGACCATACTATTTCGGCCGCAGTGCTGGGGGTGTTCCAGCTCACAAAAAACTCACAAAAAACAGAGCAGCCAGAGCCAGGGATTCCCTTCAGGATTATGTCAGACTGTCTGAGTGCAGAGTGAACCCCATAGCAATGCCACCCAGCCACTTACACCCCCCTCAATGTGTGGCACCTGGGGTGGAACGCCCCCCCCCCCGCCCCCTGCTTGGTACGCCCCTGCACACAAGTCCGTCACACAAAAGTCCAAAGTACAAACACGCATGCTGGGAATCAATGCTCACCAAACACGGCATTAGCAGAAGGTGCCCAAAGGGTGGCAATCAAGAGCTGAAATTCCACGTAGTACATCACCACATTCGCGTTTGTTGGCCAGCAATTGTGTGCCGTTAGTATGCAAGACAAAATCCAGCCACATGCCCTTCGGACAAAAGTCTGGAGCTTTGTCTGCAGAAAATCTAAAAATGTGTACGAGGCTTTAGTCTGTAGGGTTCAATATTGAGTTGGCCCTCCCTTTGCAGCTGGAACAGCTTCAACTCTTCTGGTAAGGCTGTCCACAATGTTTGGGAGTGTGTCTATGGGAATGTTTGACCATTCTTCCAGAAGCGCATTTGTATGGTCAGGCACTGATGTTGGATGAGAAGGCCTGGTGAGCAGTCTCCACTCTAATTCATGCCAAAGGTGTTCTACCGGGTTGAGGCCAGGACTCTGTGCAAGCCAGTCAGGTTCCTCCACCTCAAACTCATATGTTATTATGGACCTTGCTCTGTGCACTGGTCCAAATCATTTGGTTGAACCTGGGATTATGGTGTGGGGTTGTTATTCAGGGGTTGGGTTGGCCCCTTAATTCCAGTAAAGGGAACTCTTAGCCCTTGTACACACGGTTGGAGATTCCGACGGAATGTGTCCGATCAGACCGTTTTGTCGGATATTCCGACTGTGTGTGGTCTACATCGGACTGTTTCCGTCGGAGTATCCAACGGACCAAGTTTTCCAACTTGGTAAAATTTTACGACAAAATGCTCCGAACGGACATACTCCGATCATGTGTAGAGAATTCCGATCGGACAAAGTGCCACGCATGCTCAGATCAAATTCCTAGACCAAAGCTATTGGCTACTAGAGTGAACGTAGTCCCGTCGTAATGAAATAACGTAATCACGTCGGATTTTCCGACAACTTTGTCCGACCGTGTGTATGCAACAGTTTCGGACAAAATCCGACGGATTTGGTTGTCGGAATCTCCGACCGTGTGTACAAGGGCTTAAGGCGTCGGCATACCAAGACATTTTGGACAATTTCATGCTCCCAACTTTGTGGGAACAGTTTGGGGATGGCCCCTTCCTATTCCAACATGACTGCACACCAGTGTACAAATAAGGTCCATAAAGACATGGATGAGTGAGTTTGGGGTGGAGGAACTTGACCGGCCTGCACAGAGTGGGCCAACTCAATATTGAATCGTACAAAGACTGGGAGGCCATTAATCGCTTCCGGACCGCCCCACATTTACTGCAACAGGGTGGCCCGGGTGTGCAAAAGCACGTTCCTGTATGATTTTGTGCACGTGGTTTAGGGGGTGCGTGCGTTGCTCCCCCTGAGCTTCGGCTCAGTGTGGAGCTAATATGCAGGTCCAGCTATACCACTGCAACCCACCCATCGTTCACTGGATAGACGGATCAGCGGTATGCCGATGTAAACAAAGCACACCGCTGATCTGTCAGGGAAGAAAAGTGGGAGATTGTGTTTCAGCTAAGATGAATCACGATCTCTCTTTTCCTCCAGTTAAACAGAGCCCCCGCAGTGTTAGAAACACCTCCCAGGGAACACATTTAACCCCTTGATCGTCCCCTAGTGTTAACTCCTTCCCTACCAATGTCATTTATATAGTAATCAGTGGCTATTTTTAGCTCTGATTACTGTATAAATGTCACTGGTCCCAAAAAAAAGTGTCAAAAGTGTTGGATCTGTCCACTGCAATGTCGCAGTCCCACTAGAAATCGTTGATCACTGACATTACTAGTAAAAAAATTAAAAATGCCATAAATCTATCCCTTATTTTGTAGACGCAATAACTTTTGTGCAAAATCAATATATGCTTATTGGGATTTTTTTTTAATAAAAATATGTAGAATACATATTGGCCTAAGTGCCCGTTCACACTACCGCAACTTGTCAGGCGACTTAGCCGCCTGACAAGTCGCGCTCCGTTCTGTACAACGGAACCGTTCTAATAGGAGTGACTCAAGTCGCTTCGACTTAGAAAAAGGTTCCTGTACTATTTTTGGGGCGACTTCAGGCGACTTGCATTGACTTCTATACAGTAGTCATTTTGCAAGTCGCTGCTGAAGTTGTGTGCAGGTCGCGTCTGTGAGTCGCGCTGCAAGTCGTGTCGCCCCTGTGTGAACGGGCACTTAATTAATGAAGAAACTTGTTTTTTTTGTTTATATTTTTTTATTTCTGGATGTTTATTATAGCAAAAAGTAAAAAATACTGTTTTTTTTTTTCAAAATTGAGCATTTTTTTTCTGTTTATAGCGCAAAAAATAAAAAACGTAGAGGTAATCAAATACCACCAAATGAAAGCTCTATTTGTGGGAAAAGAAGGACATCAATTTTATTTGGGTACATCCTCACACCCCCCGCGCAATTGCCAGTTAAAGGGGCGCAGTGCCGTATCGCAAAAAATGGCCTGGTCAGGAAGTGGTTAAAGTTCATGTACGTGTAAGGGCAGGCGTCCTAATACTTTTGGTAATATAGTATACTTGTAGTTCTGGAATGCATAGCTTCAGCAGTGTCTGGTGCCAAAGATGAAAACCTATTTTGCTAAATCATAGGACCCTTAAAACATGCATATTCAACCTCTATACCCCTTGAGATAGAGTGTCGCCCATGGCTCAAAGCGTCATTATTAGGAAGAGGAGCGATCGTGTTTTGTTCTACTGTATTTTATGAAATAACATAAAAAGAGATTTTTTTGTTGTTAAAAACACCTGGGCGTCAAATTTATTTTTGGAATGCCATCTTTACTGATTGCCAACGCCATGCAAATGCCACAAACTCAGCGTAGCACAGGCTGGCACATAGTTTGGATCTACAGCAATCAGTGATGTTCACTACCAATTAGCTTGCGCCTGACAAAAAAATATATATTATATTTTGCTTCTAGCGAACATTTGGCCTAGCTGCTAATTCTTACTGCAGAGCTTTCCAAAAATCAGTAATGATTCTGTATGTAATTGTAAATTGTTACTGAACGGCGAATTTCCCAGAACAACCACCTGCAGCGGATGGCTGAAAACGATCATTGAGTACCTTACCAAAAGTGTACATAACCTAATCATTGCCAAACCTGCAGGGAACAGTGCGGACTATGCCCCTTTTATTTGCTCAGTCTCTTTCGGGGGGCATCATTCCAGCACATACAGGGCAGCCGGTCAAAGCAGAAGTGAAGGTTTCATTTTGAGCGTGCTCTCGCCATCGTTTCCCATCAAGAAAGGGATAATTATTGAAGGAGTAATTGGACGGTTTAATGCGAGTTGTCACCGATCAGCAGCTGCCAAATGTTTCCATTAGAGAGAAACAAATGTTTACAAATTCAAGACACCTATTAAAAAATAATAATGTGATGTAATGAGTGGTTAGCGATGGCGGGGTTCACATTTAGCCATCTGGACAGAGCACAGGTTATCCTCCAGGTTCTCTGGACACGGACGCTGGAGGGATATGAACTCTGGGTGAGAATAGACTCAAATGACTTTCCTGGCCAATATACACAGGCAGGGTCTATTCCACTCTGACGCTGGAGAGTTAAACACAAAGCTGGCTCTCACTCTTCAATATCCACTTATCAGTATTTATCCTATCACTCCCGCTATCTGGCTGTACTGGCAGGAGGGACTCTGATGATGTAAAGCTCCATATTTGCTGCGATGAGCATGTTCATATTTAAGAGATGAGTAGGACTTCGATGTGAACGCCAGGAATCTCTGCTAACATATCAAAACCTTCTAAATCATTATTGGGATTATACTCTGAAATGTTACGCTAAGGGACAGGCAAAGGGCTCGTTACTAAACTAAAACTAAAAACGCCTGCAGAATTTTTACCAGAGTTATATTAAAATCTGCAATAAATCTCTCCTTGTCCACCAAATTATTATTTTAATATGTGTACTGCTGCTTCATAACTAAAAGGGGAATGGCAATCAGCCGATTTGTTTTAGGCATGGGGTGGCCAACTTGCCCTTATTATGATATGATGAAGAAAGGCATAACCTGAGTATGACTGCAGTAGTGATGGCAGCACCTGAATTCCTGTTTTAGAATGTACAAAGAAGCAATAACGAAGAATATTCATGAATCATATTCACAATGCTCCAGTTTAGAGTCCCTACAGTTCATTTTGCCTAGGTGAAATTTCCCACATATTATATATGGCAGAAGAAAGCCATATTTAGAGTCCACATTAAAGATGAAGTAAACCCTGATGAGTTTACTTCCTCTTTGATTCCCTGCAAAGGTAAAGCATAATGGTCTACTATGCATTGCATAGTAGTCCATTATGTGTCACTTACCTGACACAGGAGCCAGCGATGTCACCGCTGTCCCCTGTAGTCCGGCGCATCCATCTTCTCGGTGGGGTCTCGCTGCTCTGCCGCTGTCATTCGGCGAAGCCACGATGACATCGCTCCCGCGCATGCGCACGGGAGCCGACACGCGCGGCATCTTCGTCGTTGACGATGCCGTGCGCCTGCGTGCCACTGTCTACGGCGCATGCGCCGTAAACAGCGGTGCCGGTCTTTCGGCAAATACACGGTTTAGGAGATATTTCTTGAACCTACAGGTAAGCCTTAATCTAGGCTTACCTGTAGGTCAAAGTGTGTTGTAAGGGTTTACAACCACTTTAATTCCATGAGGTCTACTGCATGGACAAGACTTGCCACTTTCATGTATGAGGCCCAGTGTCTTTGTAGCGAAGTGCTTATTTATTCACTGTGACAGACACAACCAGGACAGGGGCTTTTGGTGAGGACTAGGGGCAAGCCTCCTACCCACCGATTATGGCCCATGGAGAGAGCAGATCATTCTCTAATGATGGACAACAACGTAATGAATGCTGAGAGCAAGGCTTGGATTCATTCTCTGAATAAGGACAATAAATTTTCCCTTCTGGAGTGGATGGAAAGGTGTAATAGTAATATTGTACAGGTTAATGGTCAGAGGAAATATAGTGGCCCTCCCACAGACTGGGTTGGAGAGGCTCCTTCACTTGAGACAGAAATATTTATCAACAATATCTCTGTAGGTAAATTAATTCCACCTTTTCAGACTGTTGTAGACTGTTGCCAGGCAGTCTGAGATGGGGTGGGATCACTGTTTGTTAAGTGTTTATTGTTAAGTAGGTCTCTCCCATTGTGTGTCTTCTAGGTGGGCATTCCCCTTGCTGATTGAGTCACCCATTGTTTCTGTCTGTCTGATCATCTCTTGGAGATGTGCTTAATATTGTGAGCACTTTACCTGGTTATCGAACCATTGTTAGATGTTTATGCTTATGGTAATATGTAATGAACTTTGTATCCAGGGTTGTGGGCCTGATGCCGAATGGTCTGGGTGGGCACTGAGTCACCTAGGTTGCTAGTTGTTTAGCATATTCCTGTTTACAGTTTGCATTGTTAGGGTAATGTCATCAGGTTCTACCTGTTCTTCTGTGCTATATATTGTCAGAATTTTCAATAAAGTGAGTTCCAGTTTGCATCTAAGCTAGGGTCGTCTAGTATCTTGGGTGCTCAGCTATAATACCTGGTTCCTGGTTCTAGACTGGAGAAAGCTATATCTTGCCTGAGGCACCCAAGGTGGGTGCTCGATGATTATGTCACACTCACCATGCTCAGATGTAGGTGCAGGCACCTTTAGCTTAGTTTCTGTCAACTCCCTGATTTCCTGGACATGCCCCAGAAAAGATACATTTCTATTATTACCTCCATCAGCAACTCAGAGCGTTCACACACGAAGAGGCAGAGGTAGCTGGGCAAGTGATCTGCAGACAGGTGAGATGCCCTCCACTGTCAGGACCAGCACAGGGGCGGCCATGTCAGAGTCTGATAGGACACAGCCTCTCCAGAAGACCCAGCCACTGTGGGGAGTCCCTCTAAAATTGCTACCAGAGTACTGCAGTTCAAGCTGGGTGGCCCTTTGTGTTTTTGGGCCTTGGATCTCTCCAGTTGTTCACCTTTGTTACCAGAGCTACCCTGGATTTCACTTTAAGGGCTGGTGTTTATGAGGATAATTGCAAGTAGCTGCTTGTGTTATGAACCATTTTGCTGAAGTGATAATTTTCACCTTGAGTCTGTGTTATAGAGTCTTATAGATACTATGCAGCCACTTTACCCTGAAGGTACCAGAGAGACATTGCTATGAAGCTTCCATGTAGCTTTCAAAATCTATTTTGTATTAATCTGCAGTGTAGGCACGCTTTTTGCCATTCTAACCATGTTTTGCCTTTTTATCTTTACACTTAAGCCGGCCAAAGTGTTCTTCCTGCAGGGAAGGGGGGGGGGGGGGGAGGTACAGGGAGCTGCCCCTTCCGGGAGACCACAGTGATTATCGTTAGCGCCTGTAGCCACTGGCAACAATTACATTCTGAAAATCCCACATGCTGGTTGTACCCAAAATGATCGATGGATTGACTTGGGTACATTCAGGCTGCCCACACATGGTTAGAATCTCGGCAGGTCCCTGCTGAACCGACCAAAATTCTAACCATCTATGGCTGACATCATAGCTAGGGTTAGGAGGCAGCTAGCAACATGGGACTAAATACTATATGCATGTTGACCCATAAGAGAAAGAAGTGTATACAAATGATGATGATAGATATTCTACAAATACAGGCAGCATAAATACATGAATTCGACTTGGTTTCAGCCTCTTGCAGTCCCTGTAACACCAGAGCTCAGAGAGGGGGCAAGAGACACAGTTGCTAATCAGGTGTGCTGATAGTAGTGACAGAGCTCACCAGTATACCATTTTGCTCCTCCTGTCCAGTCAAAGGGTGGGGGTGGGGAAAAGATTAGTAAGTGAAAGTGCAGCAGTGAAAAATTAGATCCCCTCCCCTGCCAGACAGGGCTGTGCTGTGGGGCAGAGCTGTGTACATCTCAGGCTTGGATGGACAGAAATACAAACCCTCTGGCAGTTAAATTATCTGTCTGTATTTCTTCTGCATATTTGAAAAGACTTCAGATTAAAAGAAAACCTGTCATCAGAAAAACAAAGGCTGCCATTGGTGTGAGCTCTGGTGAAAATGCTAGTTGCTTGGCTGCCACGATAATTACTTGCTTGCATCACAGAATAATGACTCTACACTGACTATTCTGACCTGCATATATGACCTGGGAAAATTGTTTAGTAAGTACTAAAGCTTGTTTGACAGTCAGCTGACCAGACAACTAACATTTCCAAAGGGTGATAAGAAATGGCAGCCCTTCTTGCCATTGTCTTCTCATAAGGGAAGACATTTCACAACTGTGATGATGTTACAGAGTGCTAAACTCCGTCTTTCTACTCCAAAAACACACTTTTTAGGAGGCGTTTCTACAAGTGCAAATATCTGCACAGCCTCAATTTACAAGTCAACTGCTATTCCTACCAGGTCATACATGTTCCCCGATGTGAGGAGTTCACTTCTGAGCATTAGGTTTGCACTATACTTTGAACAGTCATCTCTTCTCCACACACTTACCTTTCCATGTCCGCATTTTGTGCCCGTGAGAACGAGCCCTGGATCTGGCATATCATCCCCCAGGTAGACGTGTGTGCCACGGCACAGGATTTTGCCACCTTCCTGCTGTGGGATATTTGTCTCAATGGAAACGGCATTTGTGCCAATGACAGGCCGGCTGGCACCACCTTGGCACTGAGTCTTTCCACACTTGACATCTCTAAACCATAAGAGAAATGGATTTATCCTGTGTCGTGAAATGTAAAATATCAGAGATAAATTATTTCCTGTAATCGATTAACTTGCATAGAAGTAAAGCTACCTGCTTTCACATTTCATAAACGTTCCCGACGAGTCTTTTCCACAGTTCCCATATGGATCCCCTGCGGAGTTCACTCTCTCAAAACAAATACCTGGAGCTGGCTTTGCACCTGAAACATGAAAAGCACAGATGTGTGTTATTTGAAACTGAATTCCAGCGTTACTAAAACAATAATGCAACCCAGAACAGCCAAATACAAAAAAATGCTTTTGCTGTAATACTCACCTTCAACTTGAAGCTGCCCTTCCAGTACTTCTTTGCCAATACTATATGTCACCAATGCTCCCACTAGAATGACAGCCAGCATCTTTCAACCCACTTCTTGTTCTGATGTCAGGCTGTCCTGGACATTTCTAATGGTATCCTGACACTCCAAGTTAAACACACCTGACTCTCAGCGCTCCACAACAAATACAAGTTATATATCTGATAATCAGCGGCATCACTCAGAGCCAATCCAGGATTTACAGCTTTGCGCACTGCTGTGAGTCTAACACAGCTGAATGTCAGCCAACATCATTCAACCCCCTTCTTGTTCTGATGTCAGGCTGTCCTTGTCATTCCTATTGGCACCCCAGCACCTCGTTTGCATGGACGTACTAGAGCATACACCTGTGCAAGGGCTGTGTTTGTCCATAGAGGGATGTACAGGTGTTCCATGCATCCCCATGCAGGTTATCCAATTCAGGTCAACTAGAATGCAGCGATTGCATGGAGACAGCCAGAGAAGTGCGGGTGCAGAGCCCCGAATGCCAACAGTGTGCATCCGAACCTGCACAGCTGTCAAATTGGGAGCAGCAGTTGTGTCTGTGCAGCTGCTGCATCCCAACTGACATGAATGGGACGGTCTGCACGGGGGTGAATGGAACACCTGTGCATCCCCCTGCAGGGAAATATGGCCCCTGCACACTGTAGTAGGTCCATATGAACAAGACTGTGAAGCAGTTGTAAGGGACATTTTTTGTTATTCAAATAATAAACATGTTATACGTGTGTGTGTGTGTGTGTGTGTGTGTGTGTGTGTGTGTGTGTGTGTGTGTGGGGGGGGGGGCGGGGGTTGGGTGCTAGGTGTGCCTGACCACTCTGTGCAGTGCTGACTTCCCCTACTGCCTTCCCCCCCGCAGTGCGGCTGGCTTCCCTCCTTTTCTCTCAACTGCTGTGGAGGATGTTTCAGGGAGGAGAGTGGAAAAAGGGCTTGTTAATATGCCATTTATTTGCCCCTTCCTTTACTAAATGAACACACTCACTGTGTTCATTCATAACCGAAGCATAGTAAACTGGGTTTACTGTGCTTCGGTTTATGAACAGAATGCCGCTCAGCACAGAGCACTTCCCATTCATTCACTGTCCAGTGCAGCTGAGGCTGCAGAGAAAAGCATGTGTGTTTGACCTTTGGGATGCGCAATCTAATGCAATAGGCTGCGCACACCTATGTTTATACTTACCTGCTCTGTGCAGTGGTTTTGCACAGAGAGGCCCCATACCCCCTTTTCTGGGCCCCCCCACGCTGGCGCCCTCCCCTCCTCATCTTATGAGTGCGTGCATCCATAGAAAGCTGTGTGCTATGGAGGCAAGCAGTGCAGGCATGCTCCTAAGCCGGGCTGTGTGCATCCATAGACACACAGCACGCAACTCGGCCTCCCCTCCTCACAGAATTTGACTGACAGCAACAGGGGCCCAGGTTTGCCAACCGCCAGTAAATTTACTGACAATTTGTAAAAATCTGTGATTTTTTTTACAACTGCCAGTAAATATCAGGGGCTGATAATTTCATGTTTGTTGACTTTTTAAGTGTAAATCAAGCAAATTACTTTGTTATAGGTATTGTCAGTGTTTACATATCATGTTTATACTGTTCAAATATTCACTGTGTTCGTTTTCAATAGGAGTTCTGTAATTTCTCTGGTTGCCAGTGAAAAATGGGCTCCGCCAGTAAATTTACCATATTTTGTCAGTAAAAAATGCTTCAGGAAGTTGGCAACCCTGCAGGAGCCAGGATGGAATGTCATGACAGGCAACTATCGTTTATAGAAGATGAGATCAGCAGTGGTAGCAACCATTTCCCTAAGTGTAGTTTTCCTTTAATTGAGGTAAAGAGCTGACTAGCCTGTCTGTGCTGTTTGTCAGGGGTGTCTGGACCACAAGACTGTCTGAACCCCAAATTCTCTAGTAGAAAAATGTTTAAAGTGGTGTTCCACACACACAAAAAAAAATATGCTTAAAATTCCTAAAAAAAAATGTGGATTCTAAATGCCTGTTGCTAGGGGGTCCCTCATAGTTTGCCTCCCTCAGTGCCTGGGCTCCTGACGTCACTTCCCCTCGGCGCAAGAAGAGCTCAGCTCCGCCTCCTCCCTTCTGTCAGTCATCTGGGACACGTGACGGGTCCCAGATGACTGCGCGGCCAATCACGGCGCGCGGCGCCGCTTGCGCATTCGCAGTGGGTGCCCGGCTGTGAAGCCACAGCCAGGTCCCCACAGTTGAATTGCTGCCGAGAGGAGGGGGGACGAGCGGGGCTTTGTTCCCCCGCATCGCTGGAACCTGAGACAGGGAAGTGTCTGATTATTAAAAGTCAGCAGCTGCAGTATTTGTAGCTGCTGACTTTTATTTTTTTTAATTTTTTTTAAGGGAAACTCCTCTTTAACGGAAATGTATTTCAAAGTTGCATTTAGCTTTAAAACAAATCTCAATTAGTCTGCTCTATGAAAAGACTAGCTTGGAAAAAAAGACATTGTGTGTGCTTAGTGGATGGGGTGGAGTTTAGCACTTCAAAGATTTTAGGTCTACAAGCTACAATTATGAGCTACATGCAATGACTTTAAAGTACTGCAGGCACAACAGGTCTGCTGGTCTTTCTGAAGCATCAAGTACCTTTCCAAATGTATCCCCCGAACGTCTTTTTAAAAAAAAGGAAACTAATTGCAAAATTTGCAGGCACGGTAATTGCTAGATTTGACTAAAACAGGTCCTAATGTGTTGTGTTTTTCTCTCTAGTCCATTCACAGCCATGTTAATTGATGAAAAGTAAATCAGGATAACATCTGATGTCAGGCTTTCGAGCTTTTCTTCTGGTGCTTTGTAGAGGTCACCGAATAAACTCAGAGGCTGGAAATGTATGATTTGCCTCCATTAAAGCCAGGGAACGTCATGTTCTTGTACTTTGTCCCCCAGAGATTTCCCAGCTTGTATTCGGAAAAATAATAGGGGGGCTTTCAGTCGCGGCAAAATATCTTTAGTGAGCAGAACATTTTCATACCTGGAAGTGTGAGATTTATAGAACAGAACTAAAATTTTACGGGATTGTTGTATGAAGCCTCAGAAAATGCCTGGGCTGCTTACCGCAATCAAACACCGCCTTTTATTTTCTAATTGGTGCTGAAAAACTGATAGGAAAACAAGTAATACAAACCTCTCCTTCTACTCGACATTATATTTTATTATTATTAATTACTTCAAGCCCGGAAGATTTTACTCCCTCCCTGACCAGGCCGTTTTTTGCGATACGGCACTGCATTGCTTTAACTAACATTTGCGCAGTCATGCGACATTGTAGCCAAATAAAATGTCCTTTTTTCCCCACAAAAAGAGCTTCTTTTTTTGTTGGTGGCATTTGATCACCTCTGCGGTTTCTATTTTTTGTGCTACCAATATTTTTTACTTTCTGCTATAAAACACATCCAATAAAAAAAAAAAAATGTAAAAAATCAAATTTCTTCATCAATTTAGGCCAATATGTATTCTGCTACATATTTTTGGTAAAAAATCGGAATAAGCGTACAGTGCCCCTTGGCATTTTTTGTGTTTTGTTGCCTCACAACCTGGAATTAACATGGATTGCTTGAGGATTTGCATAATTTAATTTACAGAACATGCCCACAATTTTGTTTCACAATAAAAAAAGAAAAAAAAAATCTTCAAATAGGACAAAATAACAGAAAAAGTCAGTGTGCATAACTATTCACCCCCCTAAAGTCAATACTTTGTAGAGCCACCTTTTGTGGCTAACACAGCACCAAGTCGCTATGGATAAGTCTCTATGAGCTTGCCACATCTTACCACTGGGGTTTTTGCCCATTCCTCTATGCAGTGGTAAATATAAGTAACCGACTATTTGGTTAGGGAGCAAAATCTCGAATCCACTCTGAGAACAACAGACAGAAGAGATATACTGTATTTACTATTAGAGGTTGAATCTGGTAAATATCATCAGATCCTCAGACTCAGATCAAATTGACGTTCTTTTCCACCACAGTGATGGGAAAATTAGAAGGCGCAGAATAGAAAACTTCTTGGTCAAAGGAATTTTCAGACTTTTTTTATTCAGAAATGACATTCATTTTAGAAACTGAATGCTAAAAGCAAGTGAAATTTTCAAATGGCATTCTTTCATTCAGCGAATGTACAAAGATTTTTCGGATGAATATCCTTGTCCGAAAATCGATACGTGTATGCTGTGCATTTTGCATACGCGATTTTCGTTTTGCATTTTTTTATGTTTTTTTTTTGCAAATTTGTTGTTGGCCAGATATAAAAACGCAAATCGCTGCAAAAACTCACTACATGCATTTCTTCAGCTTCTCCATTCAAGTCTATTGAACCAAAAAAAGCACAGTTTTGCACTGAAAAAAGTCCTTGACACTTTCCAAATACTCAGCGGCCGAAAAAAGCATAGATGTGAACGCGTCCCATAGGAAACCATGTTAAGTGAACTGTAGTTCGCTTCTGAAAAAAGCACCAAAAACACACACATAGATGTGAACCAGGCCTATAAAGTTTAGTAGCAGCAGCATGCTTTTTTTGTATCACCTGACATATCGGGTTAAAAAAAACTAAAATGAGCCCTTTATAGTACAAAAAGAGCAGATAATCGCTACTATAAGGGAATCATTCATACTGTGAAACAGTGAAAGTAATAATATATATTACTTTTATCATATATATAATAATAAATACACCTAGAAGTAGGATATATTTACATCATAACTAGGAATCAGACATGAAGCTATATGAAGGGTGAAAGGGAGATAGAAATCTTTTATATTACAAAAGTACTAAAAGCTGAGACTTTTTTTTATTTTTATTCATGTATATGATCATTTTAAATATAATGCACAATACTGCTAAACTTTTACTTTAAATGTAATTGTAATGCCTTATATTACTTCCAGTCTATCAGCCTCCACCTTCTCTGGGTTCAGATGCTGATCTTCCCTGCACACAGTCTTAAGAGCCCCTTCACACTGCCGAGCCTATAGCGTCGGCGATAAAACGCCGCTATTTTTAGCAGCGTTTTACAGTCGGATTTGCAGCGCATTTCGGCTGCTAGCGGGGCGCTTTTACCCCCCGCTAGCGTCCGAGAAAGGGTCAAAACCACCCGCAATACGCCGCAACAGCGGCGTTTTTCCGGCGGTATTGCAGCGCTGCCCCCGTTGATTTCAATGGGGAGCAGCAGTGGAGGAGCGGTAAACACACCGCTCCTTTACCGCTCCAAAGAAGCTGCTGGCAGGACTTTTCCTGACGTCCTGCCAACGCACCACTCCGGTGTGAAAGCCCTTGGGGCTTTCACACTGGAGACAATGGTGCAGCAGTTTGAGGGCAGATTGCAGGCGCTATTTCTAACACTATAGCGCCTGCAAAACGCCTTAAGTGTGAAAGGGGTCTTAAAGTCATTTTTTTTTAAAACAACATGTTATACTTACCTGCTCTGTGTCATGGTTTTGCACAGAGCAGTTTTGATACTTCTCTTCTGGGGTCCCGCACCAATTTCACTGAATTTATCTGCCCTTAGTTTAGGCATGCTGGCAGGAAGGTGTACTTCGCTGAGAAACCCCTTCTCCGGATGAAAGCAAAAACCAGCCCTTGAAGACTCCTAGGATATATGGCATCATTTTGGCCTAGGCCAGAAACCAGGAAGCAGATTAAAACAAATATATTGTAATATCTACATATTAGTGGTAGCAGAATAATAATTAATAATAGTTCATGTTGATGGAGCGAGTTTAGTTCTGCTTTAAGCACAGGATGACAGGCAAGTCCATTTGGAAAAAAACAGTTGGTTTAAAACATTTATTCACTGAAACAACAACAGAAAATCCTCTCACTTGGGATATATCAAATTAGAAAGTTTCTAGCCTCCTGGCCAACAGTTTCTCGCAAGGGGCGATCATAAGCTCATTCAGCATCCATTTTCACACACTTCAAGATGCTTGTGCCAAATCTGGCGCCTCTGTATCCTCCAGGGTAGGTGCCAAAAACAGTGTGTCTAGGGAACGTCTTAGGAGATGCAGTTCTGGGGGACAGGACTATTTCTAAAAACTGAGCTCCTTGCAGCTGCCAATGCAGGAATTTTATAATCCTGGTGATGATCACACAGAGCAATAAAAGTTGGTTCACACCATTGAAACAAGCTTAAAGAATAATAATGGGAGGTGCTAGAGGATGATAGGGAGGTTTGGAGGTACATACGGGTGATTCCTGGACATACACTTTAAGTAGTCCTTAAAGTGAATGTAAAGTCTAGTTTTAAAAACAATAAAAAAAAAACGTTATAATTACCTGCCCTATGCAGTTGGGTTTGCACAGAGCAGCCTGGATCCTTCTCTTCTTGGGTCCCTCTTTACTGCACCTGGCCCCTCCCTCCTGTTGAGTGCCCCCACAACAATGCTATGGGGGCACCTGAGCTGAGTCACAGCTCCCCGTGTCCATTCAGACACAGGGCCCCGACCTGACCACACCCCCCTCTCTTCTGATGGACTTTGATTGATAGCTGTGGGAGCCAATTGCACCGCTGCTGTGTCTCAGCCAATCAGGAGGAGAGTACTGGATGGCCAAGACACTCACGGACATCGCTGGACAGAGATGGGGCTCAGGTAGGTAATTAGGGGGGTACTTACTGGGGAGGCTGCTACACACAGGTTTTTTTATCTTAATGCATTGTATGCATTAAGATAAAATTCCTTCTGCTTTTACAACTCTTTTAAAGTTTAAATATTTAATGCCAATAACCTCGTAATGTGTATTCTCGTTGCCAAGCCACCCATAATTTTATTTCAGATTATTTTAGTAAATAACACATCTTATGCTGGGTTTAATTTGACAGCCTGGTGTACTGATTATATTTCAAAGTGAAATAATTTCCTTTCAGACGGATAGTACAGCGCTCTCTAAACTTCTGGCCCACTCCGCTTATGATAGCTGCAGGTCTTTTAGACTGCAGCACCAGTGGCCTTTCTTTTCACCCCATTCTCCTCGGTCAATAACAAAATGCTCTAAGAGAGATTTACTAAAACTGGGGCACTCAGAATCTGATGCAGCTGTGCACAATAACCAATCAGCTTTTAGGTTTTATTGTCAAAGGCTAATTGAATAAGTTAAGGTTAGAAGCTGATTGGCTACCAGTGGCGTCGGCAGGGGGGGGGGGGACCTGAGTGGGTCCCCAAAAAGCCCCGGGTCTCGGCCATGCATGGTTCTATTATTAGCCCTGAGCACGAGAGCCAATCTGACCCAAGCACGGCCGAGTGACATAGCAGGTCCCGTCTTCTGGAGCCTGCAGCGCCTATGATGGACGTCCCAATGGTCCAATGCGGGGACCGCAGGATGTGTGACGTCCATCATAGCTGCTGCAGGCTCCAGAAGGCCGGAATTACATGCGGCCACCATGCCACTGTGAGAAGATCCCCACTTGGCGCTCAGGCAGCTCTCCTCTTCTCTCGTGTGTCATGGCTTTGGCTGTCTGGAGTGCCTAGCCCTGCTGTCTACTCTACGGGAGCGCCGCACACTACGGCTGAGCTGCAGGAGGAGGAGGTCACGTCACCTGAAGTCAGGTAGGTCAGTGTATCATGTCAGTGTGGGTCAGGTTTTAGATCAGCCACTCCCCTATGTGAAGCGGGTAAGAAGTACACCAGGAGCTGTACTATCTGTCAGAAAGAGAAGTATTCATTTCAATGTACTATCAAGCAATCCCGCAATGTATCACAAATGAGGCTAGGTAACATTTGCTTACACATCAAAACTTCCAAAAAGAATTGTGCCTGGAGTTTGGCTTTAACAACATCTCACATAACTAGCAATGTTCTTAAATACAGCACTGAACTTGCAATAAAAAAGAAAGTATATTTTAAATGTTAAACTGTAGGCTGTTATTATAAAACTACTCAGGCATCAAAATAAAGTGAGTATCCTGAGAAAAGCTAAAATGTTAAATTAATTTGGTGTACAGAAGAGATTCCTCACTCTGCTCTTGAGGGGAACATCTCTTGCGAACTGATAATAAAATCAATGCCAGGCAAGCGAGATATATTTATTTCAGTCTAGTTACAGCACTGAAGATGCGGAAGTTGAGTACACATATACTGACGGATGGACACCTGGTAAAATGTGTCTGTGCTGCATGTATTAATATCGGGGCACTTGTTGGCTTCACATTACTGACCTAATGCTTACTGATCATCAACATAAAGAATATAAAAGCATTAAAGGTGTTGTACAAGTTACATTTAATTTTCTTTTAAATAACAATCATGTTATACTTGCCTCCACTGTGCAGTTCATTTTGCACAGAGTGGCCCCGAACCTGCTGTTCTGGGGCTCCACGGCGGGTGTCTCGGCTCCTCTCCGCTAAAGCTAACCCCCTCTGGGAAGCTCTTTTCCGAGCGGGTTAGCTTGCGGGCGTGCTCTCATGTCATACAGTTGACGTCCATAGACGGCAAGTGTATGACTCTGTCCCGCTCCCCCGTGCGTTATTGGATGTGACTGGCAGCAGCGCGAGCCAATGGCTGCACTGCTATCAATCTATCCAATCAACGGCCAGACTCAGTGGAGAAGAGGATGCCGGGGGAGGTGCACAGCAGGTGAACGGCCTCAGGTAAGTAAAATGGGGGGCTGGGGGGCCCATGACAGCGAGGTGTTTTTTCACCTTAATGCATAGGTGAAAAAACACGAACCTTTACAAACCCTTTAATATACTGACACACAACATTGCAGAGTTTTTACTGATACTAGGTCTGCTGTACGTTCTTGTGGTTTCACTCACGTTTCTATTGAATAATCTACTACTTCTGGCCCAGCTCTGCCCCATTCACCAACAAGAAGAATAATGCCCACATATATTGGCTGCAACAGGTTAGCAGACTTGAGAACAGAAGCACAGAAAACAGACCAATACCAGATAGCAAGCAATTGTGCTGCAAGTTTGAATGACTTGCTAAGCTATTGCTAGACTTCACAAGTTTGTTGCACAATTGCAGCAAGTCTGCATTGCATTACTCCAGATCAACTTTCTTTGAAAAACTACTGCAAGCCTGCAAGTTATGGTTCAGTTATGTTGTGCAAAAGTCATCCCACCGTAGGGGGCACTGTGGCTGAATTTTCAAGCTGTAGACTCGCAGAGCTCTTGCTGTAGACTCACCACTGCAACTTTGCTCTTGCCATGCAAATTTGCTACAAATTGGAAAAGTGTCAACTAGAACTTGTACTTCAAGTGCTCTGCAAGTGCTTAACATGTCAGTAAAAATGTGAAGCACGTTAACAGACTTACAATTCAACACTGCCACAGATTTGTGCCAAGTTATCCTTGCTATCTGGGATGGAGTTCCTGAAAAAAAACATGATCCTACTGTCCATTATGTAGTATAAACCTCCCTACTATCACACCACATTACAGATCCTTTACAGTTACTCTGCTATACTTTCTTGTAAGTTTCACTCGCATGTTACTATCGACTGGTCTCCTGTTCTCCAGGCTCTGCAACCTGTTCACCGACAAGAGAAATAAAGCCCCCTTTTATTGGCTAGAGCAAGCAGGCAGACTTGAGAACTAAAGTACAGTCAATCTAACACTAGAGTCCTGGAAGGCCATAAATAAACCCACAGTCCATCAACCAGTATGAACATCCCAGATAGCAAGCAATTGTGCTGCAAAATGAAAATGACTTGCTAAGCTTTTTCTAGACTTGCCAGGCTTCACAAGTTTGTTGCACAATTGCAGCAAGTCTACATTGCATGACTCCAGATCAACTTTTTTTGTAAATATTCTGCAAGGCTACTGCTGGTTCAGTTATGTTGTGCAATAGTCATCCCACCACAGGGGTCACTGTGGCTGAATTTCCATGCTGTAGACTGGCAGAGCTCTTGCTGTAGTCTCACCACTGCAACTTTGCTCTTGCTAGAGACTTGCAATGCACATTTGCTACAAACTGGAAAAGTGTCAACTAGAATGTGTGCTTCAAGTGCCCTGCAAGTGTACAACCTGCCAGTGAAAATGTGCAGCAAGTTACCAGACTTACAATTAAACACGGTTACAAATATGTCACAAGTTATCCTTGCTATCTGGGATCCCACATTGCTGAGTCTTCAATTTATTTTTATTTGCGCTTGTGAATTTCACCCACATTTTAAATCAGGACTGGTCTCTCCTGTTTACAGCTCTGACCTCCAGTTACCAACAGGAAGAGTGAAACTCTTTTTTTTATGGTTGCAGCATTTTGGTGGATTTAAAGCGGTTCTTCACCCTAAAGGGGAAGTTCCGCTAATCTGATCCCTCCCCCCCTCCGGTGCCACAATCGGCACCTTTCAGGGGGGAGGTGGGTGCAGTTACCTGGATAATCCAGGTATCTGCACCCACTTCCGGGCAGACCGCTGCAGACCCCCGCAGACGCCCCGCCCCCCCGTTGTGTTCTGGGAAACACACAGTTCCCAGAGACACAGCGGGGGACCATAAGGCCGCGTACACACGCGCGGACTGTTCGCCCAACTTTGTCCGTCCAACAGTTTCGGCAAACAGTCCGCTCAAACTTAGCATGGACGGACATGGCTACACACGACGGACGAACAGTTTGCTGAAACCGTGCGCGATGACGTTTCGGCACGCACGACGGATCGAAAATTTCGACGTCCAATACACTTCAATGCAACCTTCCGACGTGGAAATCCTTTCTGAGCATGCGCGAGACTTAGTTGGCCGAACAAGCCTACACACGAGCGAACAGTCCGCTGAAACCTTGTTTCAGCGGACAGTTTTTCGGAATTTCCGTAAGACCTTGTTCGGCCAACTGTCCGCTGAAACTGTCCGCTGAAGCCCCACACACGAGCGGACTGTCCGCCCAAACACTGTTCAGCGGACAAGGTTGGGCGAACAGTCCGCCCGTGTGTACGCGGCCTAAGAGACGCGCAGTGCGACTCGTGCATGCGCAGTAGGGAACCGGGCAGTAAAGCTGTAATGCTTCACTTCCCGATTCCCTGACAGAGGATGGCGGCGGGGGCAGCAGGGAGATGAGCGATCGCTCGGCATCTGCCGCCGACATCGCTGGACCCTGGGACAGGTAAGTGTGATTTTATTAAAAGTCAGCAGCTGCAATATTAGTAGCTGCTGGCTTTTAATATTTTTTTATTAGGTGCAGAACCACTTTAAGGACTCCTATACAGAGAATTTACCATCAAAGTCTCTGAGGACATGGATAATTCCACAACCTAATGTAGCGGTGGGCTGCTGAAGAGCACGCGCTATGCGTTTTTCAAAATTAAACTTTGCCTAAACTGCAGTTAGGTTTGGGTTTATTTGTCTAAATTTGACTTCTGTATCAGTCTGACTGGACTGTGAGATGTTCAGCCTGGCCACAGGGGGCACTGTCTCTTGTGGCAGGCATGGAACTATGGTCTGGTCAGGCGCTTAATTTACTCTCTTTCGGAGCCAGGTCAGTGGTAGTTGCCCTCTCGCTGTGCCCTCTGGGAGAGGGTATTTCAGATGCGGACGTCACGTGGTTCTGGGTTCCGGTCCAGTATGATGTGCTGATTACATGGTCCTGGTTCTCCTGACCAGCCTCCAGGAAGGCTATGGCCTGGGGTGCGGATCCACCCGACTTTAATGCCTCGGGGCTGGCTAGCCCAAGGCAGGGAAACTAAAGGAGGATTCTGAGGTGGATGGGTGCCGTCTCCGGTTCGGGAGAGACCCATTGTACTTTGAGCATTCCAGGGGAGGAGTCTTGAGAAGAACACCACGTATGGTTTGGTTTTCTTAACAAGAGCCTGGAAGGGCTGAAGTAACCGAGAGAATCCGGTCTTGTGGATATCGCCAAGCAGGCTGAAAG
The DNA here is from genome assembly GCF_037356315.1 of Lithobates pipiens. Lineage (NCBI taxonomy): Eukaryota > Metazoa > Chordata > Amphibia > Anura > Ranidae > Lithobates > Lithobates pipiens. The sequence continues at coordinate 207,059,427 of NW_027507787.1, forward strand.
ATCCAGGTATCCTACAAGTGTTCTATAGCTTGGTTTCCCTACGTGTTCTGCAACAACGTCTGTGACAAAGACTTTGTTCCTGAGTAAGCACCTTGTTGGCTGCTAGGCCTTGGGAGAGAGGGACTGTCCAACCTGAGTGTTCATCCAGCTGCGAATGGCTATTCTCTGGATGCAGTCAAAGTAAGCAAGTTCTTTAACATTTTTGGACTTTGACATTGAGAGTACCTGAACTTCCTTTTCCAACCCTCTGATCCCAAGTTGAAATACTGTTCAATGGTTTGAGTTTTGCAAATATAATCCATTCAAGTAGATCTATTGTCAGACTCAAGTTAGTGGGCCATCTACCACGGGACATCCCCTAGACGTGCAACAAGGAGAGCGGAAGGTAACGGTAAGCCCAAAAATAACCAGCAGCTCCTTCGGGGGTTAGTAATACACTAACAAATATAAACACCTGAATTATCAATCTAATGCTGCGTACACACGACCGGACTTTCCGTCAGAATAAATGTCGACGGAGTACCGGCGGAGTTCCGACCGAAAGGACTTGCACACACACGATCCCACCAAAGTCCGTTTGTTTCAAACGTGATGACGTACGACGGGATTAGAAAAGGAAGTTCAATAGCCAGTAGACAATAGCTGTCCTTGCCTCGTATTTGGTCCGTCGGACCAGCATACAGATGAACGGTTTTCCCGATAGAAATTGATTCCATCGGAAAGATTTAAAGCATGTTCTATTTCTAGGTCCGTCTGAATTTTTGAAGAAAAAAGTCAGATTAAGCCCACACACGAACAGAATATCCGACGGAATGATTCCGTCTGACCTTTTCTGCTGGAAAGACCAGTCGTGTGTACGCGGCATTAGATGTACAAACCCTTTCACTGCACATCACAGAGCTAAATGAGAAGTTGCGGTTGGCATTTGGCTGCCATCTTGGTAGAGACAGGGTTTTGCTTCCTCATGTCAGAGCCTCCAGCATAGAAAACATTGAGCAGCACAGTAATGACATCACCAAATCTCTCTCTAAACCTTCTGAGACTGTCAATGAGAAGCAGCAGTGCTTACATCTCAGACTGGAGGCTGTAGGCAGAGGAGTTCCTAGGCACACTCTCAGAAAGTTTGCTGTTTTTTTAAGATGAATTCAAGACAAAATCTATTCTTTCCATGTACTGTATAGGCACATTTAGCATTCAAATATATTCTCTACAACCTTGCAAGTCTTCACTTTTTCAATACAGTTCTCCATTATTTTTTTATGAGCTCTACATAAAAACTGTTTTCTTTTTCCTTTTTATCCCCATTGCATGATTTCCTATAACTTCCAGTGAGGTTAAATTGTATTGCAACAAGTACAAAACGTTTTCGAAATCCCCCAGGGGAGCCAGTACACAGAACACTCGTTCCCATCTAAATCTGTGCTGGGGTTACAGATATCAGATAGCAGTGGAAGAGATGAGGGGTCAGCTAACACTGGACGAAGGAGACCACACTACCCCACTGCAAGCTGCCAGGTGTCCAGTCTGTGCCTCCTCTGCTCACATATATGACTGTAGCACCCACCTTGTTAGGCTGCTAGGTAAATTTACATTTTGGCTTCTTCTGTAATCAAAGGAACATGATTATATGGTCTGGGCTGTTCAGGGCTTCACAGGCAGGGAGTTTGATTGCTTACCCCTGCCTCTAGGAGCATTTTCTAGAGTTTAGGGAGGGAGCTTTCAAATAACCAGCCCGGCTATTGAGCGGGATCTAGCCAATCCCTAGGGGAGTGTGCCCAGATGGTGGAAGGTTTGCTTTTAAAATAGCTTGGAGCCCTGAGGAGATGGACTTTTTCCCCTCCTGAGGGATTGGATCAGTGAGCTGAAAGGAGGAGGGGGCTGCTTCCCCCTGGATCCTGGATGTTGAAATTTTTTACAAGAGCCTATGGACTCAACTTGTTCCAGGATTCTGTGACTAGAGCTTTTGTTCTGTGCCAAATCTATTTTCTGGTCCCCAGCATGAACCTATGGACTGTTCCAGCCTACCTATACCTATTCTACAAAACAATCTCATGGTTCCCAGCTGTGAGTGAAAGTGTGCTGCTGAAGTTTAGAGAGAGGAAAGTGTGCTCTGCAGAATTGTGCTCCAGCACTTTGGAATATCCCACATCACCCCCTAATCCCCCTCCTAAGTTTCTACAAGCAATACAATACAAACCCCTGGACTGTTCAATGAGCCAGAGTGAATGGACTGTTGCTGTGTGCCTGCTGCCTCGGGGAAAGAACCAGTTAAATGTAGAGCGGCCATTGTGGTGGTAGTGCTACATGTACTTGAAGCACTGGCTTGACTAAGGAACCATACACACTATTAGATTTTCTGCAGATTTTTGTCTTCAGATTTACCCAAACCATATAATATGAGGTCAAACCTTAAGAGTTTCAATTTGTACGCTATCAGGCAGGCCCTTACACTACATGGTTTTAGTAAATCTGAAGACAAAAATCTGCAGAAAATCTAATAGTGTGTATAGGGCTTAAGACAAGATCCACCTGCTATTTCGGAGGTGATAGATTATTAACCACTTACGGACCACCTGCCGCAGGCTTATGGCAGCTGTTGGAAGGAGGATATTGTTATTATGGCAGCAGCTAGCTGCCATAACTCTGGTGTCCTCCTATTCAGTAGGCGGTCCGCTACAAGATAAAAGTGGTCTCTGCGGTGGATTCACAGCGAGATCACTTATCTGTGGTGCCCTCCGCTGCGATCCGGTGCCCTCCGCCGCTTACCGGAGCCGTTGGCAGCAGCGGAGGTGATCGTGTCCTCTTGCTGACTCAGTATGGAGATGAGTGAGGGGAAGATGGCCCCCACCCATCTCCATACAATTGCTGGGCAGAAGTGATGTCAAAATGTCACTTCCACCCACAGCTCTTAAAGGGCCATTAAAAAATAAAAAAATTTTAATGACAATTTTTTTTTCTTCTATTGCATTTTAGTGTAAATATGAGATCTGAGATCTATGTGACCCCAGATCTCATATTTAAGAGGTCCTGTCTTGCTTTTTTCTATTACAAGGGATGTTTACAAGTTTTTTTATTATTTATAGCTTTTTGTTTTTTTTTTAAACAGTGTAAAAATATATAATAAAAGGTAAAATAAATAAGAAAAAAAAAAGCGAACGCATACTTGAGTAGTGCCGGCACATGCAAACGGTGTTCAATCCCCACATGTGAGGCAACGCCGCGATCGGTAGAGCGAGAGCAATAATTCTAGCCTAGACCTTCTCTGTAACTCAAAACATTCAACCTGTAGAATTTTTTCAAACGTCACCTATGGAGATTTTTAAGCGTAAAAGTTTGTCGCCATTCCACTAGCGGGCGAAATTTTGACGCGTGACATGTTGGGTATCAATTTACTCGGCGTAACATTATCTTGCACAATATAAAAAAATTGGGCTAACTTTACTGTTATCTTATTTTTTTAATTCAAAAAAGTGCGCTTTAAGACCGCTGCTCAAATACGGCGTTACAGAAAGTATTGCAATGACCGCCATTTTATTCTCCAGGGTGTTAGGAAAAAAAATGTATAATGTTTGGGGGTTCTAAATAATGTTCTAGCAAAAAAAAAAAAGTTTTTAACTTATAAACACCAAATCTCAGAAAGAGGCTCGGTCCTTAAGCAGTTAAAGAGTAACTCCACTTTTGATGAAAATAAAACATTCCCCTCTGGGTGATCTATGTACATTGCAAGGATTTTAACAAACTTTGTTGCAGATTCCTACCTTTTGTTGCTCTGAAGAAATCGCGGTAGGTCTGTGTCCATGTGGTAAATTAATCTAATGGGAGTGATTTCATAATTATCAACCAGCTGTTGTAGCTGCAGGGCTCTAATGAGGAAAATTGCAGGGCCTTCATCCCTTTAGATGTGATTTCCTATTGGGAGTATTACACCAAAAATGAAATTGTTGTTGCAGGGGATGTCTGATATCTGACTTGTATCTTAGTGCAGACTTCTGGGAAAATCAGTGAGCCAATCACACATGCAGGAAATTATATCTCTGTATACAGAACACCTCCAAGTTGTCATATTGCATTGCATTTTACAGAAAATTACAGAGCTGCAGATTGAAAAGGAAATATAATTTTTAACATTCAATTACAATATGACTTGTGTCACAATTGTATATGCGATATAATTTTTTTTTTATGCCATTTTTCCCCCCATAAGAAGTGGAGTTACCCTTTATGAGATTGGCTTCTGTTTTCTTCTTCTTTCAGCCACTGCAGCTTGATAATTCTGTCACCTCGGAAATAGAGAGTGTGTCTGGGCTCAGTAAATATAGTAATTTATATACAAGTAAAGGTAGCAGAGGAAGCACACACAGTGCTACAAAATTATGTGGAGTGCTGCAGAATTGAGAAGGGGCTGAGCCTTCAGTGATGGCTGTAACTTCCCCATAGAAATGCCTATCATTTTGTATTCAGCCTGGGAAGGAGGGCAAGGGTGATATGTACTGAGTCCCCTGGGGCATTTAAAAAGCACTTTATACTTGTGGCAATACTTATTCTTTAAAAAAGGAAGCGCGGGGCACTGCTGCTTGTGTCACTGAGCCTTAAAATCCCCAGATTCTTCCCATTTTTCTTTTTCCCTATACACCTGGCCATCCACGGCTATGCTGAGTGGGGGGGAGGGGGGAGGATACTTGTGTGCCACCCTGGTTGTTCCTTTGCGGGCACTTGAGACACCTTAAGTTGTGGCACAGTGAAACCTCTCCATACATCTGTAATGATCATCAACATGCTGTTTACCGTATATACTCGAGTATAGGCCGACCCGAATATAAGCCGAGGCCCCCAATTTACCCCCAAAAAAACTGGCAAACTTATTGACTCGTGTATAAGCCGAGGGTGAGACATGCCTGTCCATCCCTGTGTGTGTGTCCGTCCATCCCTGTGTGTCCGTCCATCCCTGTGTGTCCGTCCATCCCTGTGTGTCCGTCCATCCCTGTGTGTCCGTCCATCCATCCCTGTGTGTGTGTGTGTCCATCCATCCATCCATCCCTGTGTGTGTGTGTCTCCATCCATCCATCCATCCATCCCTGTGTGTGTGTGTCTCCATCCATCCATCCATCCATCCCTGTGTGTGTGTGTCTCCATCCATCCATCCCTGTGTGTGTCTCCATCCATGTGTGTGTGTGTGTGTGTGTGTGTGTGTGTGTGTGTGTGTGTGTGTGTGTGTGTGTGTGTGTGTGTGTGTCCAGCCTACCTTTGTCCCGAGCCTCCGTCCCGTGCCTTGCCTCCGTCCCGTGCCGTGCCTTGCCTCCTTGCATCCGTCCCGTGTCGTGCCTTGCCTTGCCCCCGTCCCGTCCCGTCCCGTGCCGTGCCGTCCCGTGCCCTCTTCGTCGGCGGCCATTGTAAAGTTCAAAAGCTGCGCCGCCGCCTTCGCCTGTGATAGGCGGAACACTGAATTTCCCAGCAGCCTGTGTTCCGCCTATCACAGACGTCGTATCATCCTCGTCCGTAGTACGAGGATGATACGATGTCCGTGATAGGCGGAACACAGGCTGCTGGGAAATTCAGTGTTCCGCCTATCACAGGCGAAGGCGGAGCCGGAGGCGCGGCTTTTGAATAGAATGGCCGCTGTCTGTCTGCTCGACACGCTGATCGAGCGGGCAGACAGCGATGACTCGAGTATAAGCCGAGGGGGGCACTTTCAGCCTCAAAAAAGAGGCTGAAAATCTCGGCTTATACTCGAGTATATACGGTATGTGGATGAATTCAATACTGTATGTGACCTTCTCTTAACACCCCTGAAGAAAGGACTGAATCCTTCCTGAAACGCGTCGGGTATACGGAGAAGACAGGGGTCACCATATTGTACACAACCCACATAAACCAGCTCTTTCATAATTTGAGCAAATTTTTTTTTATATAATTGGTACTGTATACATCTTTCTATGAATGTATAAATAAAAACTACATGCTTTATACAATACTATTTATCTCCTTGAATTAAGTTGCCCTTAACCACTTAAGGACCGGAAGGATTTACCCCCTTAATGAGCAGATAATTTTTTTGCGATACGGCACTGCGTCGCTTTAACCGTCAATTGCGTGGTCGTGCAATGTTGTACCCAAACATTTATGTCCTTTTTTCCCCACAAATAGAGCTTTCTTTTGCTAGCATTTGATCACCTCTGCAGTTTTTATTTTTTTGCGCTATAACTAAAAAAAATGTGACAATTTTGGAAAAAAATCTAGATTTTTTACTTTTTTGCTATAATAAATATCCCCCCAAATTTAAAAAGAAACAAAAAAAAAATTTCTTCCTCAGTTTAGGCCAATGTGTATTTGTCTGCATGTTTTTGGTAAAAGAAAAAATTGCAAATTTTGATTGGTTTGTGCAAAAGTTATAGCGTCTGCAAAATAGGGGATAGATTTATGGCATTTTTAACTAGTAATGGCGGTGATCAGCGATTTTTAGCAGGACTGTGACATTTCAGTGGACAGATCGGACACTTGACACTTTTTTGGGGACCGGTAACATTTATACAGCGATCAGTGCTATAAAAATGCACCGATTACTGTATAAATGACACTGGCAGGGAAGGGGTTAACACTAGGGGGTGATCAAGGGGTTAAATGTTCCCTAGGGAGATGTTTCTAACTGGGAGGGGGGGTGGGGATGTACTGACTGGAGGAGAGAGATCACTGTTCCTGATCACTAGGAACAGATGATCTCTCTCGACTCCCCTGTCAGAATGGGGATCTGTTTGTTTACATTGACAGAACTTCCGCTCTGGCTCTCTGTGGAGCGATCCCGGGTGGCCGGCGGACATCGCGGCCGGCGATCACGTGCATCGCCCACTGTATCTATTGCACGAGCTGACGTACAGCTATGGTGATTCGCGCAATAGAGCCAACCTGCCGCAGTATAATGATGGCAGCTGGTCGGCAAGTGGTTAAAATCCCATCAGTACCAGGGGGTTACTTATTCTCCTATTTTCCTAAAAGAGAAGTATGGAAATCATTTTTTTTAAATCATGCTTACTTAGGTGGATGCAGCATCGGTCCCCACGCTCACTGGTGCACTGAGCTGTGGAGGGGGCAGGAGTGGCCAGCTCAGGCTCTCCATAGCTAGCTGAGAGGGTGAGGCACGTGCCAGTCCAGGCATGTGGTTGGATCCCAACCATATGGTCACAATCTTTCCCCAGACCGGCTTTGTGACATCAGCCGACAGCGGGAGGGTTCAGCCCGTTGTCTTCTGAAAACAGGTCACAGGAGTGCAGACCGGACAAGATTTGCCTGTACTTCTCCTTTAACTTACCTGGTTTGGACAATAACAGCAATCATGATCTGAAAGTCAGTAAACACATCTCTTGTTAGTGTACATCTGCAGGAGTGAGATCTATAATAGGTTGTAGAGCTCTTTTCTACCCTGTCTAAAACTAAAAGAAAAAAAGAAATCCAGCGCACGTATGATCTTTTTCTATATAGCAAAGGGAACGATAAGCACTTCATCCTGAAGAGATTTTCCATGACTGAGAATCTCTGCATGCAGTAACAAGCCCTTATGACATTCAGAAGTTCTCATTAATTTGTCTCAGGCACTACATGGCACAGTATTCACAAGAAATGCCTTCATCTGTTGCATCACCTGCTGTTTTTGTTATGCCTTGTATGGTGACCCTAAGGAGAAGTCACCAATTCTTAAATTCTTCTCTCCAGAGCTTGTTTTCTAAATGCTCTAATCTGAAAAAATCTTAAAACTTCTACATTTATATTTGGCATTGTACTAGGTGCTCTTTTATGTCATGTGCAACATAAAGTATAGTACATGTTCTATAAATATCCTTCTTTTGGTCTATATGGTTCGAGCAACAATCCTATTTTGCTCTACTGTTAATGCATCGTTGCAAAGGACTTGTCCTATTGCCTACCATCATAAACTCATCCAGCATACTCAATGAAATCTTCAGACTTTACCTACCACAAAGACTGAACAAGAGAAACCAGACGGATTTTCACATCCAAGGGACCTTCATTACTGGCTTTAGTATTCAGGCCGCTTCTGATAGGACACAGTCCCTGTTTGAACGAACGTTTTCTACCTGGCTCAGTTGATTTTTCAGATGGTGCTTGATGATTTACCTGCGGCTCAAATTTTGGCCAGTTCACCATGTATTGCCAGCTTTAGTTGACAGTGCTCTATTTAAAGCGGACTTCCCCCCACAGCCCCGGAAGATTTTACCCCCTTCCTGACCAGTGCACTTTGTGCAATTCGGCACTGCGTCGCTTTAACTGGTTCCTGACCGGCACACGTCAATGTACGTCGGTAGAATGGCACGGATAGGCAAATGGGCGTACAGGTACGCCCCTTTAAATCTGCCGCTGTGCCATCGGGACCGACGTGAGTCGGGTCGCGGGTCCCACGGATTCGATCGCCGCGGGGATATCCGCGATCGCCTCACGGGGAGGAAGAATGGGAAGAGTGTCACTGATCTATGCTCCCTGCGATTGGGAGCAGAGATCAGTGACATGTCACATGTAGCCACGCCCCCCAGTTAAAAACATGCCCCAGGACACACTTAACCCTTACCCTGCCCAGGGGCAGACTAAAAACTCATGGGGCCCCTGGGCAATAGGAGATTATAGGGCCCCCAGGCAATCAGAGATTATGGGGCCACACAGTAGACACAAACACACACACACACAGTATACAATCACACAGTATACACAGACATGTTTCTATTGGCTGAGAAGGTACTGGAGAGGTGGGGCAGCTATAATCTCAGGATTTTTAGACCAAAAGGATGTCGGTAAGGGACATTTCAGAGACAGATGTAAAAAAAACAAAAAAAAAAAAAAACACACATTTTTACATACTGTCCCTGGTTTACTGAGGCTGGCAACCCTGATGGGGCCCCCTAGTGGCATGGGGCCCTCGGGCAGTGCCCGAGTGGCCCAATGGTCAGTCCGCCCCTGACCCTGCCCCCTAGTGGTTAACCCCTTCACTGTCAGTATCATTTACACTGAAATCAGTGCATTTGTATAGCACTGATTGCTGTATAAATGACAATGGTCCCAAAAATGTGTAAAAAATGTCTGATGTGTCCGCCATAATGTCGCAGTCACAATAAAAATCACTGATCGCCGCCATTACTAATAAAAAAAAAAAGTTAATAAAAATGCCATAAAACTATCCCCTATTTTGTAAACGCTATAACTTTTGTGCAAACCAATCAATCGCTTATTGCGATTTTTTTTTTACCAAAATTATGTAGAAGAATACATGTCAGCCTAAACTGAGGAAAAAAAATGTTTTTTTTATATATATTTTTGGGGGATATTTATTATAGCAAAATGTAAAAAAAATTTTTTTTTCAAAATTGTTTTGTTTATAGCGCAAAAAATAAAAACCGCAGGAGTGATCAAATGCCACCAAAATAAAGCTCTATCTGTGGGAAAAAAAAAGGATGGCAATTTTGTTTGGGAGCCACGTCGCACGACTGCACAATTGTCAGTTAAAGTGATGCAGTGCCGAATCGCAAAAAGGGCTCTGGTCAGGAAGGGGGTAAAATCTTCTGGGGCTGAAGTAGTTAACTGACAATTATTTTTCCCACAAATAGAGGTTTCTTTTGGTGGTATTTGATCATCTCTGCGGTTTTTATTTTTTGCGCTATAAACAAAAAAAAACACACAATATTTTTTACTTTTTTGCTATAATAAATATCCCCATATTTTTTTTAAAAAAAAAGCTACATTTTTCTCAGTTTAGGCCAATATGTATTCTTCTACATATTTTTGGAAATAAAAAGCGCAATAAGCGTATATTGAAAATAGGGGATAGTTTCAAATTCTAAAATATATAAGGCCATTTATTGTCATTCCCACGAGAATATCTTGAAATTCTTCTTTGCTTTGTATCATCCATACTTCAATATGTCTACTTTTTATTTCTGGTATCACATAATTTGTCTTATATTCTGTACATGTAATTTATTTTAACATAAAATAAAACATTTTGAACGATAAAATAGGGGATAGATTTATAGCATTTTTTATTATTATTTTTTTTTTTTACTAGTAATGGCAGCAATCTGTGATTTTTATCATGACTGCGACATTATGGCGGTCAGGCAATTTTTACACATTTTTGGAAGCATTGGCATTAATACAGCGATCAGTGCTATAAAAATGCATTGATTACTGTAAAAATATCACTGGCAGTGAAGGGATTAACACTAGGGGGCAATCAAAGGGTTAATTTTGTTCTCTAGTGTCTGTTCTAACTGAAGGGGGGGAGGGGAATGACTTTGGGAGATGACAGATTGCTGTTCATACAGACGATCTGTCACTTCTCCCCTCAGAGAACTGAGATCTCTGTGTTTACACACAGAGATCCCGGTTCTCGCCGTGTTACGAGCGATTGCTGTGGCACTCGCATCGGCTCTGGGGGCAAGCTGCGGGCACGCCCCTAGTGGCCACCAGAAGGAGTAACGTAACCTGGCAGCGATTCGCCTGCCCGTGCCATTCTGCCGCAGTAGAACTGTGGCGGCTGGTCGCCAAGAGGTTAACCACTTGCTTACTGGGCACTTAAACCCCCCTCAGTCCCAGACCAATTTTCAGCTTTCAGCGCTGATGCACTTTGAATGACAATTGCGCGGTCATACAACACTGTACCCAAATGAAATTTTTATCATTTTTTTCCCACAAATAGAGCTTTCTTTTGGTGGTATTTAGTTACAGCTCGGAGTTTTATTTTTTGCTAAACAAACAAAAAAAGATGCAAAAAAAAAAAAAAAAAAATCATGTTTTAATAGTTTGTTATACAATTTTGCAAACGGGTCATTTTTCTCCTTCATTGAAGTGCGCTGATTAGGCGGCACTGATGGCTGCATTGGTGGGCACTGATGGGCTGCATTGGTGGGCACTGATAGGCTGCATTGGTGGGCACTGATAGGCTGCACTGGTGGGCACTGATAGGCTGCACTGGTGGGCACTGATAGGCATAGTTAAGGCGGCACTAATAGGCACAGATAAGGCGGCACCGATCGGCACAGATAAGGCGGCACTGATGGGCAAAGATGGGCACAGATAAGATGGCATGGATGGGTGGCACGGATAAGTGGCACGGATGGGTGGCACGGATGGGCACTGATAGGTACCACTGATAGATGGGACTGATGGGCACTGATAGGTGGCACTGATAGGTGGCTCTGATAGGTGGCACTGCTGGGCGGCACTGCTGGGCACTGATGGGCGGCACTGCTGGGCACTGATGGGCGGCACTGGGATGCAGCACCTTTAAGGAAGATTGTGGGCACTGTGGGTGGCACTGCTGGATGGCACTGTGGGTGGCATTGTGGGTGGCACTGTGGGTGGCACTGTGGGTGGCGCTGTGGGCACTATGGGCACTGCTGGGTGGCACTGATGGGGGGCACTTACTTTCATTCAGGATGGCACTGCGGTGGGCAGGTGGGCACTGGCAGGAGGCAGGTGGTCAGCTGTATTGCTGGCCGTGATCGGCTTTTTTTTTCTCTCCTCGCGCTGTCAGCGCGAGGAGGAATAATAGCCGATTACCGGCTCCGTTCTGTCACATGATCAGCTGTCATTGGCTGACAGCTGATCACGTGATAAGGGGTCGGGATCGACCCCTTGCACGGATCGGTGATCAGGCGAGTCTCGTGGACTCGCCGATCACAGAGCGCGCCGCGCGCGCCCCTCAGGGGGCGCGCAGGCCGCTCGTAACCGGGACGACGTCAATAGACGTAGTCCCGGAAAAGTAGATCCGCGCTAATGCCGTCATTTGGCAATAGCGCGGATCTCAAGTGGTTAAGCTTATCATCATTAGCTTCTCAACTGCCCATAATGACTGCATAGTGCAATTTTCTGTTTTTTTGCTTTGTTTCCAAGGTTTTCTTTTTCTCTTCTAGTTTCTGACGTAAACGGGTGACCCCGCCCCCTTTGACGTTACGTGATATCAAATATCAAAGGGGGCAGGGTCACCTGATTACATCCCTCAGCTATATAACAGCTGTTATCGCAAAGAGGCTTCAGTCAGCGGGAGCCTCCCATGGAGGTGGAGTTTTTTCATATTTTACTTTTTTTTTTATCAAGTCGCCAGACGCTGTGATTGAAGATGAATGGACGGTTTTTTTTTTTAAATAAAGGACTTGTTCAAAATTGTCTCTTTTCATTTTTAATATTTTGACACTTTTTTGGTGAATGTGTAGGGGTACAATGTACATTCCCATGGGGGGCGGGATCTGGGGGTCCCCTTGTTAAAGAGGGCTTCCAGATTCTGATAAGCCCCCCCACCCGCAGACCCCCCCACAACCACCAGGCAAGGGTTGTGGGGCTGAGGCCCTTGTCCCCATCAGCATGGAGACAAGGTGCTTTGGGGGTGACCATGTTGAGGGTATATGGCATTGTACTGTTCAGGAGGGGGTGCTCTCTCATCCCCTCCCCTCTTTTCCTGCAGGTTGCGTGCTCGGATAAGTGTCTGGTATGGATTTTGGGGGAAACACTACGCCATTTAAAAAAAAAAACTTGGCATAGGGTTCCCCTGAAGGGCCTGGTATGGATTTTGGGGGGACCCCACACAAGTCTTTTTAAAATTTGGGTGCGGGGTTCCCCTAAATATCCATACAAGCCTGGTAATGGACTGGGGGCCATGCCGTTTTTTTCAATGATTTTTATCTATATTGTCGGGACCCGAAGATACATTACAGCCGCAAGCAGTTTTAATGACTTTTTCCTTTAGAAATTAAATTGTGCTGTTGTAATGTTATAAACACGGGAAAAATGCGCTACTTTAAGGGCATACTAAGGACACATGCCAGGCATAATAGTTAAAGGAATATTTCATTTTTATTGTTTCACTTTAAGCATTATTAAAATCAGTGCTGCCGAAAAAACTGCCTTTTTAAAACTTTTTTTTGCAATGGTACATGTCCCCTGGGGCAGGACCCGGGTCCCCAAACACTTTTTATGGCAATGACTTGCATATAAGCCTTTAAAATGAGCACTTTAGATTTTTCATGTTCATGTCCCATAGACTTTAACGGTGTTCGCATGTTCATACAAATGTGTTGTTTGTTAGCAAATTCTGGTGCCAACTGAACCCGGGGTTGTTTCATGTCATCCCTAATAATATTCTGCGGTGCACTGGCTCCAGGCAAATGTGTGTCATGATTCCCAGGAGTCAGTGGGCATCACAGCCTCTCAGCATCACGCTGCGCCGTGCATTTATTGCGCATGCGTGAGATCGGAAGGTGCATGCTGGGTAGCCAGCAGCACTGTATCCTGAAAGAGAGTCCTAGTGGGCTTCACATGCCCACAATAAATATGGAAATGCGCAGGAAGTTGAAATCTAAGGTAAGTACATTCTAAAAAATATGTACACAAAAAGGGATTCAATTGGAGACATGATTTCATGTATATTATGTATATTATGTAGACAAGCAGATGGGATGCCAAAAAAAAAAAATATGTGGTCGGAACTCTGCTTTAACCTCTTGCCGACCAGCTGCCATCATTAAATTGCGGCAGGTTGGCATGGCTGGTGTAAGTCGGCTGCTTTAAGAGCTATAGGTGCGCATGCCCACGTCGTGACGCCGAAGCCGATGCTCGTGGCCGGCGGACACAATGTCTGCTGGCAACCTGCAATTGCTCCTCAGAGAGCCAGAACTGGGATCTGTCAATGTAAACAGACAGAATCCTGTTCTGTCAGGGAAGTAGAGAGAGAGATCTGCTGTTCCTAGTGATCAGGAACAGCGATCTCTCTGTACTGCCTGTCAGTCCTCTCCCCCCACACTTGGAAACACCTCCATAGGGAACACATAAAACCTCTTGATCGCCCCCTGCCAGTGACATTTATACAGTAATCATTGGCTATTTTTAGCTCTGTTTGCTGTATAAATGTCAATGGTCTCAAAAAAGTGTCCGATCTGTCCACCGAAATGTCACAGTCCCGCTAAAAAATGCTGATCACCGGCATTACTAAAAAAAAAAAAAAAATATTAGGCTTTAGTTTATATTCGTTTAGCGCAAAAAAAATAAAAATAAAATAAATTTTGTTTGTGTACAACGTTGCATGACCGCACAATTGTCAGTTAAAGCGACGCAGTGCCGTATCGCAAAAAATGGCCTGGTCAGGAAGTGGGTAAATCCTTCCGGGGCTGAAGTGTTTAAAGTGGACTTTTCCACCCTATTGCTGCATGCTGAATTAAAATCATCTACCATTCATTGGTTTCTTTGAGGTACTGGCGATGTAACTAACACCTCACAGATGCATTCTGGGAAGTTCCTGTCACATGTTCCAGAGGACAGACCCAGAGTTTTAGCCAGAGTTCCAGGAAGTAAAAGGAGATGGATTCATCTGCTCTTAGTAAAAATGGACGCCGTGAGAAGAATGTGGAGGAAAACAAAAATAAGGTTAGCAAAGAATAAAAGCCTACAATTATCTATAAGTATCTGTTTGTAGATTGCCATTACTAATCATTTCTAATGGTGCCTTAGTTTTAACGGTAGCACCAACCCCCAAAGGAGCCACTGGTCAAGATGGGTCCTCCATTTTCTGCCATGACCTTTCACAGAGGCCTCTGCCCTTCTGACACACCTGGTTAAAGCAGTGGTAAACCACTGAAAAAAAAAACAAAAAAAACAAAAACCTGCAAGACAATAGCATAATGTACTAGTATTTTATAAAATACTTACCTTAGAATGAAACTCACGCAGCGTGCCCGGTTGCTGCAGAGGGAGCTGACATGTCCGTTCTGCGTTTCTTCCAGGTACGCTGGCACCGGCACGGTGAGTGTCCGGAGCCGCGATGATGCCACTCACACGCGGTAGCCCGTCGGTAGCCCGTCGTTCTTTGGTAGCCCGTAGCCAGACCTGCAGTGCGCAAGCGTCGCTGGCATCAGCGGCTGCATGCAGGGTCAATATCACCTAAACCTTGTAGGTTTAGGAGATATTCATTTTACCTACAGAGTTAGGCAGATTTTATTAAAGGCTTACCTGTAGGTAAAAATCACCAAGCGGGCAAAACAACCACTTTAACCACTTCAGCCCTGGAAAATCTTACCCCCTTTCCTGACCAGGCCATTTTTTGTGATACGGCACTGCGTCGCTTTAACTGACAATTGCGCAGTTGTGCGATGTTGTACCAAACAAACAAAATTAATGTCCTTTTCCCCCCACAAATATAGCTTCCTTTTGGTCGTATTTGATCACCTCTATGATTTTTATTTTTTTTTGCTAAACAAATATAAACAATAAAAAACACAAAATTTTTCCTATAATATATATCCCAAAATTAAAAATAAATAAATATATATTTTTCCTCAGTTTAGGCCGGTATGTATTCCTTCTACATATTTTTGGTAAAAAAAAAAAAAAAAAAAAAAAAAAATCGCAATAACCGTATATTGATTGGTTTGCACAAAAGTTATAGTGTGTACATAATAGGGGATAGATTTATGGCATTTTTTTTTTCGTGACTGCGACATTGCGGCGGACAGATCGGACACTTTTTTGGGACCAGTGACATTTATACAGCGATCAGAGCTAAAAATAGACATTGATTACTGTATAAATGTCATTAGCAGGGAAGGATTTAACACCAGGGGCAATCAAGGGGTTAAATGTGTTCCCTAGGTGTGTTCTAACTGTGGGGGGGGTGGGACTGACTAGGGAAGGAGACCAATCAGTGTTCCTACTTAGTAGGAACACACGATCTGTCTCTACTCCCTGGAGAGAGCCGGAATTTGTGCGTTTACACACACAGAACCCAGTTCTCACTCTGTCATGCGCGATCGCGGGTGCCAGGGGCGGACTGACCATTGGGCCACTCGGGCACTGCCCGGGGGCCCCATCAGGGTTGCCAGCCTCAGTAAAACCAGGGACAGTATGTAAAAATCTGTGTTTTTTTTTTAAATCTGTCTCTGAAATGTCCCTTACCGACATCCCTTTGGTCTAAAAATCCCAAGATTATAGCTGCCCCACCTCTCCAGTACCTTCTCAGCCAATAGAAACATGTCTGTGTATACTGTGTGTACATGTATGTGTATACTGTGTGATTGTATACTCTGTGTGTGTGTGTACTGTGTGGCCCCATAAAGTCGGATTGCCTGGGGGTCCCATAATCTCCTATTGCCCGGGGGCCCCATGAGTTGTCAGTCCACCCCTGGTGGGTGCCCTGCTTTCATCATTCCTGCATGGCATGCGGAACGGCTCCGGGACACGCTGCGGGTGCGTGGCTGCTAAAGCGTCTTAATGAGCCGACATACAGCCACGATGCTTCACGCAGGGGAGCCAACCTGCCACAGTATAATTGCGGCGGCTGGTCCAGAAGCCGTTAATAGAGGAAAAGAGCAAGCAACACAAAGAATTTCCTTAACACTCAGTACTAAGCCTATTTTGAGTGAAGTATCAAGGCTATAGGTAAAAGTAAACATATATCGTTATTATTTAGAAAAGTGTTTCATGAGGCAAATGTAAACCAACGATTATGGTTACACAATCCAGCACATTGCGCAGTTAACAGAAAAGTGGGGGTGAGGGCATAAATGGTGTAATGGCACAAAGTCAGCATAAACAGTAGCACTGCTACCCAGAGTACCCAATAGGCAGTGAGGAGGACTTGTCTAACAATACCAGAGCTATACTGCCTGCGTGTCCTAATGATGGCTGTGCTATGCCTAGGCTGTTTGGATGAACTCAATCACATACAGCATTAACATAGTAAGGAAACGAAAAAAAGAAGGGGCTGTTAAACTTAATAAAAGGGGCATCCTCTAAGGTGGATTCTTCTGCCGGCTAACGCTGGGGCCCTTAGATGACTGGTGGTGCACTAGAGGCAGTCTTTATATTCTGTGGGCAGTGGGAGATGTAGCTTAAATAAGGTGAGGCAGGAGAATCGTAAGCCAAGAGGTGCGTAGTATAACTGCACCCTGAGATTGCAATAACATGATGTAGATGTAAGTGGCTGGGATATCAGCTGGTGGTATCTGAATATGAGGGGAATACGAACGGTATCCTACTCTCAGTGAATCTAAGTTATTAGTGATACAAATGGCCTGGCAGCCCACTCACCAACTGCTCGTTGGCGCTATAAAATCTTGCAGTGGAAGGGGCGCCAAGTCGATCCTAAGGTTGCTTACTGACAGTTCAGCCGGTCTGGCAGATGTGCTGGTCTCTCTGTGAATAACAGTTCAGCAAGTCTGGCAGATGTGCTGGCCTCTTGGCAGCAGCCTCACTACATAAACCAAACAAATGGTCACTCCAAACCATGCACTTGCAGGCCTATTCGCAGGCTCTCTCTCTCTCGAATGGCTCATTCCAACAGGTCCGACATGCTCAGATCCCACGGTGCCAAGAGGTCAGGCTATCCCCAGGCAAGGAATATAAAGCCTTCCCGGCTCCTTCTGCCACACACAGGCCATTGGGATTTGTAGTTTAGTAAGACAGGTATTTCAATAAATGGCTGCAGCCTTGAACTAAATCTCCCAGGATTTCAGGTGTTCTCGATTAAAGTCTATAGGCTTGAGGTAACTTGGCTCTCCCCCTGCTGGCCGGGGAGAACAGTACAGCAACATTAACAACGCAACAGAAGGGGCAGAAAAACAAATGCATTTCAGAGCAAGCTCTTTGTCTGTAGTCCAGTACCTGGCTACAGAACATTTTATGATATGAGAGAAGTTTCTCTTTAAAGAGACTCTGGTGCTCAATTACAAAATGTAAAAAATCACAACCTGCAAAAGAAGATTGTTAACATTCTCCTGTCCAACCACTCGTTCCTCCAATCTTTCCCTCCCTAGCAGAACAAGAACCCGCACATTTCCAACACATTTCCAGGTGAGAATGCAGGAGGGTACCAAGTGATCAACACTCCCAAAGTGGCAATTTCTAAGCAGACTTCAGACGAGTCAGTCTCTTGATCAGAGTGACATTGGCAGTGCAGGCAGCTGGTAAGGTATTTGCCATCTTCTTTACAGGTATGACCTAGTCAGGATTTTATTTTAGCCACAAAGTCGCTTTACAGTAGGTGCAGTAACCCATACAAGATGGACTATTCTTGTTTATAGGGCTGGTGCAAAGATTTTTGACAACCTAGGCGAAACCTCATTTTTCTGCCCTCATTGGCTCAACCCATGGCTCCACCCTAGGGTTGCCACATCATCCCTTTAATCCAAGACACCTATTTAATTACACAGGTTCTGAGGCCGATTTAATGCAGATAAGGCACCAAGTGAGTTTAATTACCACCTATATCAGCCACAGAACCTGTGTAATTAATATGTGTCCTGGATTAAAGGGATGATGTGGCAACCCTACTCCACCCCCTTTGCCCTGCCCATGTGACAGAAGGCGCTTCTTCTAGCGCTGGCTGCAGAGCTCCAGTGCTGCGCTGCACCTCTAATTACACTACCGGTGCAGACACAAAGGGAAAACAGCAGCTGGGTGCCCCTAGGCAGCAGTGCGCCCTAGGCGGCTGCCTAGTTTGCTTAGTGATAGCACCAGTCCTGCTTGTTTACTACAGGTTGCTGCACTTTAGAAATAGAACCTAAAATTAAAAAATTATTAAATAAGTGTAAAATAATACATAAAATTCATAAACCCCCCAAAAAAGCAGCCTTTTATTTTAGCTCAGTGACGCCTGCTGCTTCCTAATATAATCTCCATTACAGTATTTATCTACAGACAACAATAGTTGAGCAATCTAGGACAGGGTGGCAGACGTCAGTTACCTGAAGGGGGTTTGCGTAATTTCTTTGAAGGAAGGAAAATTCTTCAAAGGAAACAGGTCACTTGAGAAAAACAAGCTGCCACTGCTGACCAGCTACTGAAAACACTAGTTGCCTTGATACGGTGCTGAGCTTCCATCTTTAAGACTTGAAATGACAGTACACCAGGGGGATCGGAGTGCGTTGAGAACTCCGGATACAGTAAGTCCCACTTAAGACCGTTTTCCTCCAGCTGCATCATCAGCACTCAACACAAATGTCCAAAAGTCAAACTGCCACATCCGTCATGTTCAGTCCATAGGCATGTGCTACATATGAAAACTAATACAAAAAAACAAAACAAGAAGCTGCAAAAAAGGCACCTTTAGGTTTCCTTTTCTCCCACAACTATGAAAATATTTTGCATCCCACCCATAATTATAAACGCAATCTGCTGAGAGCCTGAGCCAGCCCCTCCCGACCCCTCCACAGCCCAGCACTCCAGTGAGTGCTGGAGGGGAGAGCAGAGAGTCGCAGACTGACCGCGCCCGGCTCTCTGCCCACAGAATGCTGTGAGCTGAGCGATCTTTCATCATTCCGTTCTCACTGCAGAGGCTGAAGAGGACAGATGCAGCATCAGATCAATGCTGAATCCATCTAGGCGAGTATAAATGTTTTTATTTTTGAAAGTCAATACTTCTCTTTAAATCAAGCTGCCAGCAGGCTTCAGGACTACTTGAAGCTTGTTGAAAGCCTGCTGAAACCTACCAGCAACTTGTTTAAAGTGACAATTAGCACTCCAATTAAGAGTGTATAATATTAAAGGCTTAGAACAGGCCCTCCAGTTGTTCAGGAACTACAATTTCCATCATGCCTAGTCATGTCTGTGAATGTCAGAATTTTACAAAGCCTCATGGGATGTGTAGTTCTGCAACAGCTGGAGGGCTGTAGTTTAAGGCTCCCTGGCTTAGAGGAAGCTCACAGAGAGCTTTGTAAAAATTTGCTAATCGTTTCATAAAAGCTGGATGTTCACACTGCTCTTATATAACCTGAAGCCCATGTAAAACAGGCCTTAAAATCCCATTTAGTATCAGTTTGTACAAATGTTGAACAGACCCTAATGGGAATGCTGACTGCCACTTTAAGCAAGCTTTTAGCAGGCTTCGGCACTGCTTGAAGCTTGTTAAAAGCCTGATAGCAGTTTATTTAAAGCGGGAGTAAACCCGCTGACATTTTTATTTTTATTTTTTAGACCTGCAAGGGAAAAGGCATAATGAGCTACTATGCACCGCATACTAGCCCATTATGAAATACTTACCTTAGAACGCGCCCCTGACATCTCGCCCAATCTACGCCGAGGGAGCCGACATGTGAGTGGCCGGAGCCGCGATATCGTCACTCCCACGCGCATGCAAAGTCCAGCATCTGCTGGGCTTTTAGACGAAAATCCCCTGTGCGCATGTGCAGTCAGCGGCTCATTGCGAGGGGAATATCTCCTAAACCATACAGGTTTAGGAGATATTTTTTTTACCTACAGGTAAGCCTTATTATAGGCTTACCTGTAGGTAAAAGTAAAAAAAAAACCTATACAACCGCTTTAAAGTGACAGCCAGCACAGGATCTGTGTATTGTACTTCCAAACAAGAGCTCATGGTGATCCAAATGAAACTTGCAGTGCCGCATTAAAGTGGTTGTAAACCCTTACAAACCACTTTGACCTACAGGTAAGCCTAGATTAAGGCTTACCTGTAGATCCAAGAAATATCTCCTAAACCTATATGGTTTAGGAGATATTTGCCCGAACACAGGCACCGCTGTCTACGGCGCATGCGCCGTAGACAGCGGCGCGCAGGCGCACTGAGCGCGGCATTTCCAAAAACGGAGGTGCCGCGCGTGTCGGCTCCCGTGCGCATGCACGGGAGTGACGTCATTGCGGCTCCGCCGAATGACAGTGGCTGAGCTGCGAGACCACACCGAAAAGATGGATGCGCCGGACTACAGGGGACAGCGGTGACATCGCTGGCTCCTGTGTCAGGTAAGTGACACATAATGGACTACTATACAATGCATAGTAGTCCATTATGCTTTGCCTTTGCAGGGAATGAAAGAGGAAGTAAACCCATCAGGGTTTACTTCCTCTTTAAGCTGAGATAGAGATCTCCTCACCGGCAACAGTGAAGGGAGTTGGCGTCACTGCACCATTCAGAGGTGTGAGAACATGCGTCGCTCACCAACCCAGGGCATTAATATGTAGATGAATGTGGCCCCAGCAAATTTCATTCCAGCCACGCACTCCTGACATGCTTTGCCCTGCTCACTGGGGCTTGGTCACAGAGGTGGTGGTGAGGTGAGGGGGACATGTCAGAAGGCAGCGGCTGGAGCAGTGAAGGAGCTGAGGGTGCTTTAAGTGAAGAGAAACCTGCTAGAAGCGTGTTAAAAGTTTCATAAAAGTTTGCTGTTCACGCTTCTTATACAGGCTGAAGCCCATGTGAAATAAGCCTCCTAGTGTTTTATTGCCTGTCACAGAGATCATATAATTTCCCCTGATAATGCCTTCATATATTTTTTTTTCTGTCCAGAAAAACATCTTCAGTCAGAAATCTTCCTGGTTCAGTGTCTACTTCCTAGACTAAAGCTAGGTTCACAGTATGTCAGTTTCCCTGCGCCTGCATTTGCACGGGCTTAGTAGCCCTTAATTTGAATGGGCTGCGGTACCTATGGAAATACTGCAGCCACAGGATGGGAAAATGCATTGAGGTTTCCAGTGCATGGGGGTGCCATTAAAAATGAATGGCACCTCCGCACATCTGCTAACAGCAGCATGTTTTTGATGGGGGTGCGGGAAAGTTCCACACTCACATATAGTGTAAACCTAGCTCAAGATACTAGCTCAGAGATGACACAATCATGTATATCCCAGTGCACATCTCGGCTGTGTTCACAATTGTCAGACACAACTACAAAGCTACGATGTTGCAGTCTGATCACTGGGAGGAGGAGTGAGGGAAAACGTTCTGTTCTCCTGCCTACACCAGTCTGGTATTATCTCAGCCTAGACAACGTCAATTGCATGGAGCTCAAATTTAGTTTTGACCCTTATTCAATAAAGGGTAACTCCACTTTTGTGGGGAAAAAAAAGCAAATAAAGAAAAAATAATATAGCACATATAATTGCAACACTAATCATATTGTAATTGAATGTTATTAAAAATGACCTTTCCTTTTCAATCTGCAGCCACCGTAATTTTCTGAAAATACATTGCAATATGACTACCTGGAGTTGTTCTGTACACAGAGTGTGTACTGACCACTCCCCAGAAACAATTTCCTGCTTGTGTGATTGGCTCATCAATTTTTCCAGAAGCTTGCCTAAGATACAAGTCAGATTTCAGACATCCCCTGCAACAAAAATGTCATTTTTGAAAAGATACTTTCAATAGGAGCCCGTCTAAAGGGATGCAGGCCCAGCAGATTTCCTCATTAGGGCTCTGCAGCTGCACACCTGACAGTTAATTATGAAACCACTTCTATTAGACCTCCTAAGTACAGAGGCACAGACAAACACATATGGATTTCTTCAGAACAACAAAAAGGTAGGAATTTGCAACAAATGTTATAATCCTTGCAATTTACATAGATCACCCAGAGGGGAATGTTTTTCTCAACAAAAGTGGAGTTATGCTTTAAGGTTAGGTTGGGAAGACACGCAATATTGCACGCTTTTTTTTGATATGCATAGAAAAGCACAATCCTTTAGCAGACTTAATGGCACTCCCACACATCTGCTACCGTGTGTTTTTGTAAACACCAAAATGCATTCCGCTGCACCCACATAGTGTAAATGGAGTCTAATGACTTTCTTCCCTAAATAACTCCACGGCAGCATACAAATGGGTAGACTCTGTCCTAGGTCCTACCTCAAAGGACCCTCCTCCCATACATTTTGAGGCTGGCCCAGGCAATGTGTTCCTTTTTTGTCCTCTCCTTGTAGGACCAAATAAGATGTGCAAGCAGCTCCCCTTACCTGGCTGCCAAAAACTTGTGGCTGGCCACCTGTTACTCCCCAGGTGCAGATCCAGTTTTTTTGGAGCCTTAAATAGGTTCTTTCTGTGGATGTTGTGGCTGGCCTTTGGGATTGTTGCCTTTCTAAATACAGATCTATTCTTAAGGGTTCCCAAGATTCTGCCTGATTTTAATATCGTATTACTTGTCTCTAAGCACGCAAGCTCTGCATCTGTTTTTTCCTCAGTGATGCTTTCCTAGATATAACAGAGCCCCTCATGGTGGGCTCCATAAGAGTTCCACAGCAGCTTGGGGAACAACAAAGACATCTGCCTGGATGTACACAGGCTACTTAAAGTGCAGCTCCACTTTTTTTATTTTTTTAAGAGAGTTATTAAGAGTTGGCAAATACCATAGGCAATCTACATTGCAGAATATTATTGTAGATTTCTACGTTTTTGTTTCTGTTCTGGACAAAACTTTTTCACCATGTCCTGTTTTCTATATGGCAGGGTTTGATTCATTAACCACCTGGTGAAATCTCAGTGCAATGGTCTGGGAAGCTGCAGTATCACCCTTTAGCAATAGTTAACCCTTCAGGGGTTTCATACCAAACAAGCTAATTCCTATTGCACTAAATTTTGTTTTTTTCACTGCTCTATTAAACTTCAGCAGCTGAAGTTTGAAGTACAGTAGATGGGTAACTTTAACACGTGATTCCACTTTTGTTGAGAAAAGAAAAAAAACTCCCCTACGTGTGACCTATGTACATTGCAAGGATTTTAACAAACGTTGTTGCAGATTCCTACCTTTTGTTATTCTGACAAAATCCCTGTGTGTTTGTCTGTGTCCTTGTGGGAAAGTGAATCTAATGGGAGTGGTTTCATAATTATCAGCTGCTGCACCTGCAGGCCACTAATGGGGAAAGCTGCTGGGCCTGCATCCCCTTAGATGTGATTTTCTATTGGGAGTAACTCGCCAAAAATTACATTTCTGTTGCAGGGGATGCCTGAAATCTGACTTGTATTTTAGTGTAGAATTCTGGGAAAATCAGTGAGCCAATCAAACAAGCAGGAAATTATGTTGGGGGGGGGGGGGGGGGGCGTTCTGTGTACAGAACACCTTCAGGTAGCCATATTGCATTTTCAAAAAATGACAGCAGCTGCAGACTGTTAGGTTCTTAAATCTAATATACATCAATTAAATTAATGGATTAGATCTTTACAGAATAATGGAGTTGTATATGTGTATTTATATCTTTTAGTTATGGAAAAAGTGATATTATATAGACTTTTATACTTGTGAAAGTATACATATTGTTATAAGTTTCATAAACATTCCTATGGAGAACCAAACATGTGATAGTAATTAGGGATGAGCTTCGTGTTCGAGTCGAACGTACGTTCGACTCGAACATTGGCTGTTCGGCCGTTCGGCGAATTCCGAACCTTTGGGCCGTTCGCGTCAAAATTCGAGTGGCGCGCGCGGACCACAATGCACTGCGGTGGCGCAGTGCATTGCTGGCTCATGATTGGCCAAGCATGCACTGTGACCCCACATGCTTGGCCAATCGTAGCGCCAGCAGCGAGGAGAGCCATAATTGGCCACAGGCATCCTGCCTGTGGCCAATCATAGCTCAGGCTGTGTAGTGCACGCCCCACACTATATAAGGCCGCCTTTGAGGCGGCCTCGTGTAGTGTGTTAGCATCTGAAGCAGTGGGTGTTCTGTGTACCTTCAACACAGTACACACCGATCGTTTTTGGCTGATTTCCTATCTTGCTGCTGTGTAGTGGTTGTTGTCTGTGCCCTGACCGCAGTATACACCACTATATTCACCTCACCTATATAGCTAGTGATCTAGCTTTAACAACTGCCCATTGCCAATTAACGGCTTCAGGGTGGTTGTTTAACTCTGAGAGGCCGTTAATTAATGGCCTCCCAGAATTCTGCTCTCGCGCGCCCCCTGGGGCGCGCACTCGAGAGCATCCGTGACCGCCGGGCATCACGGATCACGGTAAACGGCCGCTCGTCGCGGCCGTTTACCACGTGATCGCTCCGTCAAATGACGGAGTGATCACTTGTAAACAAACCGGCGTCATGTTATGACGCCGGTTCCTCCCTCCCCTCTCTGTACCGATCGGTACAGTGGAGGGGAAAGAGATCGGTGTCAGCAGCGATGTGGGCTGCATCTGCAGTGCCCACATCGCTGCTCACCGAATTTAACCCCTCAATTCCCTGCCAATACTCTGCAATACCAGTGCATACTCTGCAGTACCCCGCCATTACTCTGCAGTACCCCGCCATTACTCTGCAGTACCCCGCCATTACTCTGCAGTGCAGTACCCTGCCATTACTCTGCAGTACCCTGCCATTACTCTGCAGTACCCCCCATTACTCTGCAGTACCCTGCCATTACTCTGCAGTACCCTGCCATTACTCTGCAGTACCCCCCAATACTCTGCAGTACCCCCCAATACTCTGCAGTACCCCGCCATTACTCTGCAGTGCAGTACCCCGCCATTACTCTGCAGTACCCGCCATTACTCTGCAGTACCCCCCATTACTCTGCAGTAACCCCCATTACTCTGCAGTACCCTGCCATTACTCTGGAGTACCCCCCAATACTCTGCAGTACCCTGCTATTACTCTGTAGTACCCCGCCAATACCCCGCCAATACTCTGCAATACCCTGCCATAAATTGCCATACCCAGCCATACTCGGAGATACCCAGCCATACTCGGTGATACCCTGAAATACCCAGCCATAGACGCCCCCCACCCCTCACCGCCCTCCGGTGCTTCTACCAACTCGCCAGTACGATCAAAGCCAGAATCTTTTTTTTATTTTTTATTTCAGGCTTCCCAGCCTAGAGGTGAGATGTGGGGTCATATTGACCCCCAGATTTCACTGTAAAGAGGACCTGTCACCCCATATTCCTATTACAAGGGATGTTTACATTCCTTGTAATAGGAATAAAAGTGATCAAAAATATATTTTTGGGGAAAAAAATGTCAAACTAAAATAAATAAAGTAAAATGAACAATAAAAAAAAAAAAAAATTTTTAAAGCGCCCATGTCCCCATGTGCTCGCATGCAGAAGCGAACGCATGCGTAAGCCCCGCCCACATATAAAAACGGTGTTCAAACCACACATGTGAGGTATCGCCGAGAACGTTAGAGCGAGAGCAATAATTCTAGTCCTAGACCTCCTCTGCAACTCAAAACATGTAACCAGTAAAAAAAAATTTAAAGTGTCGCCTATGGGGATTTTTTAAGTAGCGACGTTTGGCGCCATTCCACGGGCATGTGCAATTTTGAAGAGTGACATGTTTGATATCTATTTACTCAGCATAACTTCATCTTTTACTTTATGCAAACATTGGGCTAACTTTACTGTTTTTTTTGTTTGTTTTTTAAGCACAAAACTGTTTTTTCCCCCCAAAAAACACGTTTGAAAAATTGCTGTGCAAATACCGTGTGAGCTAAAAATTTGCAACGACCACCATTGTATTCTCCAGGGTCTTTGCTAAAAAAAAATATATATATAATGTTTTGGGGTTCTCTGTAATTTTCTAGCAAATAAATGATGATTTTTACATGTAGGAGAGAAATGTCAGAATTGGCCTGGGTGCTCCAGAACGCCTGATGGCGCTCCCTGCATGTTGGGCCTCTGTATGTGGCCACGCTGTGTAAAAGTCTCACACATGTGGTATCGCCGTACTCGGGAGTAATAGCAGAATGTGTTTTGGGGTGTAATTTGTGGTATGCATATGCTGTGTGTGTGAAATAACCTGATAATATGACAATTTTGTGGGAAAAAAAAAAAAAAGGAAAGGAAATAGGCCGTCAGTCCTTCAGGTGTGATCAATTTTCAGATATTGGCACCATAGCTTGTGGACTCTATAACTTTCACAAAGACCAAATAATATCCACCAATTTGTACTTATTTTTACCAAAGATATGTAGTAGTATGAATTTTGGCCAAAATTTATGAAGAAAAAATTACTAATCTGCTAAATTTTATAACAGAAACGAAGAAAAATTCATTTTTTCGCAGAATTTTCGGTCTTTTTTCTTTTATAGCACAAAAAAATAAAAAACTGAGAGGTGATTAAATACCACCAAAAGAAAGCTCTATTTGTGTGAAAAAAAGGACAAACATTTCCTATAGGTCCAGTGTTGCATGACTGAGTAATTGTCATTCAAAATGTGAGGGCACCGAAAGCTGAAAATTGGTCTGGTTATTAAGGGTGTTTAACCACTTGCCGACCGCCGCACGACGATGTACGTCCATTTTTTGAAGAGGGATATCTCGGTAACGGCAGCAGCTGCTGCCACAACCGAGATATCCATCTCTTCAGGCGGCGGTCGGCTGTACGATAATGGTGGTCTCCGCGGTGGATTCGCCGCGAGATCACCGCTATCGGCGGCGGGAGAGGTGCCACCCCCCTCCCGCCGCCCTCCCGCACCTTCCGCCGCTTACCGGAGCCGTCGGTAGCGATCGGGTCCTTCCGTCGGCTGGGCATAGAGACAAGTGAGGCTAAGATGGCCCCCACTCGTCTCTATACCATAGGAGGGCGGAAGCGACGTCAAAACGTCACTTCCGCCCATACCTCTTAAAGGTATATATTTTTTTTAAATGTCAGATTTTTTTTTTTTTTTTTTGCATTTTAGCCCAAATATGAGATCTGAGGACCTTTTGACCCCAGATCTCATATTTAAGAGGACCTGTCATGCTTTTTTCTATTACAAGGGATGTTTACATTCCTTGTAATAGGAATAAAAGTGATCCATTTTATTTTATTTTTTTAAAAAGTGTAAAAATAAATAAAATAAATTAAAATAAATAAGAAAAAAAAAAAAAAAATTTTTAAAAACACCCCGTTACGACGAGCTTGCGCACAGAAGCGAGCGCATACGTGAGTAGCGCCCGCATATGAAAACGGTGGTCAAACCACATATGTGCGGTATCGCCGCGATCGGTAGAGCGAGAGCAATAATTCTAGCCCTAGACCTCCTCTGTAACGCAAAAAATGCAACCTGTAGAATTTTTTAAATGTCGCTTATGGAGATTTTTGAGGCTAAAAGTTTGACGCCATTCCACGAGCGGGCGCAATTTTGAAGCGTGACATGTTGGGTATCAATTTACTCGGCATACCATTATCTTTCACAGTATAAAAAAAAAAATGGGCTAATTTTACTGTTGTCTTATTTTTTTATTCAAAAAAGTGAATTTTTTCCAAAAAAAGTGCGCTTCTAAGACCGCTGCGCAAATACGGTGTGAAAAAAAGTATTTCAATGACAGCCATTTTATTCTCTAGGGTGTTAGAAAAAAAACAATATAAAATGTTTGGGGGTTCTAAGTAATTTTCTAGCAAAAAAAACTGTTTTAAACATGGAAACACCAAGTCCGAAAAAGAGACCTGGTCCTTAAGTGGTTAAGTGCCCAGTGGTCAAGTGGTTAATAATAGAGCTTGCAGTCAGTAGTGTTAGGAGATAGTGCGTGCTGTCTGCGTGCTCTGTACCCAGTACATACCGCTATAATATAGGGCAGGCCCCTACTTTCAAACATCCAACTTACAAACATCTCCTACTTGCAAACGCAAGGAGACAGCAGCAAGTGAGATGAAAAAAGATGGACGACAAAACAAATTATACAGGGGTGATAACCCTTCCCTATGTTTTCCAAAAAGCTTAAAAATAGTTTTTTTGACTGGAGCTACACTTTAAAAATTACAAACAGATTCAACTTAACACAACAAACCTACACAGTCCCTGTCTTGTTTGCACCGCCTGTATACTGCTGTTCTGAGTATATAGGGCCTGGGGGCCACACGCATTTCCTTTTTTTAATATGGGTACGGTGTTCCCCTTAATATGCGTACAAGACCCAAATAGGCTGGTAATGGGCAGGGAGGGCTACCCATGCCATTTTTCTCAATGATTTTCAACCATATTGCAGGAACCAGATATAACATTAAAACCGCAAGCAGTTTTAAATGGTGTAATTTCCGTTTAATGTCATTTTGTGCAGGGACTGTTCTAAACACGGGAAACACGTGGCACTTCACAGGCATACTACAGACACCCCCCAGGCACCATATTTAAAGGAATATTTCACCTTTTTTTTTTCACTTTAATCGTCATTAAAATCAGTGCTCCCGCCAAAACGGCAGTTTTTAAAACTTTTTTTTGCAGTGACCCATGTCCCCTGAGGCAGGAGGCAGGTCCCCAAACCCTTTTTAGGACACTATCTTGCATATTAGCCGTTAAAATTAGCACTTTCCATTTCGAACGTTCGAGTCCCATAGACGTCAATGGGGTTTGAACGTTCGTAACGAACGCGGGGGTCGTTCGCAAGTTCTGGTGCGAACCGAACCGGGGGGTGTTCGGCTCATCCCTAATAGTAATTAGGGATCTTGAGCTGTGTCTTCACCTTCTCACATCTGTGAGAAGGAAGGTTTCACATTTCTCCAGATGTAAAAGTTCATGTTTTAGTTAAGATTATAGGTTCTTTATACTACAATATTTCTTGATTAGGATATTAATAAGAACATTTGTTTTTTCAAATATATATATATATATATATATATATATATATATGTGTGTGTAAGGGAAACTTATATTGTATACGTTAAATGGTTTTACACATTGTTCTTGCCCACTCCTCAGGAACGTCAATGCATAGAGACAGAGGGGTCTGTTGGACTGACGTACATATGTGGTGCAAAAAACTATGATAGATCCTGCTGCATTAAAGTTTATGTAGTCCTTGTAGTTCCACTGCTGTGTGCTGTGGCAAATGAGAGAGGGGGGCAGGGGAGAGTAAAGGAAGTCCAATATGTCAGGGAATGCATGCTAAGCAGAAGCAATCTCCAGGATATGTAAATGAAGAAAAGAATGCAAGCGCCTCTGAGTATGCACTGTTACAAATTGTAAATCATAAATAGTAAAAATGTACTTTTAATTTCACGACAGGCACATCTTAATGAATACATTAAGATGTGCCCCGTCATTGTGTAATTGAAAGTAAGTTTTTACTGTTTATGGTTTACAATTTGTAACAGTCCATACTCAAAGGCGCTACTTTTCCCATCAGTTTGGCTGCCATATACAAATGGGCGTAATGTCGGTTGTTTTTTATTGAACCAGTCAATGTCGCCCGACATTCGGCCCCTGTGTACTATGAACCGGTCAATGTCACCCGACATTCGGCCCCTGTGTACTATGAACCGGTCAATGTCGCCCGACATTCGGCCCCTGTGTACTATGAACCAGTCAATGTCGCCCCACATTCGGCCCCTGTGTACTATGAACCGGTCAATGATGCCCGAAATTCGGCCCCTGTGTACTATGAACCGGTCAATGTCTCCCGACATTCGGCCCGTGTGTACTATGAACCGGTCAATGTCTCCCGACATTCGGCCCGTGTGTACTAGGCTTCACTCTCACCACACAGGTAGCTTTCTGCCCCCAGTCTGTCTGAGTTCTGTTTTCAAGGTGGGGCATCCTTCCTAAGCAGACTGGGAGGTTTATAGAGTCCTCAGGCCTGCTGGGTTTGTTACCCCTCAGTCAGCCCAGAAAGCTCACTACATAGCACAAAAAGTGAAATAGCCTGCATACCGCCGGAACAGGGAGATATCGTGAGACTGCAGGTCACATATTGCATTAGGACCAAGCTGCAGAGCACCCATATACAATTCTTATGACCTGTGTACAAACCAGATATTTTCTTTGCACAAAAAAGTCATTTCAAAGTTTGATATTATTCCTTTTTTTTTTCTTTTTTTTAACATACTGTATCCTGTTTCTTCGCACCTGCAACCCCCATGGCTCCTCTGCAGCATAATGAATTCTAGAGCCAATCTTTCACTAATTAGTTTGAAAGCTAATTAGCATGTTTTGTGAATGAAATTCATGTGCTGCTGATTCCTGCCATCTCATTTAGGTGTCCTTCATTTAAAGCGGAGGACTTCTGCGCTGAATTATCAGGGGCTAGTTTAACAAGACCTCTGCAGGATTTAACATTCAACAAAGCAGAAACATAAAACAGAATCAGATGAAAAGATTCATTACCCCGGCCATGTTCATTTTCACAAAAACTTTTTGTAAAACGATGACATTTAACACGAGCTGTACAGAATGCCCATGCCATCAAATCTTGCTAATTTGGGTGACACTTTTTTTTTAAAGTAGATCTAAACCCAATAACTAAAATCTAAAAAAACTGATTAGCATATTTTAAAATCTGCAGCTTTCATTAAAATAATGGTTGGTGATCTTTCAAGGAAGGTCCTTGTTCAGTCACTGTTTGTTAAAAGGTGACAACGCTCTATTTCTCTCTCCCAACAGCTGTTCTGATGCTCAGTATAAAAGCACATTTTGTTATTGTCACCATCAGGAATCTCACCCTCGGAAATGGCATATTGACCACTACAATACTGGGCACTTTCACCCCCTTCCTTCCCAGACCAATTTTCAGCTTTCAGCGCTCTCGCATTTTCAATGACAATTGTGCGGTCCTGCTACGCTGTACCCAATTGAAATTTTTATCATTTTGTTCGCAAAAAATAGAGCTCTCTTTTGGTGGTATTTATTTATGACTCAGTTTTTAATTTCTTGCTATATAAGCGAAAAAAGAGCGGAAATTTGGAAAAAAAAACAATATTTTCTTTTTATTTTAAAAGAAATCCAATAAAATTGAATTTTGTCCACAGTGGTAACACCACTACTCAGGAAATAGTTAAAAATAAATATGTTCAACCATTCTAATAATTGATGGAACTACATGTCCTTTAAATTACTAGAGAAACTTTTGTATTCCAAGATGATTGAGAGATGTATACAATGTAATATTGTGTGACTCTCAACTTTTATATTTTGTAATTGTTTTGACTGTCATATAGAAAACTAATTGAAAAAAAAATAAAAATCAAATTTTGTCATAAATTTAAGCCAAAATGTATTCTGCTTCATTGGGACATGTGATTTTAGTAGGACATGTCTGGGGGACAGATGTTTTTATTATTTGGGGACGTGTTTTGGGGACATGTGTGGTGACACTAGACTGGTGATCAGCGAGTAAAAAGCTGTAAAAAATAGCTCATACTCACTGATCACGAGCCAGCGGCAGTGATCCGCTCTCCTCTCCTTACGACAATTACTGTGTGAGGAGAGGAGAGCCGATTGCCTAGCAACCGGCTTTGTGTTTACATCACATGGCAGCTGTGATTGGACATAGCTATCATACGAGATACGCAATGTCCGGGTGGCACGAGCGCATCGGGATCATGCTGCTGCATGGGCACGATCCCCCTCCTTCTGAGGGACGTTTCTGAACATCCACTCATAAGGAGAGAGCACCCACCCGCCCCTTTATATACATTGGCCGAGTGGGAAGTGGTTGAAGAGGAATTGCAGTCTGCTCACATAATTTGTAATAAAATCATGTTTGCCATTCTGAAGCTTCCCTACAACCACTTTGCATATTATTTTATCTATACTGTGATTCTGTACTTGACAAATATGCTGCAGAAATCTCCCTCCACTGAAGCTGGCTGCATCCATTTTATCTGTGGGCAGCTGAAGCTGCTGTATGTTCACTTCCTGGATTTACACAGACACACCGCCAGCCCTGCAGCTCTCATTGGTCCTCTTATGACTCACCCCCTCCCTTCCTGGCAAACTCTCACAAGAGTGAGAGAGAGAGAGCTGTGCATAATGTCATAAGCCTAGGCTAATGACCAGACAAGAAACAGGAAGTAGGCTGTATAAGCTATTTACTTGCAGAAAAAAAAATGTTTTACTATCCAAAATTAAAACAACAAGGGCAGAAGATTTAATAGACGGAAAGATGAAAAAATGACTGAAGGTCGGCTTTAACTGGTTCCCCGACTGGCTCGCGCACATTTACTGTGGCACAATGGCACCGCTGTGCGAAATCCCGTTCACATACGGGGATCCCTTTCAGAGCCGATGCACAGCGGAGGACCTGATACACATGGGTCGTGGTCGTGACTGCCGCCGGGCACATGCAATTATGTGCACGAGAGCCAGGCACAGGGATTTGTGTGTGTAAACACACAAATCCCTGTGCTGTCAGGGGAGAGGAGACATATTGTTTATTCTTTCTAAAGCCGCGTACACACGGGTGGACTGTCTGGCCTACTTAGTCCGCCGAAACACATTTCAGCGGACAGTCCGCTCGTGTGTGGGCTTCAGCGGACTTTTTCAGCGTGCAGTCTGGCGGACTAAGTATTTCGGAATTTCCGTAATACTGTCCGTCGGACTCGCATTTCGGCGGACAATCCGCCCGTGTGTGTGCCAGTCCGCCGTACTTTTGAAATGAGCGGACTTTTCCCGCCCGGAGAAAAGTCCGCTCATTTCGAGCGGGTATCCAGGTAGGCGGGGCCCGCGAAGGAGACGTTGCTGGCCCCGCCGCCTGGTATGGACTTAAAGGGGAACCCCTACGCCGAAAAAATCGGCGTGGGGGTCCCCCCCAAGTCCACAACAGACCCTTGTCCGAGCACGCTACCTGGCCAGCCAGGAAAGGGGGGCGAGCGAGCGCCCCCCCTCCTGAGCCGTACCAGGCCGCGTGCCCTCAACATGGGGGGTGCCTTGGGGAAGGGGGGGCCGCGCGGCCCCCCCACCCCAAAGCACCTTGTCCCCATGTTGATGAGGACAAGGGCCTCTTCCCGACAACCCTGGCCGTTGGTTGTCGGGGTCTGCGGGCGGGGGGCTTATCGGAATCCGGGAGCCCCCTTTAATAAGGGGGCCCCCGGATACCGGCCCCCCACCCTATGTGAATGAGTATGGGGTACAATGTACCCCTACCCATTCACCTGTAAAATAAAAGTACAAAAAAAAACACAACACACGAGATAAAATACTTTATTGCACAGCTCCGGGGGTCTTCCGTCTTCGGGGGTCTTCTCGCCGGACTCCTCCGCTATCTTCTTGTAGCTCTTTTGCTAGCGGAGGAGTCCGGCTTTCTTCCTCGCCGCCGGCCTCTTCTCTCGACTTCGGGGGTCTTGTCCCCCTCTTCGGTTCTTCTGCTGGGCCACCCCGCCTTCTTATAGCTCTTTTACAGGCGGTGGCCCGGTCTTCTGTCGCCGCCGTCGCCTTCCGTTCTTCTTCTTCTTCTTCTTCTTCTTCTCCAGGAGATGTTGCCTCGACGATCTCTCCGGCCGGAATGCCAGGGACGCACTGTGTGGCCACTTATATAGGGACAATGGGGTGGTGTCACATGGCTTTATGTCACATGGGTTGGTGTCACATGGTGACCCCGCCCCCTTACGATGTCATAGTCCCCATGTGACATCAACCCATGTGACCAACCCATGTGACATAAAGCCATGTGACACCGCCCCATTGTCCCTATATAAGTGGCCGCGCAGTGCGTCCCTGGCATTCCGGCCAGAGAGATCGTCGAGGCAACATCTCCTGGAGAAGAAGAAGAAGAAGAAGAACGGAAGGCGGCGGCGACGGCGGCGACAGAAGACCGGGCCACCGCCTGTAAAAGAGCTATAAGAAGGTGCGGTGGCCCGGCAGAAGAACCGAAGAGGGGGACAAGACCCCCGAAGTCGGGAGAAGAGGCCGGCGGCGAGGAAGAAAGCCGGACTCCTCCGCTAGCAAAAGAGCTACAAGAAGATAGCGGAGGAGTCCGGCGAGAAGACCCCCGAAGACGGAAGACCCCCGGAGCTGTGCAATAAAGTATTTTATCTCGTGTGTTGTGTTTTTTTTTGTACTTTTATTTTACAGGTGAATGGGTAGGGGTACATTGTACCCCATACTCATTCACATAGGGTGGGGGGCCGGTATCCGGGGGCCCGGTATCCGGGGGCCCCCTTATTAAAGGGGCCCCCGGATTCCGATAAGCCCCCCGCCCGCAGACCCCGACAACCAACGGCCAGGGTTGTCGGGAAGAGGCCCTTGTCCTCATCAACATGGGGACAAGGTGCTTTGGGGTAGGGGGGCCGCGCGGCCCCCCTTCCCCAAGGCACCCCCCATGTTGAGGGCACGCGGCCTGGTACGGCTCAGGAGGGGGGGGGCGCTCGCTCGCCCCCCTTTCCTGGCCGGCCGGGTAGCGTGCTCGGACAAGGGTCTGTTGTGGACTTGGGGGGGACCCCCACGCCTATTTTTTTGGCGTTGGGGTTCCCCTTTAAGTCCATACCAGGCGGCGGGGCCAGCGACGTCTCCTTCGCGAGCCCCGCCTACCTGGAGACGCGCTCGAAATGAGCGGACTTTCCTCCGCGTGTGTGGGCGAGTCCCTTCATTTCAAAAGTAGGGCGGATAGTATGGCGGACTTAGTACGCCGTATTAGTCCGCTCAAAAAGTGCCGTGTGTGGGCAAGTCCGTTCATTCGAAAGTATGACGGACTGTCCGTCGGATTGTCTGACGGACTAAGTTGGCCAGACAGTCTGCCCCGTGTGTACGCGGCTTAAGTAGGAACAACAATATGTCTCCTCCCCTAGTCAGTCCTATCCCATAGTTAGAGCACACTGAGGTAACACACATTTAACCCCTTGATTGCCCCCTAATGTTAACCGCTTCCCTGCCAGTGACATTTATACAGTAATCAGTGCATATTCATAGCACTGATCGCTTTATAAATGTCAATGGTTCCAAAAATTTGTCAAAAGTGTCCGATCTGTCCATAGCAATGTCACAGTACCGATAAAAATTTGCAGATCACCATCATTACTAGCAAAAAATAATAATTATAAAAATGCCATAAATCTTTCCCATAGTTTGAAGACGTTATAACTTTTGCGCAAACCAATCAACTAAAATTTTGCTAGGGTACGGCTTTGCATGACTGTGCAATCATCAGCTAAATCAATGCAGTGCAAATTGTAAAAAGGGCTCTGGTCGGGAAGAGGGTAAAAT
Organism: Lithobates pipiens; assembly: GCF_037356315.1. Classification (NCBI taxonomy): domain Eukaryota; kingdom Metazoa; phylum Chordata; class Amphibia; order Anura; family Ranidae; genus Lithobates; species Lithobates pipiens. Next base: position 207,095,023 of record NW_027507787.1, read on the forward strand.
CTTCCGGAAATGGTTAAAGAAAAAAACCCACAAAAAAACCTGGACAATAGGGGAAATATACCGCCCCCCATTGACTCTTAATACTTTGTGCAGTGGTTTCAAACTCTTAGAAACAACCCAGTTCACATATATTTTTTTTTCCATGTACAAGCTGCACTTCTCCACGTTGACTTTTAATACTTCTACCAAGCTTGCAGCTTAGTGGCTAAATTGATAGATAACATGAAGAAGCACAGCTTGTACATATGACATTGTTTATGATATAGCAAGCTAAATGTTATCTAGTTAGGGTTAACATTGGATAGCACAGATTTCTACAGTCACACAGATTTGCTTGTTAGCAACCTCTGTAAGAATAAAATTGATCACATAATAGCAAAAAACAGTAGCACTAGCTTTTTCATGACACAATGCCACAATGCAAGTGAAGGTCCATGGACCTTTGGTACAGATGTGGTGCAATATTCTCATCGTACACGTTTCTGCAAAAGGCAAGGAGTGAGCAGATGTGATGGCAAATACCAGCTGAAAAATGGTATCACCATAAGTCAAAGCATAGATCGCCAGCACACCACAGATATTCAAGATAATGTCCGAACGTTTACTAAGGTAATTACATCACAGCAAAAAGGTGCAACATTTCGGGGCTATGCAAGACCCCTTCCTCAGGCTGATGTTTGGTACAGATGTGTTGCATACATGAGAACAATACTATTGACGGTTTTAACGTTAATGATCTTGTTTTCTGATGGGAATGTAACTTAAAATATTGTACCTTGTTATGTTCTTTATGGAAAAAAAGAAAATGTTGTAACAGAAATTTCAAAAATCTGAATAACTAATCCTTTCATGTGTTGAGGCTGTGGGTGGTTAAATGATCAACTTTTAGGGCTCATTTACACTTGCTTCAGCTTGAGCACACATTAACGGCTAGATTACACTTGCTTCAAAACAAAGCTTCGGACAGGCTTTGTTAAAGCTCTCTGAACACTAGTCAGTTAAAGGTCCTGTCACTAAATAAAATGGTTAGTTTACAGTCCTGTTTTGCTTTGCTTCAAAAATTATATCCCATGTAGCTTTAGTGATGCTTCAAAGCGTCTTCAAAGCCTCCATAGAAGTCTATGGCAAAGCTCCCTTGAAGCCCCACCAAAGCCAGACATCCCAAGTCTCCCAGGAGGTGCAGGAGTCTCCCACATTTCTGCTGCGGCTCCCCCACACCCGCAAACGTCTTCTGATCTCCTGGGAATGATCGTGTGGCGGGGAACAGCTGTGAACACAGATTTCCTTTGTATAGATTTTTAGCTGACAACCACTTCTCCTTCTCTCCCTCCCGCGGCGGTCAGCTAAAAAGCTGTACAAAGGAGATCGGGGTTCACAGCTGTCCCTCCCGCTGCACCGATCATTCCCAGTCGTTTTCTTTGTGCTCCTCCCCCCAGCCGCCTTCTTGTCCTTCTCCACCCCCCCCCCATCCGCCTCTGGCCCCCGTGTTCTCCTCTGCCTCTCCTCTCTAAGCCTTATACAAACCTGAGCTTTATCATGTATGTGCAGGCTAGAAGCCCAAGCCCGATCTCATACTCTACTTTTCTCAACTAATTGCAACAATCAAATGCACCCGGCACTGCTATTTAGGATTTGGATGGACACAAGCAGGTTGACTCAAACACCATTCTTAAAAGGAAAACCACCACTTTTTGTTCAATAATTAATACATAATAAATATATAAAAATGCTTAAGTAATTTTGTAATATATTGTTATTTCAAGTTTTATTTCCCGTTACAAACAGATTTTCTAAAAATGCTAATTAAAAAAATCAAATGTTTCTGCTCTATAACCACAGCAACACAGAAGTGTTATTACCAATTGATGCCATTGACTCACTTCTTTCCCCAGCAGTTCTGCTTTTTTACAATAGATACTAAGGCCCCTTTCACACTAACGTCCCGTTCAGGCCCGCCTGTCAGTTTTTCAGGCGGACCTGAACGGGTGCTCCATAGAGCTCTATGGAGCGTCGGATGTCAGCGGTGACATGTCCGCTGACATCCGACCCGCTCCGATCCGAAAAAGTGTGACGGAGGAAAAAGCTATTTTTCCATCCGTCTGCGGATCGGATCGGATGACGACGGGCACTGCGGTCCGTCGTCATCCGATCTCCCATAGGGGAGAGCGGCGCTGTGACAGGTCCGTCCCTGCACAGTGTGCGGAGACAGATCTGTCATCTCCCTGCTCAGCGGGGATCGGCGGAGTGATCCCCGCTGAGCAAACGGACATCCACGGGGCGGATCAGAACTGATCCGCCCCGTGTGAAAGGACCCTAATGCAGACAGATAACAGTCAGGATGAAAGTAGGAAGGGACTGAAAGCCATGTGCCAGTTTCACCAAGATTTGAGACTGGTAAGGCAACAAGGTTAGCTAAAATCACTATGGGGTTGTTTTCCAAAGACAGGAGAGTGCAAAATCTGGTGCAGCTGTGAATGGTAGCCAATCAGCTTCTAACATCAGCGTGTTCAATTTTGACAAAAAAAAAGAAACTGGAGGCCGATTGATTTCTTTGCAGACCAGATTTCACACTCTCCAGTTTTAGTAAACCAACCCCTGTATGTATATGATTGACCTGGAAAATATTTTTTTCCCAGCAAAAGTGAAGTTACAGTTAAAAGCTCTTGCTACAGACACTACAGAAGCATGCATTGCACATAAAAAAAAAAAAAAAGACTGAGAAACCTGTAGTAAGGACTAATATTACAAGTATTATTAAATACTGCTATGTGTCAGCATCCCTATTTAGACTATAGTGGAGAGTGAACAGGGATATCAAAGCACAAAAATGACTCATAAAATAAAATTTTCTTTTATTAAACCATATTTTTAAAAAAGTGATTAAAACATACCTGATCAAAAGAGATACATATTGCACCCTAGTACATAGCACATAGCATATTGTACCCTGATACATAGCACATAGCATATTGTACCCTGGTACATAGCACATAGCATATTGTACCCTGGTACATAGCACATAGCATATTGTACCCTGGTACATAGCACATAGCATATTGTACCCTGGTACACAGCAAATCACTGGTATACCACGCCTATTCACATGTGGTACAATAATCATATCAGATCTTCCTGTTGAGTAACTAAGTCCATGTGGGGTGACCCAACGTGTTTCAAATATGAATCTTCCTCAGGGGAAGGAGTAGCAATTCATTGAAGGGCTGAATATGGTCACAACTGGCCATGTGTTGCCCACAAATTGTAACAGTTGCTCGCTTGTAGTCCAGGTAACATCAGGGATGCCATCTTTTGCCGTCGTTTGCCTCTGTATTTTCAAGTCAGTGCTGTTTCTTTGGAGGACCATTTTACTATCATTTAATCTCCTGCAGGGCTGTACTCTACCAGAGCACTGTTAGTCCTATATTTGGCTGCAGAGCCTTATGTAGGCCCTATTAGGGCACTACTCCCATACTTGACTTTGATCTGGCATTCACATTTTCCACTGTGATGTCATACCCGCAAAGAGTCTAGGACTGCTGCTGGGATCCTTATGGTCTGAATGTACACCTAATGAAATGAAGGCCAAATACTGCTGAGTTCCCAGCATCCCATTCTCGGAGAGTATGCACAGCATAGGGGTGTGGGAAAAGGCTGGAACCCTGCTCAGAAGCACTGTAAGAAGGCTGCTGATTTAAGCTGGAAAGTACTACAGAAAATAAATCTGATCGTATTTTTTGATGTTTGTAATGTCTCCTGAAATTCATGAGCAATTCACTGTTTCATTTTACTTATTGTCTGGAGCTGCTGTTTAAAGAAACATGAACGATTTTATTTTGGATCCTAATAATAAAGTAATATGTATACTTTGACTCTCCAGGCTAGTTAATACTTTCTGGTTACAAATAGAGCAGACAGACTAGGTGACTCCTGTGTGACGGAATGCCCGGCCGGAATGAGTGATATCTCATTGTGTGACTTGCTGGCAACTAAGGCCTCAGATATGAATACGCTATAAGAAAACCTTCTTCTTAGTCACTGGTTTTATGTCCTTTGAAGAGGAGTTGATTAGACCGTACATGGTCAATAGACGGAGAAAGGATCCATGGTTCAGCTCTTATTGTAGCAATAATGAAGGGGATCAAAGTTTTGTGTGAGGCTGTGAAATTTAGAAATTTGGACTTCAGCTAAAATGAGTCATCTTGTACATGTATGCATGTAATAGAAGGGCAGAGCCACTCTATTCTCAGTTAACCCACTCATTCTGGATTAGAAAGCTTCATTTTTTAACCACATACATTGGATATACAGTATCTCACAAAAGTAAGTACACCCCTTACATTTTTGTAAATATTTTATTCTATCTTTTCATGTGACAACACTGAAGAAATGACACTTTGCTACAATGTAAAGTAGTGAGTGTACAGCTTGTATAAGGCCCCTTTCACACTGGGGCTTTACCGTCGTTTTAGCGGCGGTCTGCGGGCGCTTGCGGGGTGGTTTTAACCCCCGCTAGCGGCCGAAAAAGGGTTAAAACCGCCTGCAAAGCGCCGCTGCAGCGGCGCTCTGCCGGCGGTATTGCCGCGCTGTCCCATTGATTTCAATGGGTAGGAGCGGTTTAGGAGCGGTGAATACACCGCTCCTTCACCGCTCCAAAGATGCGGCTAGCAGGACTTTTTTCACTGTCCTGCCAGCGCACTGCTCCAGTGTGAAAGCCCTCCGGCTTTCACACTGGAGTGAAAGGGGCCAGTTTTTTTCAGGCGCTACACAGGCGCTATTTTTAGCGCTGTAACGCCTGAATACCGCCCCAGTGTGAAAGCAGCCTAACAGTGTAAATTTTCTGTCCCCTCAAAATAACTCAACGCACAAACCTCTCTGGTGTCATGTGACTCATTAGTGTTACAAGATCTCAGGTGTGAATGGGGAGCAGGTGTGTTAAATTTAGTGTTATCGCTCTCATACTCTCATACCGGTCACTGGAAATTCAAAATGGTACTTCATAGCAAAGAACTCTCTGAGGATCTGAAAAAAAAGATTTGTTGCTTTACATAAAGATGGCCTAGGCTAGAAGAAGATTGCTAAGACTCTGAAACTGAGCTGCAGCACAGTGGGTAAGACCATACAGAGGTTTATTATGACATGCTGCACTCAGAACAGGCCGCTCCATGGTCGACCAAAGAAGTTGAGTGCACATGCTCAGTGTCATGTCCAGAGGTTGTCTTTGGGAAATAGACGTATAAGTGATGCCAGCATTGCTGCAGAGGTTGAAGGGGTGGTGGGGGGTCAGCCTGTCAGTGTTCAGACCATATGCCGCACACTGCATCAAATTGGTCCGCATGGCTGTTGTCCCAGAAGGAAATCTCTTCTAAAGATGATCCATAAGAAAGTCTGTAAACAGTTTGCTGAAAACAAGCAGACTAAGGACATGGATTACTGGAACCATGTTCTGTGATCTGATGAGACCAAGATAAACTTATTTGGTTTGGATGGTGTCAACCGTGTGTGGCGGCAACCAGATGAGGAGTACAAAGACAAGTGTCTTGCCTACAGTCAAGCATGGTGGTGGGAGTGTCATGGACTGGGGCTGCATGAGTCTTGCAGGCACTGTGGAGCTACAGTTCATTGAGGGAACCACGATTGCCATGTAGTCTGACATACTGAAGCAGAGCATGATCCCCTCACTTCAGAGACTGGGCCGCAGGGCAGTATGCCAACAGGTTAACGACCCCAAACACTTCTCCAAGATGACCACTGCCTTGCTAAAGAAGCTGAGGGTAAAGGTAATGGACTGGCCAAGCATGTCTCTAGACCTAAACCCTGTGGAGCATCCTCAAACAGAAGGTGGAGGAGCACAAGGTCTCTAACATTCACCAGCTTCGTGATGTCGCCATGGAGGAGTGGAAGAGGACTCCAGTGGCAACCTGTGAAGCTCTGGTAAACTCCATACCCAAGAGGGTTAAGCCAGTGCTGTAAAATAATGGTGGCCACACAAAGTATTGACACTTTTGGGCCCAATTTGGATATTTTCACTTTTGTTGCCAATGCCAGCAGTTTAGACATTAATGGCTGTGTGTTGAATTATTTTGAGAGGACAGCAAATATACACTGTTATACAAGCTGTACACTTACTACTTTACATTGTAACAAAGTGTCATTTTTTCAGTGTTGTTACATGAAAAGATATACTTATAAATATTTACAAAATTGTGAGGGGTGTTAGAAAAAAAAGAAAATAGGCAAAGAAATAATTTCAGAACTTTTTCCACCTTTAATGTGACCTGTAAACTGTACAACTCAATTGAAAAACAAACTGAAATCTTTTAGGAGGGGGGGGGGGGGGGGGGAGTAAAAATCGAAATGGAAAATAGTGTGGTTGCATAAGTGTGTACACCCTCTTATAACTGGGGATGTAGCTCTGTTTAGAATTAAGCAACCACATTCAAACTCATGTTAAATAGAAGTCACTACACACCTGCCAATGTTTAAAGTGCCTCTGATTAACCCCAAATAAAGTTCAGCTGTTCTAGTAGGTCTTGCCTGACATTTTCTTAGTCACATCCTACATCAAAAGCCATGGTCCGCAGAAAGCTTCCAAAGCATCAGAGGGATCTCACTGTTAAAAGGTAACAGTCAGGAGAAGGGTACAAAAGAATTTCCAAGGCATTAGATATACCACGGAACAAAGTGAAGACAGTCCTCAAGTGGAGAAAATATGGCACAACAGTGACATTACCAAGAACTGGACGTCCCTCCAAAACTGATGAAAAGACGAGAATAAAACTGGTTAGGGAGGCTGTCAAGAGGTCTACAGCAACATTAACAGAGCTGCAGGAATATCTGGTAAGTACTGGCTGTGTGGTACATGTGACAACAATCTCTCGTATTCTTCATATGTCTGGGCTATGGGGTAGAATAGCAAGACAGAAGCCTTTTATTACAAAGAAAAACATCCAAGCCTGGCTAAATTTTGCAGAAACACATCTGAAGTCTCCTAAAAGCATGTGGGAAAATGTGTTATGGTCTGATGAAACAAAGATTGAACTTTTTTGGCCATAATTTCAAAATATATGTTTGGTGCAAAAACAACACTGCGCATCACCAAAAGAACACCATATGCACCGTGAAGCATGGTGGTGGCAGTATCAAGCTTTGAGGGCTGATTTTCTTCAGCTGGAACGGGAGCCTTAGTCAAGATAGAGGGAATTATGAACAGTTCCAAATACCAGTCAATATTAGCTCAGAACCTTCAGGCTTCTACTAGAAATCTGAAAATTCATCTTTCAGCAGGACAACGACCCAAAGCTTACATTGAAATCAACAAAGGAATGGCTTCACCAGAAGAAGATTCAAGTTTTGGAATGGCCCAGCCAGAGCCCAGACCTGACCAGAGATGACCTCACAATCTGACAGATTTGGAGTGTATTTGCAAAGAAGAGTGGGCAAATACAGTGGTGTGAAAAAGTGTTTGCCCCCTTCCTCATTTCCTGTTCCTTTGCATGTTTGTCACACTTAAGTGTTTCGGAACATCAAACCAATTTAAACAATAGTCAAGGACAACACAAGTAAACACAAAATGCAATTTGTAAATGAAGGTGTTTATTATTAAAGGTGAAAAAAAATCCAAACCATCATGGCCCTGTGTGAAAAAGTGATTGCCCCCCTTGTTAAAACATACTATAACTGTGGTTGTCCACACCTGAGTTCAATTTCTCTAGCCACACCCAGGCCTGATTATTGCCACACCTGTTCACAATCAAGGCATTACTTAAATAGGAGCTGCTTGACACAGTAGGGTCCACCAGAAGATCCTTAAAAGCTACACATCATTCCGAGACCCAAAGAAATTCAGGAACAATTGAGAAAGAAAGTAATTGAGATCTATCAGTCTGGAAAGGGTTATAAAGCCATTTCCAAAGCTTTGGGAATCCAGCGAACCACAGTGAGAGCCATTATCCACAAATGGCGAAGACATGGAACAGTGGTGAACCTTCCAAGGAGTGGCCGGCCGCCCAAAATTACCCCAAGAGCGCAGCGACGACTCATCCAAGAGGTCACAAAAGACCCCACAACAACGTCCAAGGAACTGCAGGCCTCACTTGCCTCAGTTAAGGTCAGCGTTCATGCCTCCACCATCAGGAAAAGACTGGGCAAAAATGGCCTGTATGGCAGAGTTCCAAGGAGAAAACCACTGCTGAGCAAAAAGAACATCAAAGCTCGTCTCAATTTCTCCACAACACATCTTGATGATCCCCAAGACTTTTGGGACAACATTCTGTGGACCGATGAGACAAAAGTGGAACTCTTTGGAAGCTGTGTGTCCAAGTATATCTGGCGTAGAAGGAACACTGCATTTCATAAAAAGAACATTATACCAACAGTAAAATATGGTGGTGGTAGTGTGATGGTCTGGGGCTGTTTTGCTGCTTCAGGACCTGGAAGACTTGCCGTGATAAAAGGAACTATGAATTCTGCTGTCTACCAAGAGATCCTGAAGGAGAATGTCCGACCATCTGTTCGTGTACTCAAGCTGAAACGAACTTGGGTTCTGCAGCAGGACAATGATCCTAAACACACCAGCAAGTCCACCACCGAATGGCTGAAGAAAAACAAAATGAAGACTTTGGAGTGGCCTAGCCAAAGTCCTGACCTGAATCCTATTGAGATGTTTTGGTATGACCTTAAAAAGGCCGTTCATGCTCAAAAACCCTCTAATGTAACTGAATTAGGACAATTCTGCAAAGATGAGTGGGCCAAAATTCCTCCAGGACGCTGTAAAAGCCTCATTGCACGTTATCGCAAACGCTTGGTTGCAGTTGTTGCTGCTAAGGGTGGCCCAACCAGTTATTAGGTTTAGGGGGCAATCACTTTTTCACACAGGGCCATGATGGTTTGGATTTTTTTTCACCTTTAATAATAAACACCTTCATTTACAAATTGCATTTTGTGTTTACTTGTGTTGTCCTTGACTATTGTTTAAATTGGTTTGATGTTCCGAAACACTTAAGTGTGACAAACATGCAAAGGAACAGGAAATGAGGAAGGGGGCAAACACTTTTTCACACCACTGTATTTCCAAGTTAAGATGTGCCATGCTGATAGACTCATACCCAAAAAGACTGAGTACTGTAATAAAATCAAAAGGTGCTTCAACAAAGTATTAGTTTAAGGGTGTGCACACTTATGCAACCATATTTTATGTTTTCATTTTTACTTCCCTCCACCTAAAAAGATTTCAGTTTGTTTTTCAACTGAATTGTACAGTTTATAGGTCACACTAAATGTGGAAGAAGTTCTGAAATTATCTTTGTCCCTTTTTTTACATCACAGAACCCTGAAATTTTACCAGAGGTGTGTAGATGTTTTATATCCACTATACAGTGGTGTGAAAAAGTGTTTGCCCCCTTCCTCATTTCCTGTTCCTTTGCATGTTTGTCACACTTAAGTGTTTCGGAACATCAAACCAATTTAAACAATAGTCAAGGACAACACAAAATGCAATTTGTAAATGAAGGTGTTTATTATTAAAGGTGAAAAAAAATCCAAACCATCATGGCCCTGTGTGAAAAAGTGATTGCCCCCCTTGTTAAAACATACTATAACTGTGGTTGTCCACACCTGAGTTCAATTTCTCTAGCCACACCCAGGCCTGATTATTGCCACACCTGTTCACAATCAAGGCATCACTTAAATAGGAGCTGCTTGACACAGTAAGGTCCACCAGAAGATCCTTAAGGCCGGGTTCACACTATAGCGATGCGGGAACGCCGCAAATCCGCGGCGTTTTCCCGCATCGCATACCTCCCGCCGGCAGTTCACACTGCCCTATGCGGACGGCTGGGAGTGTCAATGTTATGTTAATGACACCCCCAGATCCGTCGGCATATCGCAGTGCGATCTGCCGACTCGCACAGGAATCGGATCGCATGGTGTGAACCCCCATGCGATCCGATTCTGTTGCGGACCCAAAAAAGGGTCCCGTGCGAGTTTGCTGCGGGAGCGCTGCGAATTCAGCCATACTATCTGTATGGCTGTACTCGCATCGCTACGGAGATCGGATGTGATTTGCTGTGCGAATCACATCTGGATCTCCCCCCGCAGCGGTGTGAACCCAGCCTAAAAGCTACACATCATGCCGAGACCCAAAGAAATTCAGGAACAATTGAGAAAGAAAGTAATTGAGATCTATCAGTCTGGAAAGAGTTATAAAGCCATTTCCAAAAGCTTTGGGAATCCAGCGAACCACAGTGAGAGCCATTATCCACAAATGGCGAAGACATGGAACAGTGGTGAACCTTCCCAGGAGTGGCCGGCCGCCCAAAATTACCCCAAGAGCGCAGCGACGACTCATCCAAGAGGTCACAAAAGATCCCACAACAACGTCCAAGGAACTGCAGGCCTCACTTGCCTCAGTTAAGGTCAGCGTTCATGCCTCCACCATCTGGAAAAGACTGGGCAAAAATGGCCTGCATGGCAGAGTTCCAAGGAGAAAACCACTGCTGAGCAAAAAGAACATCAAAGCTCGTCTCAATTTCTCCACAACACATCTTGATGATCCCCAAGACTTTTGGGACAACATTCTGTGGACCGATGAGACAAAAGTGGAACTCTTTGGAAGGTGTGTGTCCAAGTATATCTGGCGTAGAAGGAACACTGCATTTCATAAAAAGAACATTATACCAACAGTAAAATATGGTGGTGGTAGTGTGATGGTCTGGGGCTGTTTTGCTGCTTCAGGACCTGGAAGACTTGCCGTGATAAAAGGAACTATGAATTCTGCGGTCTACCAAGAGATCCTGAAGGAGAATGTCCGACCATCTGTTCGTGTACTCAAGCTGAAACGAACTTGGGTTCTGCAGCAGGACAATGATCCTAAACACACCAGCAAGTCCACCACCGAATGGCTGAAGAAAAACAAAATGAAGACTTTGGAGTGGCCTAGCCAAAGTCCTGACCTGAATCCTATTGAGATGTTGTGGTATGACCTTAAAAAGGCCGTTCATGCTCGAAAACCCTCTAATGTAACTGAATTAGGACAATTCTGCAAAGATGAGTGGGCCAAAATTCCTCCAGGACGCTGTAAAAGCCTCATTGCACGTTATCGCAAATGCTTGGTTGCAGTTGTTGCTGCTAAGGGTGGCCCAACCAGTTATTAGGTTTAGGGGGCAATCACTTTTTCACACAGGGCCATGATGGTTTGGATTTTTTTTCACCTTTAATAATAAACACCTTCATTTACAAATTGCATTTTGTGTTTACTTGTGTTGTCCTTGACTATTGTTTAAATTGGTTTGATGTTCCGAAACACTTAAGTGTGACAAACATGCAAAGGAACAGGAAATGAGGAAGGGGGCAAACACTTTTTCACACCACTGTATATGCAATATTTGATACACACACACATCGATGCCTTGTACAAAGGTGAGCATAGAAATGTGCTGCTCATATAACGTGTTCCATATGGTGTGTCTGTATCACTTCTTCTTTATTCAGTGCTTCACAGATTAATGAAGCTGCTATTATCTAATGAGATGTTTATCTAGAGCAGGGGGTCTCAAACTGGCGGCCCACCAGTTGTTGCGGAAGTCCCATCATGCCTCTGTCTATGGGAGTCATGCTTTTAACTGTCAGCCTTACAATTACAATGCGACTTGTAATTCTGCAACAGCTGGAGGGCCACCAGGTTGAAACCTCTGAAGTAGAGTATATGAGAGTGTTATAACTTAATTTAAAGTCATTAAGAGGTCCATGTATAAAAATTTGCTGTGTGATTGCCTTAGCCAACATGAAAGCGATTGTAAACCCTTTTTGTTTACTTTTACCTATAGGTAAGCCTAGAATAGGTCTTACCTATGGGTAGGGGAAATATCTCCTAAATGCGTGCCATTCAGTAGATATTTCATTTGTAGTGTGCTGATGTCATCATTGGCGCATGCGCTGTGAACAAATAGATCACCATGCCATTTCTTCCCCCAGCGTGTGCTGTGAATGACGGCTCCCGTGCGCATGCGCGAGAGTGATGCCACGCGACTCTGGCAAGTCACAGAGACAGAGTCCGTGGGCCCAGAAGAAAGAGGGGCGCAAAATGGACGCGGCCTGCTCATGAGACAGCACGGACTTCGTTTGCAGGTATATAAGTGTCATATGATGGGCTAGTATGCGATGCATACTAGCCCATTATGCTTTTCATTTGCAGGCCTTGCAGGGAGCAAAAGAGGAAGTAAATGCCATCTGGGTTTACCTCCTCTTTAATAATCCCTGTAATTTGCCTAATACATTTATTTCCTAAGATCATCAACATCATCTAGTGGCCATAATACAGTATTTTCCTGAAATACTAATTCCCAAAATACCTCAGTTTGGAAAATACCACACTATGATGACAACAGGCAATAAACATATTCGACAGACTGTGGGGATTATTTGCAATGGATGTGGAATGCTTCAGACAAAGCTAAGCTCAGATAAAATTTGTATAAGTAGACCTATTTACATAGAAATATAGATTGCCTATAAGGAAAAGTAGTAACCAATAATCAGAATGCCTTCACATATTTCAAAATGTATATATTCACAAAAAAGGTCACAAAAAAGGTCGCACACAAGGGACAGTATTGATTTTTTTTAAACCAATATATCTGGATTTTTTATGTTACATATTTATAAGTACATGTTAAATGGAAATTGTTAATTATATATATATATTTGTATTGTAAATACATTTTTACTGTGCTATACAATCACAGAAGTAACTTGCTCACAAAACATGAAGGAATCCGCACAGCCTCCCTATTGCAAGTTGAATTTTTAAAAAAATCTCTATTGCTGGACTGTTTTGAACATGTAGAAAAAGATATTGATGATGTGTTGTAGATGAATACTATAGAAGGGTTTTTTTTTTGTAATAATTGAAACGCTACCCCCCGAATGAGCGGGTGGTTTAGATAGGTCCCCTGTTCCTGGGTTTGACCTCCTCAAAGACCTCAGCCCTTCTGACACACCCAGCTGAGTATACAAATCCACAATATAGCAAGAAATCACTAATGCCGCGGAATCCGTCGGACAATTCAATTGTGTGTGGGCTCCAGCGGACTTTTTTTTCCCAAAAGTCAGACGGACCTAGAAATAAAACATGTTTCAAATCTATCCGACAGACTAAAAATCTGGAAAACCGTCCGTCTGTGTGCTAGTCTGACGGACCAAATACGACGCATGGGAAGCTATTGGCTACTGGCTATTGAACTTCCTTGTGTAGTCCCGTTTTCGCCATCACGTTCAAAATGAACGGACTTAGTCCGGTTGTGTGTGGCCAAGTCCATTTCATTCAGAAAGACCGTCGGACCTCCGCCGAAAGTCCGTCGGGAAGACTGTTGGACCTAGTCCGTCAAAAAATCCGGTCGTGTGTATGCGGCATAACAGTATTGGATATCAATAAGCAATGCAGGTTCAAGAATATACTTGCATTCACTGGTTAGAGAAAGAGAAAAAAAATGTATTATAAGTAATGAGTATTCAGAGATAGAGAGATCAAGTTAATGGTGACAGCAGGAATACACTTTGGTATTCAAGGTAATTAGCACAAAAAAAAAATCTAACCAAATACAAGATGACACCTGCTATTCAGATCAGCATAAACTGTAAGAACGCCACATACAATGCAGCAATGATCACTAATAATACTTGTGTAATAAACGCTAGAAATGTTACTGTCGATATGCACTAGCTGTGGTTATGCTAGGCCTAAAGCTGTCTGACAAGCTCTACCAATGCTTAAGGCCGGGTTCACACTATACTACACGACAGTAGTATGACTTTCATCCTACTTTGCTCTGCAACATCAGTCCTACATTGGTCCTACATCCATCCGACTTTCATGAACAGGATGCTACTTTGATCCGACTTTTCAGATAGTTTTGATTGGTCAAAGCACAAGTCGTACTAACACACAATGGGAGGGGCTACAGCAGGGGGCAGGAAATAACACAATGCCGGATGCCAAAGTCGGATGGTTAGGACAAGGATTTTACTTTGATCCTACTTCAATGATATTCTATGGGCTGAAGTAGGATCAAAGTCGAACTAAAGTAGTACAGGGAGCATTTTCAGCGTCGGATCGACTTGTGTTGGACCAGTTAAGACGGCTCCCATAGGGAAACATTCATTTTCACACGTCATGGGACATGAGCTCCCAATGTCGGAGCGTTTATCGTACCAGTGTGAACTCGGTCTAATAGAAGAAAAATAGATGTATGGTGGCAGGACTAGGTTAATGGCCACATTACATGACAGGTGCAGTTTTATTTATTTTATTTAAGATATTGGTATATATGGTTTGTACCTTAAAACTTCCACATTTGTTCGTTTGTTCTGTATATTTTATATTGGGGATGTGGTAAATTTGATGTTGTTTAAATTGGGGGGGGGGGGGGATAATTCTTGATAGCTGTGAGGATATGCTTGAGAATTTTTTTATAAATAGTAAGTAAATTATGTTGAGAGAAGTTTCCCAAAATGCATCAGACTTACAAATGACTTTGAATGTTTATGGCCAGATAGCTAATTGTGAACAAAACTTTGCCACAATACACAGATTCTGCAAGAATGCAGACACTGGAACCGGAAGAAAGAGGAGGATCATCAATTAAAGGCAATGCTTCGTGCCATGCTACCATTTTTTTTTGTTCTCCAAACATGAACCACACCCAGGCATGTACTGGCCATCGGGACTACCGGGAGTTTCCCGGTGGGCCGATGGCTCAGTGGGCCACTCTGATGTAAGGGGGCTGGTGATGGGACACTCTGATGTAAGGGGGCTGGTGATGGGACACTCTGATGTAAGGGGGCTGGTGATGGGACACTCTGATGTAAGGGGGCTGGTGATGGGACACTCTGATGTAAGGGGGCTGGTGATGGGACACTCAAAATGTAAGTGGGCCGGTATGGATGAAGTCCAGGGCCAAATTTCGGTCCCAGTCCAGCCCTGACCACACCTGGTGAACACCTTACACATTGAACGTCTCACACAAACCATCAAGAACAGGTTTAGTAACAAAATAAAACTTTAAAAAAAAAACAGTCATTCTGGGTTTTCACCAGAAAAGTGGCTGTTTGAAATGGTAGCTGATGAAATGGCCAGAACCTGAAATAATGGTCCTTTATGATATGAATACAGCCTAGGGTGTTTGCTGACTGCCCAAGTGAGGTGAAAGTTGCACATTGTATTATGGGCAGAAATAAAGCTGCAGATATTCTGACAAGAGGCAGAGTGCTTATAATCATACTGACGAGTTTGGAGACTCCAGCCATAAAGTCAGCAAATTCACACACCTACTTTGGAGGAGCCAAGGCAAATGTTTTACCCATTATCAACAGGATAGTATCAAGAAAGTTAGGTTCTAGCTATATTTCTTGGTATCAAGTCTGAATAGGATTCCTACATTGTGCTCCACTGGCGTTTTTCTCTTCTGGAGGAAGGGAGCAACTTTATGGATAAAAAGGAGCTCCATGCTAATAAAAACAAGTTTGCATCAAAAGTTTGAATAGTAAGTGGACCATAATAAAAAAATAAAAAAATAGGTGCAGCGCAGTACTCACTGAGATCAAGATCAAGGAATGTATTTGTTATTTTCCAATTGAAAATGAGGTTGTAGCCCCTTCCAATGCTACATATCAGTTTACAACCAGAAAGCTCCCCCTGCATCCTGTGGGCAAGATGTCATATGTGTATGTTCTGGGACAAAAAGAGAATTTAAGAGAGACCGGAACTAACCATAACACATACCTCCTAACATTTTTTAAAAATAGGAATGAGGGACACCTACTAACAAACATATGTTGGCATAGGACACGCCCCCTACCACTCCCCTTAAAGGAGAATTAACCCCCCCCCCCAAAAAAAGGTTAATTAAATCCACAAGTGCTTTTTTTTTTTACCACTACTATTCCTTTATATTGGCTTTTAAAATGTACAAATGCAGCAATTTAGAAATTGGATGAAAGGTTTAGCCTTGGGGAACACTTTTTTTTTTTTTTAAACTTAATGTTTATTGAAATTATTGAGAAAAAAAAGAGGTACATAGACATCACCAAATGGGCATATCCCGGTGTGAGTATAAACAGAGATGATAATAAAGGCAAGGTATTCAAACTTTCATAAAAGGATGAGGAAAGAAAAGTAAAGATGGGGGGGAGGTAGAGGGGCATAGTTACATACGCAACTAGAGTTAGTCAGTGATCACCAAACAGAAAGAGCAATTAAGTCCTTAATAAGATATAGACAATGGGTATGATCATAATAGAGGAGCACTCCTCGGGTTAGTAATCCAGAGCTCCCAGGATCTGCGAAAACGACTTGTGGAATGGTTAGCTTTAGCAAAATAATGTTCCATCTGAAAGTTCTGGTTAAGGATTTGGATGACTTCTTCCAATGTGGGGGGAAGGGCTGTTTTCCATCTCCTCGCAACTGCGAGTCTGGCTGCAATAAGTATGTGGGTAACCGGAGTACGGAGGTGGTTAGGCCAGGCAGGGATGTGAAGTCCCAGTAGGAGATCCAGTGGGGATAGAGGAAGGGTTACTCCAGAGAGTGAGAGAATTAGGCTCTTAACTTTGTCCCAGTAGCTTCTCAATAGGGGGCATTCCCACCAAATATGTAGCAGGGAACCGGTTTTGTCGCAATTCCTCCAACACTTGGGCGAGGTGTTTAAGTATATTTTAGCCAGTCTTTCTGGGGTAAAATACCATTTATGAAATAGCTTCTGTGTGGATTCCCAGTGAGTGATGCAGCGGGATAAACGTAGTGGTAGTAGGAGGGCTTTCTGCCATTGTAGCTGCGTCGGTGGCTGGTCTGTAAGGGGAGACCAGTATTGCATGCTGGAGGAGAGAAGATCCGAGTGAGGTTCGGTGAGGAGTTTGTATATCACAGAGATCCCTTTGCATTTGGGAGTTTCAAGAGTATAATGTGTAAGTAAGGGGAGCGTCAGACAGTCCAAGGATGAGTATCGCATTTTGGAGAGTATAGATCTGATCCTTAGGTAGAGGAAGAAGGTGTGTTTGGGCAGTTCGTATTGCTCCATGAGACGTGTAAAGGTTTTCAAGGTGGAGCCTTCAAAAAGCGATCCAAGGTAAGTAAGGCCTCGGTTTGTCCATTCTGAGAGGGGTAGATCCGGGGAGATAAGTTGAAGTGCATCAAGGGGTAGTTTAGTCAAGGTCTCCACTGAGATCCCATCCGTTGATTGTATTAACGCTGACCATGTTTTCTTGGAGGCCGTGATGGTGTCAAGTGGGTAGCGCTGGGGAGGGAGTTTAAGCCAGGTGGCTGCAAGCAGAAGCTTAGTGTTTGTGTCCAGTACGGTGGATTCGATCTGTTTCCAGTTTGAATGACGGTTATCCGACCACCAAGTTTTCAGTTGGTCTAGAATGGAGGCTCGGTAGTAGGCCTGGACATTAGGTGCCCCTAGCCCTCCAGAATGAGCTGGAGTCAGTACTATAGACTTCTTCACTCTAGGACGTTTCTGCTGCCAGATGAAAACGTTAAGAATCCCCTGAAGTTTTTTGAGTTGGTGTTGCGTCATTGGGAGAGGTATGGTTCGAAAAAAATATAGGATATGCGGCAGCAGATACATTTTAGCCTGAGCTATCCTTCCAGCCCAAGAGGCCGGAAATCGGCTCAGGTCTTTAATGAGGCTAGTAAGCTTGCCCACGAGGTCTTCGAGATTGGTTCTAAGTAATAGTTGGCTAGGAGATGTCAAATGAATTCCCAAGTAGGGAAGAAAGGAGTTCGGGGCCCAGGCAAAGGGGAAGGTGGAGGAGATTGATTTTGACGTTTGCGGGTCCAAACCAAGGTTCAGCATGAGGGATTTGCTATGATTCAGTTTATACATGGATATTCTGCTGAACTGTTCCAAAACTGCGTGTACTGCAGGAAGCGAGGAAAGAGGGTCAGTCAGGGCTATGATCACATCATCGGCGTAGAGGCCAATTTTGTGATCAGTATCTCCGATTTTTATTCCAGATATCTGTGGGTCTGATCTTATCGTCTGTGCTAACGGCTCCATCACTAGGGCGAAAATCAGTGGGGATAGCGGACACCCTTGTCTGGTGCCGTTGGTGATTTGGAAAGGTTGGGAGACTACTCCTGATGTCCAGATGCGTGCCGAGGGGTGGGAGTATAAGCCCATTATCGCTTTATGAAATGTGCCAGACACCCCAAATTTGTGGAGGACTGCCTCCATATAGGGCCAGTACACCCTGTCGAACGCCTTCTCCGTGTCCAATGCCAGAAGCAGAGAAGGCGTTCCAGTATGCTCCGTCCACTGTATCAAGTCGATGAACCTTCTAGTGCCGTCGGATGTCTGCCTGCCAGGCACAAATCCGACCTGGTCAGGGTGTATGAGTTGGGGAATAACAGAAGACAGTCGTTGTGCGAGTAATTTAGCATACAGTTTTGTGTCAGTGTTGGGAAGGGAGATAGGGCGGTAGTTGCCTGGATTGTCCGGGGGTTTACCTGGTTTGGGGATGGTGACTATCAAGGCATCAAGGGATTCTTTCGGCAGTACTCCTGTGGTGGTGAACTGATTGTACATGTCACATAAATGGGGGACTAATAGTTGGGAAAACCGCTTGTAGTATTCACTAGGAAGCCCGTCGGGGCCTGGAGCTTTATGTAGAGGGAGGTTTTGGATCAATTTGTGGATCTCGGAGTGCGTAAAAGGAACTTCCAGTTGTTTGAGTTGTGTCGGGGATAGAGAAGGGAGGGAGATAGAGGATAAGAAATTGGTAATGTCGTGTTGGGAGGGGGGTGGAAGTGGATCTGAGCCTGACAGATTGTACAATTTTGTATAAAAATGTCCAAATTCATTTGCAATATCTAGCGGGTTAGTCATGCGTCTGCCCTGGGAGTTAGTGAGGTGCATGATTTTTTTGTTAGCTAGTTGCTTCTTAAATTGTCTAGCCATATAGGCCCCTGGTTTATTGGCTGCTGAGTAGGTCAGCAGGCGTAGTCTTTTAATGTAGTAATCAAAGTTTTTACGAAGGTGGTCACTGAGCTGGAGTCGGAGGTTTTTAAGTTCCGAGGAGACGGCCTTCGATGGGGATTTCTTGTTGGTGAATTCTAGAGACCTGATTTTAGTCAGGAGGGATTCCGTCATGCGTGAGTGTTTTTTCTTTGCCTGGGAGCCAATTTTAATAAAGAGACCTCGTAGGCAAGCCTTATGTGCGTTCCATACTATGGAGTGATCAGAAACTGAGTTGACATTTTGTTGGAAATAAGTCTCAATCTCGGATCGTATCGCAGTTTCAAAGTTAGGATCGTTAAGGAGGGAGGTGTTGAGCCTCCACACCGTGTGTTTGGGCGTTTGAGAAGGGGAAGCAAATTTAATCGTGACCGGAGCGTGGTCAGACCACGATATCGTGGCTATGTGGGAGGATTCAATAGACTGGAGCAAATGTTTGTCTGCGATAAATAAATCGATACGAGAGTAAGACTGGTGGGGAGGGGAAAAGAAGGTGTAATCTCTCTCTAAATCATGCATGCATCTCCAAGCGTCATATAAGTCCTCACGTTGGAGGAGAGAGGCCAAAGCTGTGGGCCTGCATCTTGAGAAACTGGTTGTGTCCAGTGTATGGTCAATAATTTCATTAAAGTCTCCGCAGAGTAGCAGAGGGGAAGATCTGTAGGGTGCTATTTTAGAGAGGAGGGTGGAGTAAAACTTCTTCTGGGCACCATTAGGGGCATAGATATTGAACAGAGTAAGAGGGCGACCGTCAAAGGTGGCTGAGAGGATTATGAACCTGCCATCCTCATCGCATTCACAGTGGTGTAGCGTGAAGTTAACGCTAGCGCTCACAGCGATCATAACTCCCCTCTTCTTTTTCGGGGCGTTAGCGAAAAAGCAGTGGGGGTATTTATTGTTGCTACACTGGGGTGGCTTGGAGTTAGAGAAATGTGTCTCTTGGACGCAAAGGACATCTGCATGATGACCCAGTGCTTCCTTCCATAGTAGATTACGCTTAAAAGGAGAATTTAGGCCTTTAACATTTAGTGAGGTGATCGTGAGAGACATGACAAGAGTTAGGCCAGGGAGATGCAAGCAAGCGGAGAGAGACCACCCCTACCAATGAATACCAAGCTAGAAGAACAGAAGGTTGAGTAGGCAAGAAACAATCACAAACGAAAAAATAAAAAAAAATAAAGATGTTAATGAACTGGTATATAACAAGATATAACAACGTATAACAGTGAGAAATATCACAAAAAGTGCGTGCACAGCACACTAATAACCTGGGGGTTGGAGGGAAGAAACAGAAGGTATAGTGCCCAGGCTGGATATAACAGCTCTAGGGGAACTGGGGTAGTAGCATAGTCAGGTTTTTTCCGCCATTTTGGTCGCGGCACGTCTGGTGGGTCCAGAAGGTGGGCCGGAGGGGTTAGATTGGTTTGTGTCCACCGGGGGAAGAGGGAGGAAGCCCCAATTGGTCAATTTTTTATATCCATCTTTCGGGTTAAGAATTGGAACGATTTTCTGCTGGTGGGTGACCAGTAGCTTGGTAGGGAAGCCCCATTTGTATGTTATGTTTTTCTGTTGGAGGATGGAGGTTACCGGGGAGAAGGCCCTGCGCATCTCCATTGTGGCCGGTGACAGGTCAGTGAAGAGCTTAATGGAAGCGTAGGGGGCCGGTAGGGACTTCAGGTTCCGTGCGGAAGAGAGTATTTGTTCCTTGACCTGGAAGAAATGTATACGAGCCAGAACATCTCTGGGGGCGTTATCTGGGAGACGTGATGGTTTTGCAATTCTATGGGCACGATCTATGAGCATGTCTCGTGCGGTCAGGCGAGGAAGTAAGGACGAGATGAGTTGTTGCAAGTATGGGGTCAGGTCGCTTGGCATGACCGATTCGGGAATGCCTCTAAATTTGATATTATTTCGTCTGGAGCGGTCTTCCAAATCGGCCAGTTTCATTTTTATGTGTCGGAGTTCTTCCGTATGGTGGTCTTGCACATCTAGCATTTCGTTGTGTGCTTTAGAGTAATCTTGAAGATTTTCTTCAAGAGCGTCAGTGCGTTCCTCAATGCAATCAATGCGGTCATGCATCTGGGAAATGGAGATCTGTAGCTCCCTGTGCAGGTCTTGCTGCAAGGTAAGTAGCATGTTTTTCAATGTGGATTCAGACACTGTGCTGTCTGAGGCAGGCATGGCCGCCAATGAGGGGGTAGAATGAGAAGTATGAGTCCCGGCCACAACTGCAGACCAAAGCTGCTTTTTGGCATGTGGAGCTTTGTTTGGGGAATGTGCTGGGGAGATAGCCAGTCTCTTACCTCTGTCAGCCATGAGGTCTCCTGGGGACTCCACCGGGGGAGGAAGAGTGTCCATGATGTCCCTGCATGCCTCCGGAGCGTCCTCCTGTGCTGAGTGCAGTGCGGTGTGATGGCCCAGCGAGGCTGCGGAGGCAGCGTGCGGCGGGTTGAGAGGGTCGGCGCCATCTTGGGCCTTCTGCATAGAGGCGGCTGACGGATAAAAATCCGTTAAGCGGCGGGGTTTGGGCGGATTATACCGCGATTTCGACATGCCCCGTTCGTCCCTGCTCCTTCCCCGCTCCGGTGGTGTGGGCTGGGGAGAGGAAAGTCGCTGCGTGTTGCCGATATCCAGGCCGTGGAGCGGAGCTCGGATCTTAGGCAGCCATCCCGGTCCGCAGCAGCGGGGAACACTTTTTTAATGATAAAAAAGTGCATTTTATATACAACTCCATAGATCAGACCAAAATGAGGGACAAAAGCGGAAGAAAGAGGGACATTGCTACAGATCAGGGACAGTCCCTTGAAATCAGGGACAGTAAGGGCCGGTGCACACAGCGATGCGCGGCGAGGCGTCTCCGACTTGCCTCGCCGCGACTTGCACGGACCTCAGCGGCGACTTGCAGAGGACTTCTGTATAGAAGTCAATGTAAGTCGCCCCCGAAGTCGCCCCAAAGTAGTACAGGAACCTTTTTTCTGAGTCGGAGCGACTCGAGTCGCTCCTCTCAGAACGGTTCCATTGTACAGAATGGGGGCGACTTGCGGGAGCGAGGCGAGGCGAGCCGTGTCGCCTCGCCTCGCGCCGCAGTGTGAACCGGCCCTTAGGAGCTATGATAACATGTGAGTGTATGGTGCCCATGATGCTATACAAGGAACAAGAGAAAACTTGGTAATTTGCTACAGAAGGGAGCCATAGCACCATGTTCCATATCCACAGCCAGTTTCTCAGCTTCTACTGGAAACCTTCCTGATGGTCGGTCACCTTGGGTAATCAAATGCATTAAATGTATTGGTGGAAACAGCTGTAGATCTTACGATAGACTGGAGGAAATAATCTGTGGTTACATCACAAATTATAAATAAGTACATGTTTATCAGGGATATAATTCAATAGCTGCGCCAAATGTAAATGAGCACCAGTGATAACAGATAAACCATTATGCAAACAGCATTTCCTGAGGAAGTTTTCTGCACAGGAAGTCCCGAGTTCAACATGTTTTCCAGCGGTGTCAATCCTGACCTGATGCTACACTGTGTCACTCCAACTGGGATAATGAATAGGCAGGAATCTCATTGCTCTCCTACTGTATAATTCTTTATCTGTCCAGCATTTCCCGCATCTGCAATGCTCAGTATATACACTGTGCAATTAATCACATTACTATACAGCTCATTCGCTGTATGAGCGGAGCACACAGCAACTTATCTTCCCTGCAGCCAACATTAGATAAAAGCGGTCTTTGACAACATTCCTATGGCAACAAGAAATATTTCCCACTAGACAATGGATACTTTAAGAGCCTGCATAGGCATAATGGTACAAGACATAAAATAATAAATATTAATATTCTATTTATAAAAAATGATGATCTCCTATCTTGCGTAATATCAAATGTGCTTGAAAATGTATGATTACACTTTAAAACGAAACTCAGTTATTTTTTTTAACTTCCCGAGTCCAATGTGGACGAATGTATTCAAGAAACTGAGCTTTATCTCTTTGTCTACCATGCACACATTCAGGGCTTTTGATGATCTTTTCTCGCTTTCCTCCACAGCTGCCATATGTTAGGATGCCCTTTGTTCAGGACGCGTATATACCAGCCTTACAGGCCAACCCACAATTTCTATCCCAATTTAGAAATTAAGAGGTAGGTGGTCTTCTACCCACAATGTTAGAAGACAATGGGCTTGATTTACTAAAGGCAAGCAGCCTGTTCACTTTGTGAGGGAAGTTGTACTTTGTATGGGAATTTTCCCCATAGCTTAGCGAATGAGGTGAAGTTTGGATGACTTCTATCATCCAATCATATGCAAGCAAAAATGCAGTTTTTATTTTTTTCTTTGCCTATGATTGGGCATTCTTTGCAAAATGAAATGTCACCACATTCACTAAACTATGGTGAACAAATTAATGAAAAATGCAACTTACGTTGCAAAGTAAACAGCCTATTTGCCTTTAACCCCAAAGAATGTCCATGCACTTGTGTTTTAAACCCATTACAACCACTTTAACCTACAGGTAAGCCTAGATTAAGATTTGTAGGTGCAAGAAATATCTCCTAAAAATGGCTTTGGTAAATCTAAAGGAAATCAGGCAACAAAAGTTGTATAGTGTGTATGGGGTCTTAGAATCAACTCCAGACCTTTTACCTGCCTAATTGATGAAGAAATAACAAATGGGTAACCCACACCTGGCCCCCGAAACAGCTTTTGATTCAATTGTCCAATTACTTTTGGTTCCTTGAAAAAGAGGGGGTGGCTATTCTTAAGAGCTGTAATTCCTAAACCCTCCCTCCGATTTGGATGTACACAATTAAACCTGAGAGTGTGCACTTTCCCAATATGTCCATTATGTAACTATGGTTTGAATATGTTTTGGTAAATACCTGAACAAAATAAAATTGTGCCTGTGTCCCAATATATATGGACCTAACTGTATATGAAGATCCCAGGTTCAGGATCAAATAATTCTATAAAGTTAAAGTCCCAGTTTCCTTTTTCATTTAAATAATTCTATAATGTTTTAAGGGATAGATCATAAACCTTTTTGCTGTGAAATCTGTGACCATTGCCATTGATACTGAATTATTTCCAATTGCTCATACATTCACATATACTATGTTGCCAAAAGTATTGCGACACCAGCCTTTACACGCACATGAACTTTAATGGCATCCCAGTCTTAGTCCATAGGGTTCAATATTGAGTTGGCCCGCCCTTTGCAGCTATAACAGCTTCAACTCTTCTGTGAAGGCCGTCCACAAGATTTAGGAGTGTGTCTATGGGAATGTTTGACCGTTCTTCCAGAAGTGCATTTATGAGGTCAGGCATTGATGTGGATGAGAAGACCTGGCTCACAGTCTCCGCTCTAATTCATTCCAAAAGTGTTCTATTGGGTTGAGGTCAGGACTCATTATGCATTATGGTCAAGTTTCTCCACCCCAAATCCAATACTTTTGGCAATATAGTGTATGCATGACTAGAACTTCATGCTCAAAGCTGGTGTAGAACCCTTGAAAACTGCAGAAGGCAATGTGGAAAGAGATAATTTAAGAGATAATTTAAGCTATAAACTGTGCTCTTATATGTATAGACAGGGACACTGCTAGATCCTGGCACCCAGTGCAAGGGGCCTAGGTATCTAGTAATGCCATTATCTCTATTATTATTCATAATTCAGTCTTTGCTAAACTTTGCTTCTTATGCCCTGTACACACGGTCGGACATTCTGACAACAAAATCCATTGGATTTTTTCCGGGATTTTGTGCCAAACTACGGATTTTGTGCCAAACTTGACTTACACATGATCGGAAAAAGTTGACGGAAAATCCGATCGTTCAGAATGAGGTGACGTACAACATGTACTTAAATGGGCCAGTAGCCAATAGCTGTGGTCTCTTAATTTATTGTGAGCATGTGTGGCACTTTGTCCATCGGAATTGTCTACACATGATTGGAATTTAAATGACTGGATTTTGTTGTCGGAAAATTAAAGATACTGCTCTCAAACTTTGTGTGTAAGAAATTCAGACCGAAAAAGGCTGATGGAGCCCACACACGATTGGATTTTCCGACAACACGATCCGTCGGAAATTTTGACTGTGTGTACAGGGCATAAGATTGGTTGTATCTTGTTAATCAATGATGCACAATATACTTTTTGAAATGTGATTTATCTATTTTTGAATCTATGTATTTTTTTTAAAGAAATGATAATACATTTGCTTTTTAATTTAAGTCACCTTATTGTAACATTTGAATCATAGGCATTCTTGAGCCTCGTACACACGATCGGACTTTCCGACAACAAAACCGTGGAATTTTGTTCGAAGGGTGTTGGCTCAAACTTGTCTTACATACACACGGTCACACAAATGTTGGCCAACATTTACAAACGTAGTGACCTACTAGACGTACTACGTGGATTTTCAGCTCTTTAGCGCTACCGTTTGGGCTCCTCCTGCTAATTTCATGTTAGTAGAAGTTTGATGTGCGAGTGTTGATTCACACTTTTCTTTTCGCGTTTTTCATTTCGTGCTTTTCAGTTTGTTTTTGAACGACCGTTCGTCAACCAGACATGTTACGGAATCAGAGGAGATAACGTGTTATATATTATTGGCCCTTGAGTTATGCTTATTTTGGTTGAATAATAATGATTTGATTTGGTATATTTTCTAATAATATTATTCTTGATATCACTAGCACTAAGCCCCCGTACACACGGTTGGACATTCCGACCACAAAATCCATCGGATTTTTTCTGACGGATTTTGTCCTAAACTGGTGTTGCATACACACGGTTGGACAAAGTTGTCGGAAAATCCGATCGTTCGGAACATGATGACGTTCATTCGTTACGACGGAACTACGCTGAGGCTAGTAGCCAATAGCTTTCGTCTCGTAATTTGATCTGAGCATGCGTGGCACTTTGTCCGATCGGAAAAAGTCCGATCAGATTTTTGTCGGAAAATTTGAGATCCTGCTCTCAAATTTTTTCCGTCTGAGTTTCCGATGGAAAAAGTCCGATAGAGCCCATACACGATCGGATTTTCTGACAATATAATCCGATCGGACCTTTTCCGTCTGAATTTCCGACTGTGTGTACAGAGCATAACTCTTGGGTGTTAAGGGAATGCAATAGGAAAGGGAAAAGTAAACCAAAGAAAGGAAGACAGCAAAGCAGAATGGGGGCAAGAAAAGAACAGCCTCACCTACTTTTCTAGCGATAATTTTCAGGTATCAGAACAATCTAGGTACCCATATGTGCCCCAGGTCTTTCTGGAACACAACCAACACCCCTATGTAAAGACCAGCTGTTAGAAGAAAGACGGTGTGCCTACCTTGTCCCCAGAGTGTGACGCACTGCTGCTCATGGGTCTGACACATGCCGCTGTAGCAATATCCATCCAGTGTGTAGCAAGGGTGGCCGTCATGTAGGTAGACATTGGGCGGGCAGTGCGCGCTGCTTCCAGTGCAGAATTCAGGTAGATCACAGAAGTTACCCGCGTCCCTGCATGGAGTTCCACCTGGCTTTAGCTGTAAGGCCAAAGCATAAATATTAAAACCATAATCAATAGGGGGGATATTCCTCACCACATTAGCACATTCCCTCTTATTGAGAAAGTGGAAACAATTGAATATCACAGTTGCACAATTTCCTCACTCATGTGCAATTATTTATATTTATCAACTGATATACCTTTCAAAGGAATTTTATTTCTGTTCAGCAAGTCTTATAATCCAGAGCCCAGAGTGCTGGCTGGGGAGTGGGGACCCAGCAAGAGGAGGATTGGGGCCGCTCTGTGCAAAACCATTGCACAGCGCAGGTAAGTATTGTTTGTTATTCATAAAAATTCCTTTACTATCACTAAATTTTAGCAAGTACTGAAAATGCCTGTTGATCTCAC
Organism: Lithobates pipiens; assembly: GCF_037356315.1. Taxonomy (NCBI): domain Eukaryota; kingdom Metazoa; phylum Chordata; class Amphibia; order Anura; family Ranidae; genus Lithobates; species Lithobates pipiens. The sequence goes on from NW_027507787.1 coordinate 207,121,937, forward strand.
CAGAAATGTCCTTGCTACTTACTGTGAAGAAAGTGAATCTAGCAGGGAATACCATCAACGAGTGTGCCACATCCCGATAAATCATGAAAAAAAAAAAGTGGGGAAATACCCCTACAGTGGGACTTTATGAGCACTACCACAAGTGAAAAAATGGTCTAAATATATTTATAAAAAAATGTTTTCCATTTGTGGTAGTGCTCATAAAGTCCCACTGTATTCCCCCCCTTTTTTTCCTTGCTACTTACTGTGAGCTGAAATTAAAATTTGATGTTACTACAGCAAACAAAGGCAGACATGTTCGAACTCCAGCCTGTGTGACATCAATGGCTGCCCTGATAGATACAGTAGAAGAATGAACGTAGATACCTAGAGACAGGAAATGTGTTTGTAGCACTAACCCCCGAAGGAGCTGCTTGTTAGTTTTGGGCTTACCGTTACCTTCTGTTTTCCTCGTTGCCCGTCTAGGGGATGTTCCGTGGTAAATGGCCCAGTAACTTGAGACCGACAACACTTGAATGGATTTTATTTGCAAAACTTAGACAATGAACAGTCTCTTAAATTGGGATCAGAGGTTTGAAAAGGAGGTTCAGGTACTCTTAGTGTCAAAGTCAAAATGTTGAAGGACTTGCTTAAACCCCATACACACTATCAGATTTTCTGCTGAGTTTTTCCTTCAGATTTACCAAAACCCTATAATATGAGGTCAAACCTTAGGAGCTTCAATTTGTATGCAATCAAGCAGGCCCTTCTACTACATGGTTTTGGTAAATCTGAAGGAAAAACTCGTCAGAAAATCTGATAGTGTGTATGGGGCATTACTTTGACTGCATTCAGAGAATAGCCATTCACAGCTGGATGAAGACTCAGGTTGGACAGTCCCTCTCTCACAAGGCCTAGCAGCCAACAAGGTGCTTACTCAGGAATAAGTCTCTGCCACAGACGTTGTTGTAGAATGTACAAGATAATGTCTCTGCCAGAGACGTTGTTGTAGAACAGGTAGGGAAACTAAGCTTGAAAAGACTTGTAGGATACCTGGATCTTTCAGCCTACTTGATGTTATCCACAAGACTGGATTCTTTCAGTTACTTCAGCCCTTCCAGGCTCTTACTAAGAAACCAACCCATACGTGGTGTTCTGAAGAGTCCTCCCCTGGAATGCTTGAAGTCACTTGGCCTCTCCCGAACCGGAAACGGCACCCAAACACCTCAGAATCCTTCTTTTAGTTTGCGTGCCTCGGTCTAGCCAGCCCCGAGACATTAAAGTCAGGTGGATCCGCACCCCAGGCCATAGCCTTCCTGGGGGCTGATCAGGAGGACAAGGACTATGAAGTCAATACATCATTCTGGACCGGAATCCCGAACCACGGGATGTTCGCATCTTAAGTACCCTCTCCTAGAAAGCACAGCGAGAGCGCCACTCCCACTGGGCAGGCTCAGAGAAAGAGTAACTTAAGCACCTAACCAGACCATAGTTCCATGCCTGCCAGATGAGACAGTGCCCTCTGTGGTCAGGCTGAACATCTCATAGTCCAGTCAGACTAATGCTGAAGTCTAATTTAGATAATTGTAGCCAAACCAAACTGCAGTTTAGGCAAAACTTTAACTTTGGAAGAACGCATAGCGAGTGCTCCTCAGGAGCCGCCGCTACATGTTATTTAAGGATTACCAGGTGAAAATAAAGGGAAAAAAAACTGAAAAAGGAAATTAATGCAGCCACTTAATTTTAGGACTGGTAAGCTACAATATATCAGATTTAGTTGTTTTGTGGAAATAAAATTAAAAGTGTATTTTATAGCTTGTCACAGCCCCTGAGAAATGGAAGGCAATCCAGGGTCTGAGACAGAGCAAACGCTTAAAACATCAATTCTTTGGCTCCATGCAAGAGATAAAACTAAAGCTTTCTGACAAAGTATTTTCCAAAATAAACAAGCTGTAATTAGATTAAAGTCAAAAGTGTTATTTGAAGATTTTAGAGATCATTATAAATCAGGAGTATTGAATAAAAATGCATGGAGGTTCGATCAGCTTCCAGAAGAGGTCAGAATCGCATGTTTGTGCGATGATTCAGATCCTTCACATCACAGCCAGCTCCTCCTATATCACAATCCCCTTCTTAGGGCCGGTACACACCAGAGCGTGGTGTGGGAAAGGTGCGTTCTATGTGCATGACACCATGCTCATAACGCGATGCCTGTGCGGTCTGCAGTCGGTGCCAATATATTTATTCATAACAAAACTCCAAATATAGATACTTGCCTGCACCAGATCACATGGTAATGCAGTACCATGCAATTTGATGCAGTGCGTTTTTGAAAAGTAGTGCATGCATTACTTTGTGTGTGTTATCCATTGTAATTTCAGCACATTCAAAGGAATGGGCTGAAAATCACATTGCATTGAACGGCACAGAAACATGCACTGCAGTCATTTAAGATTGTGAACCGGTGTTCTGTTGAAGTGCCCCCCATCGAAAAGTGCCGGCGCATGCGCAGGACGGAGCCGCACTTCAGCTGATTTGCCGATCATCTGGAGTGACGTGACCAGGGTACAACGTAGGAGGCATCTCTCGATGGGAGATACCATTCATCCAGAACGCAGACACTCTAAGACAGAGTGCGTTACTGGCTGGATCACCAGGTGAAATTGAAAAAAAGCCTAAAAAAAGAAAGCGAATGCAGCCACCACATCTAAAGATTGGTAAGCTGAAATATATTACATTTTTGTTTTTGGGTTTAACCACTTGCTGACCTCCCTATAGCAGTATTACTGCTTCAGGGTGGGAGCTGTGCACCGGATTACGTGTATATAGATCACATATGTATACATGATACAGCTTTTCCGGGTAGCGGCCACGAATGCACTCCACCAGCTTGCTCCAGCTGTGATTATACACAGTGGGAGCCGATCAGTGGGTAACGCGGACTATGTCTATCTTGCCCGCCAATCATCCTGCAGAGATGCAGAACAGTGGTCTGCCTATGTAAAGAAGGCAGATCACTGTTCTGACAGTAGGGAAGGCATGGATCCTGTGTCTCTGCAAGGCAGGAACTAGGATCCATATTTTCCCCTACGAAAAGCACCTCGCACACAGTAAACACAGGCTAGGCAAACAGTTAACCCTTTGTTCACCCCTGATGTTAGCCCCTTCCCAGCCAGTGTCATTAGTACAGTGACAGTGCATATTTTTAGCATTGATCATTGTATTAGTGTCACTGGTTCCCAAAAAGTGTCAAAAGTAGCAGCTAGGGTCTGAATGTCCGCTGCAATATCACAGTCCTGTTATAAGTTGCTGACAACTGGCATTACTAGTAAAACAAATAAAATTAATACAAAAAAAAATCTATCCACCAAAATGTCGCAGTCCCGCTAAAAATCGATGATCACCGCCATTACTAATAAAATATATATATATCTATATATAAAAAAATGCCACAAATCTATCCTCCATTTTGTAGACACTTTTGTGCAAACCAATCAATACATGCTTATTGGATTTTTTTTTAACCAAAAAGATGTAGCAAAATACATATTGGTCTAAATTGATGAAGAAATTTGATTTTATGTTTTTTTTTTTTATTGGATGCGTTTTCTAGCAGATAATAAAATATTGTTTTGTTTTTTGCAAAACTGTGTTTTTTTTTTGTTCATAGCACAAAAATTTTTAATCGCAGGTGATCAAATCATGGGGGGAGTACATAAACGTTATTTGGGCACAGCATCGCACAGCTGCGCAATGGTTAGTTAAAATAACACAGTGCTGTATCGCGAAAAATGGCCTGGTCATGAAGCGGGGTAAATCTTCCGGAGCTGAAGTGGTTAATACCGCTTTAAGTCTTATTTATAGTAGGAGATACAGCCATCAAATCTGGAAAGGGCACAAAACCGTACAGAAAAGTACAAAAGATCATCATAAATTCATTTTTCACCCATGCTTAAAAATCCATTTTCATTATTTGAAGCAGGGGGAAATTCGGTTTTCACCCATGCTTAAAAATCCATTTTCATTATTTGAAGCAGGGGGAAATTTGGTTTTCACCCATGCTTAAAAATCCATTTCCATTATTTGAAGCAGGGGGAAATTCGGTTTTCACCCATGCTTAAAAATCCATTTTCATTATTTGAAGCAGGGGGAAATTTGGTTTTCACCCATGCTTAAAAATCCATTTTCATTATTTGAAGCAGGGGGAAATTCAGTTTTCACCCATGCTTAAAAATCCATTTTCATTATTTGAAGCAGGGGAAAATTTGGTTTTCACCCATGCTTAAAAATCCATTTTCATTTTTTTAAACAATGGGAAATTTGGTTAAGCTGTGATATGAATTTGCCACCTCTACAACTATAGCAAGAAGAGGCCCTGTCCTGCTTCCCTATAATCTTTATCAAAGCAGAGGACTCTTTCTTTGTCTTTACACTTAGTAACATTTTCTATTTCAATATCGTTTTTTTTTTTAAAAGATTTTTCCAAAAAGGACACAAATTGTAGGCAAAGACTGACCTCAAGAACAAACACTTCGTAACTTTTTAAACAAATACACAACCAATACTTCCCAACCTTCTGAGATCAATAAAAAACGGGCTACATTTAACAAGACAGCAAAACACACATACCTGTAAAAAACGCCATCATTTCGTATTAAAACAAAACAAAGTATCAATACTTCATTAGCAAAAAGAAGTTTCATCAGCCATAGAAACCCATAAACAACAGTACGCGTCTATGAAAAAACACTACTACAAATATAAATGAGTTCACCCCATTGCTTGTTTAAAAAACAATAAACAACACATAGCAACCAAATTCCATCATGTTGTTCAGTTAAAATACATTAGAACACATTAGACTAACTGCTTTAGGCAGCATTACCGTACCTCCCAACTGGGAAAGTAGATCATTTAACATAAAGAGCGTAGGCAAACACACCCTTTCCTCGCCCCCAGTTACACAGACTGTGAAGAATTTATGCACAAAAAACATTTCGTAAACCTACTAATGCATTTTTAACAACATGTTAACATTAAAAAAAAAACAAATGCAATCACTCTACGGCTTCATGCTGCTGGTAAATGGATGTTCTGGAGCAGTTGGGTGTTTTTTCACCTGCCCCTGAACTCTCCTCCATGTTATCTTATCAGTACATGTACACATGGTCATTTATAGACATTTGAGTTTAGAAGCATTTTTTGGAAAGCAAAAAAAAAAATAAGTTCAGGACAGATGTTTAGAGGCATTTGAAAACGCCAAATGTCTGTAACAGCTTGCAAACGTGGTAACTCGCCTTTAGTCACATTTTGTTTACAGGCGTATTTAATTTTTGACTATTTAAAAAAAAAAAAAAAACGCGTCTAAAAAGCAAACGCGGCAAAACGGACATTTTTAAATGTCGGTTATGTAAAATGTCCCATGTACAGTAAGCCTAAAGCTGGAGAAAAGATGTAGAGCAATATAACATTTATGGTAAAGTACAGACCAAAAGATCCTCCCTGGAAGACATTTAGGGGGTTATTTATTAAAGGAAAATACACTTTGCACTAAAAGTGCTCTTGGAAGTAAAGTCGCTGTAGATCCGAGGGGGACATGGAAGGAAAATAAAAAAACAGCATTTTAGCTTGCACATGATTGGATGATAAAATCAGCAAAGCTTCCACTCATTTCAGATCTACCCCATAGATTTAGAGCGACTTCATTTCCAAGTGCACTTTCAGTGCAAAGTGGATTTGCCTTTCGTAAATAACCCCCTTTGTTTACTAAATCACCACGTAGTAAAAAATTGCTGGGCTGTGCAGAAAATACTCTTTTTATCCTATTTACATACAACTGCTGCTAACCTTCTACAGTCTCTTTAAACCACTTGCTGCCTACATGTACTAGTAATGGTGCACAATACAGTGTCTGTTGGCCATTTCTTGTCTCCACCAGTGGCACATGTACTTACAGTGCCTTGAAAAAATATTCATACCCCTTGAAATTTTCCACATTTTGTTATATTACAACCAAAATCGTAAATTTATTTTATTGGGATTTTATGTGATAGACCAACACAAAGTGGCACATAATTGTGAAGTAGAAGGAAAATGATAAATCGTTTTTACATTTTTTTACCAATATATATGTGAAAAGTGTGGGGAGGGGGCATTTGTATTCAGCCCCCCTGACTCAATACTTTGTAGAACCACCTTTCTCTGCAATTACAGCTGCAAGTCTTTTTGGGGATGTCTCTACCAGCTTTGTACATCTAGATAGTCACATTTTGCCCATTCTACTTTGCAAAATATCTCAAGCTCTGTCAGATTGGATGGAGAACGTCTGTGAACAGCAATTTTCAAGTCTTGCCACAGATTTGCAATTGGATTTAGGTCCGGACATTTCACTGGGCCATTCTAACACATGAATATGTTTTGATCTAAAGCATTCCATTGGCTGTATGTTTAGGGTCGTTGTTCTGCTGGAAGATGAACTTCCGCCTCAGTCTCAAGTCTTTTGCAGACTCAGGTTTTCATCTAAGATTGCCCTGTATTTTGCTCCATCCATCTTCTGATCAACTCTGACCATCTTCCCTCTCCCTGCTGAAGAAAAGCATCCCCTTGACATGATGCTGCCACCACCATGTTTCACAGTGGGGATGGGGTGTTCAAGGTGATGTGCAGTGTTATTTTTCCACTACACAATGTTTTGCTTTAGCCCAAAAAGTTCAATTTTGGTCTCATCTGACCAGAGCACCTTCTTCAACATGTTTACTTTGTCCCCAACATGGCTTCTCGCAATTCTTGCCATTGTTTCATAAGTACCTGGTTTGTGGAGTGCATGACTAATAGTTGTCCTGTGGACAGACCTAAGTTGTGGTCCACACCTAAGTTGTGGATCTCTGCAGCTCCTCCAGTTACCATGGGCCTCTTGGCTACTTCTCTGATTAATGCTCTCCTTGCCCGGCCTGTCAGTTTCGGTGGACGGCCATGTCTTGGTAGGTTTGCACTTGTGCCATACTCTTTCCATTTGCAGATGATGGATTAAACAGTGCTCTGTGAGATGTTCAAAGCTTGGGATATTATTTTTTTTATAACCTAACCCTGCTTTAAACTGCTCCCCTACTTTATCCCTGACCTGTCTGATGTATTCCTTGGCCTTCATGATGCTGTTTGTTCACTAAGGTTCTCTAACAAACTTCTGAGAGCTTCACAGAACAGCTGTATTTATACGAAGATTAAATTACACACAGGTGGACTCTATTTACTAATTAGGTGACTTCTGGAGGCAATTGGTTCCATTAGATTTTAGTTAGGGGTATCAGAATAAAGGGGGGTGCATACAAATGCACACCACACTTTTCACACATATATATTTGTAAAACAGTTTGAAAACCATTTATCATTTTCCTTCCACTTCACAATTATGTGCCACTTTGTGTTGGTCTAACACATAAAATACATTTACGTTTTGAGTTGTAACATGACAAAATGTGAAACATTTCAAGGGGTGTGAATACTTTTTCAAGGCACTGTAGGAGCATAATTGAGAGTCCGTTGTCAGCGCATAATAGAAACAAACCTAGAAAAGGATAGCGGGAACACTAGTTGATTCTTTTTTGGAATCATCATATTTAAAAAGATTGAAAATTAATAACCGTATATACTCGAGTATAAGCAGAGTTTTTCAGCCCATTTTTTTAGACTGAAAAACCCCTCCTCGGCTTATACTCGAGTGAGCCGTTCCTTTCATTACTAAAACAGTGCGTGTCTCCCACTGTGTTATGCAGTCTGTTCGGCCGTCCATTGTAACAAAGCCCCACCTCCTCCTCGTCTGCGATAAAGGAACACTGATACAATGATGGGAAACTGCTTCAGCGTTCCGTCTATCACAGACGAGGAGGAGGCGGGGCTTTGTTACAATGGACGGCCGAACAGACTGCATAACACAGCGGGAGACACTCGCTGTTGTAGTAATCAAAGGTACGGCTGTAGATGGGCACAGTGAGACTGCAAATGGGCACAATTAGACTTCAAACGGTCAGAGTAAGACAGCAAATGGGCACAGTGAGGCTGCAGATGGGCATTGTTTACCCAGTAGCTGCTGCATTTTCCCAACCTAGGCTTATACTGGAGTCAATATGTTTTCCCATTTTTTTTTGGTAAAATTAGGTGCCTCGGCTTATATTCGGGTCGGCCTATACTCTAGTATATACGGTAATTTCAATTAACATTTTAATGTTTGATTAACCACTTGCCGCCCGCCAGGGGCAGACTGACAACTCATGGGGGCCCCCGGGCAATAGGAGATTATGGGGCCCCCATGCAATCAGAGATTATGGGGCCACACAGTATACACAAATACACACACACAGTATACAATCACACAGGTTACACATACATGTACACACAGAATACACACATATGTTTCTATTGGCTGAGAAGGCACTGGAGAGGTGGGGCAGCTATAATCTCTAGATTTTTAGACCAAAAGGATGTCGGTAAGGAACATTTCAGAGGCAGATGTAAACAAAAAAAACACAGATTTTTTTACATACTGTCCCTGGTTTTACTGAGGCTGGCAACCCTGATGGGGCCCCCTAGTGGCCTGGGGCCCTCGGGCAGTGCCCGAGTGGCTGAATGGTCAGTCCGCCCCTGCCGTCCGCCACATAGAATGACGTTGGCAAAGTGGTTCCAATACCCTGACTTGGTGTCATATGACGTCCTCAGGATATGAAGCCTCTACGTGCCCCCAGGGGTGCACATCACGGCAATCGTTGATGCGGGGTGTCAGTCTGACACCCCGCAATACTGATCTAGGTAAAGAGTCTCTGACGGAGACTCTTTACCACATGATCAGCCATGTCCAATTACGGCTGATCACAATGTAAACAGGAAGACCCGGCAGTCAGCTTTTTCTCACACGCGTCTGACAGACACGAGTAGAGGAGAGCCAATTGGCGGCTCTCCTGACAGAGGGTGTCTGTGCTAATTGTTTATCAGTGCAGCCCCCCCCTTGGATCCCACCCAGGACCATTATCATGCCGCCCAGGACCATCAGGATGGCCATCCACACTGAACCACCAGGTATGCCCCCCAGACCCTCAGGGAAATGCACATCTGTGCCCAGGCAACTGCCAATCAATGCCCAGGCAGCTGCCAATCAGTGCCCACTGACAATGCCTACCACTGCCATCAGGGATGCCCATCAGTGCCTCATATCAGTGCCGTGTATCAGTGCCCATCAGTGCTATGTATCAATGCACATTAGTGCCCAGCAGTGCCGCCTATCAGTGCCACCCAAAAGTACCCATCTTTTCAGCCTTTCATTGCCCATCAGTGTCACCTATCAGTGCCTACCAGTGCCCCCCATGAGTGCCCACCAGTGCCGCCTATTAATGCCCATCAGTGCTGCATATCAGTGCCACACATCAGTGCCGTCTACCAGTGCCCGTCAGTGCCACATATCAGTGCCCATTGTTGGTGCAGGTTAGTGCCAGCTCATTAGTGCCACCTCATCTGTGCCACCTTATCAGTGCCTGTCAGTGCCACCTTATCAGTGCCCATCAGTGAAAGAGAAAACGTACTTATTTACAAAATTTTATAACAGAAACAAAAGCAAAACTTTTATTTTTTTTCAATATTTTCTATCTTTTTTTATTTGTTAGCAAAAAATAAAAACCACAGAGGTGATCAAATACCACCAAAAGAAAGCTCTATTTGTGGGAACAAAATGATAAAAATTTAGTTTGGGTACAGTGTAGAATGACCGCGCAAATATCATTCAAAATGCGACAGCGCTGAAAGCTCAAAATTGTCCTGGGCAGGAAGGTGTATAAGTGCCTGGTATTGAAGTGGTTAAATTACATTTAGGTCTGCTTTAAATAGTATAAGTATTTATATGTGTCTATGCATTATATCAGTTATGCATCAGTTTTCCCTCCAAATAAATATAAGCAGCACAGTATGTTAAACTAGGTCTATGAGGAGTATTAAAAACCTTATCTCCTGCTAAGGGTGTGTATATATATATATATATATATATATATATATACACATACATACATCTATAAGATATATATATATATATATATATATATATATATATATATATATATATATATATATATACACACACATCTATATCTTTTCTGCTGTAATGGCTGATGTGTGTGATGCCAAAGATCTTGCTGCCCTCACAAGACAGAACTTGTGGGTGTCCTTGCAACCACCAAAAACACCAACATAAAGATTGGACCAACTGAACCCTTTTTGAGTAATAAAATGTAATCTACTTACAAACTCTTAGCAAGCATAGGCATGTAAAATGGTGCAGACGAGACCACCTTAAGATCCACAGTGCTCAATCATTGGTGTGGGAAGCCCTCCTAGCATCCAAAAGCTTATACTTTGAGGGTCAAGCCTTTGGATGTCACAAGGGTTTCCCATACCACTGGCTGAGCACTGTGGATCTTGAGGTGGTCTCGTCAGAACCATTGTACATGCCTATGGTTGCTAAGTTTTTGTAAGTAGATTACATTTTGTCACTCAATAAAATGGTGATGTTGGAAATGCAGTAGATTGGTGCGCTCTTTCTTTTGTTGTTTTCTATGAGGAATATAGCATGAATTTTCATTTTTTTCATTTTTTCTTTCCTTCATCTACAGTCTAAGGGGCAGCATACTGGCTAGTTTTGGAAGCACTTTAGTCCGTAGTGCAGTGCCTTTTGGTTATGCTCTCTTTATGGATGTTGCAACACATCTATCCAAAGGGTCAAAATCAACTCGAGCACTACACACACTACAGGCTTAAAAACAGGACTGTAGAGGAAAGCTGTATAAAGGTATTTGGGCCCAAAAGTCTCCTATATGTGACACTTTTTAGTTCCAAAATCAAATATTTTGCCTTGTACAACATTTAGCCATGGTCACGTTTTAATCTGTAATGTCTACAGCTTATAGTTCAGGATGTGCATCTGCAGAACAACACGTATTGCAAGATCACAGAATTAGGTTCCCATGGCAAAACAGATTATGGCTGTAGAAATATGTTAAATGTCTGATTTGCCTTTACAAGCGTGTATGATTCAGAGCTGTTTGTTTATCTGACACTGGAAAGGACAATGAAGAATAGCAGGACCAAGACACTAATGCAATAGAAGCGTGACTTCATTTGGAACTTATTTGTCTGTCAGGAGTATAAGTCTTCCCATGCTCAGGGCAGCAAACAGCATTACACTGCAAGAGATAATACAATTTGTACAGGACAGATCTATATAGAAAACCCCTTCAATACATTAATAATGAATGAGGGCTGTCACATAGTGAACTGCATATTGGAATATGCACATATTTTAGCAGTTTAACCAAATTAGGTAACAAGTGAATCTATTGAGAAAAGTCATGTTGAACTAACTAGCTATGAAATAGTTGGCATCACTAACCTTACTTTTATAAAAACCATTCAGTTCTCGGAAAAAAAAATAAAAATAAAGTTTGGTTGAGTCATCTAACACCTTCCTACCGTATATCTCAGAGGGATTGACATGGCAAAATATCCTCAGCCCAGTTTGGACTTTGTTCCAATGTTGCAGACTTTATTAAGACACATGAGGGTATTGTGCTTCCCTTTGCTGGTTTTACCATAAAGCTAAATAAACATGAAGCTTGCAGTGCCAATAATGTAATGCCACGTTATTGACTTGGTGAATGTTGGAATAAGCAAGTGTGAACTAGAGTCACCAGAGTCTCAGTTGTATAATAATTTGACATAGTTTAACCCATCATCCAGTATCCAAATCTGAATAAAAAATCTATACTAACCTAAGCTTTACATTTTTCTTGATGGTAAACTGCATTAATACAATATTTCTCAAACTTAGGTGCCTCCGTGAATCCAGCCAGAAAGAAGAGAAAAAAAAAAACAGGTCCAGGAATGATAAGTGTGCTCGTACTCTTGAAGTGCTTTTGAGATTTTACTGGCTCCTGATACCTGCTATTGTGTCCATACACATTCCCTTGTATAACCCACCTCTCACAGTCATGCTTCAGTTTTGTGAGCAAGCAGTACAGGAGCCAAATTATACAGAATGGCAGGAATTGAGCGGAAGTAAAAAAATATGTTTTCCTTTATCTAGAAAGGGTAGACTCTCACCATGCCAACGTCCAAATGATATATAAAAAGGTTGAAAAGAGTAAAAACTCTCTCAAAAATTATGGCCTTTGTGGGCATAACACGAGGCAGTAAATTATAAAATATATACCTTTATTACAAAAGGTTAAAAAAAAACATGAAATAGTAAACAAAACAACGCCCTTTACTTGACAAGGTCAACAGATACTCAATAGAGCAAAAACGTGGAGGCATAGATCCTTTCAAAAGTGGTTAAGAGTCTGTGAATTGCACTGAAAAAAAATATATGTATATATGTTTCCATAGATTAGGTCCATGGTCTCCTCCATGCTAGCTTGTCAACGCATTTCACAACATTAATTGCTTCCTCAGGATATACTGGGTAGGTGCTGATTGGCCTTGAAAAATAGGTATTGGGTGACAACACAAAACAGTCTGGGAGCCGATTCAATCAATCCACAGATCAAATTCAAAATATTGAAGGCATTCAATTCTCCTACGATACACCTTGGAAAGAGGAGTCCAACCTCTAGAGTGACCAAATGGATCGATAATAGTGAAATAAGTTAGACCACTATAAACTCAGTACACAGGATAGACAAGTCAAATAGACGGGTTTAATTATAGTTGTAAATAGTCATGACATCTCACAAACCTGAGGCTAACCCTTTCATATTTCAGGCTGAATTTGCCAATTGTCTCTTGAGTGTCTATGTGTGTCTTATATTGTCTATTGATTTTAGGTGGTGGGTTTTGCTTGTATATAGGCAATAGTCTTTGTGGAAGTGGTACTGTACTGTTGAATGTTATTGTTTAGTTTCCATTATCCTATAAATTTACTATTAAGAATGTCCAATTTAAGAATATGGTAAAAAAAATAGACAGGAGAAAGCCTCAGTGGAGGAACTCTTCCGATAGACCAACCACTCTTAAAAACAGGATGAAATAACAATGGATTAATTAACAAATCTGGTTAATCCGCTATAAAAGGACATGTGACCGTGTGTTAATGATTGTCTGAGAAGAAGCTACGCTAATAGCCAGCGAAACGCGTTGACCTCACACCGTGACGCTGGACGGGCCTTGCACAGGTGGAGACAGGGGATGCAGGTTGGACAGAGTGCCCTTTTCCGTAAACCGGCTACAAAGTAATTCATCTCTAAATAGATGACCGGAGCTTTTGTCGGCTCATGCGAAGCATATTCGGTGGACTCTGACTGCACTGGACTACAGCGCTGATGAAAGTACACTTAGCGGACTTTGCTAGTATTGGATTACAGCGCTAAGGATATGTCCGCTGAGCGAGTTCTGAATGGCTGGATTTTTCCATCCCAACAGAGAATCTGACAATAAGGTCCTTGAGGGCTGTGGTAACGTATGGGCAATATATTTGAGCAGTTAAAATTTGCCTATAAATTATCTGGATATTGCGGTGTCCGTAGACTTAATTGATATCAATAGCCTCCTGGTTCGTTAAGGACTGTCTGACTGCAATACACTTGTCTTGTGTGGCTTTAGTTATAGCCTGCTAGTAGGAACTGACATTTGCACGGATAAACTTATTGAAACAAAGTAGCAAGGTCTACACGGAAAATATATTTAAAAGGAACTAGGGCAAATTAATGCCAGTGAATGAACTTGCACTTTATATTTATACACAGTGAATGAAATTGACACATTGCTACAAATCTAACGATAATCTAGTTAGAATGTATGGTAAACAATCGAAGCTGATAGCAACAGCGCAATCAGCCTATCTCTCCCCTTGCTGTTGACTGCTTGTTAAATGTATAAAGACATATTGAGTATTTCTCATTGTCTATTTTTTGATAATACACAATAATTGGTTACAGCAGCCAACAGCAATTGGTCCGGACCAGCGTCATTTTTGTGTTTGTTGTGTATGTTATCTATGTATGTCCTGTTGGTAGTTTGTCTTTTATGGTATAGGTATTGTCTATTTATATATATATGGGTATTCTTTATGAATTGCTCTTGGCTTTTATTCATTTAATTGTGGTTAATAATGAAATTAAACATATAAAAATAAAATATAATAGTCGAATGAATTAACCTTATTCTGAACAATTTTTTGGTGCCTAAAGTAACCCCTTTTGCAGTCCGTGTGTCAGGAAGATCCTCCTCACGGACGTCCGAGCGGCGAAAGTCGCAGAAGATCTCTTGCCCAGTTCCAGGAGCGTTACCGCGATCGGCGGTGCGCGCGTGCACGTGCGCGTGCGCGGCCGTTTGACGCAAATTGGCGCCAATAGCGCTATTTAAACTGGATCCATGCCTCACTTCCTTGCTGCCTGATCAACAGCGTTCCTGTGCGTCCTGGTGATCCGTTATCTGAATCTGAACCTGAACCTGTACCTGTATCTGTACCTGTACCCTGATCCGTATCGAACCCGGCTTGTTCCCGACTCTGCTGTTTGCTGCCTGCCCCCCGACTTTGGCTTGTACCCGACTACTCTTCTGGATTCCGTTTCTGTACCTGATCTGCCCGCCTGTGCCTGACCTGGACTGTTACACCATCCGTCAACTGTAAGTTGCTTGCTGTTGTACTACAGGACACCTCCCAGTCCTCCGCAATATCTGGCTGTACTCCTTCTGCGTTTGTAGCCTTCTATCTCTGGCCGCAGACTACTGGACTCTTCCGCTTATCCATTGCACCTGCATCCGTTGTTGGACTACAATACCCCTCCGTTGTTTGTCACTTCCTGCAATCACTTGTATACCGTTGCTGGACTACAGGAACCCTTCTGCTGTCTGCTGGAACTTATCTCACCTTTGCCTGCATTCAGACACCGGACTACAATACACCTCCTCCTTCAACGGTCTTCTGCCTCTACCACCTGCTATCCGGTCAGGCACTTGTGCCCCTCTGTGCTCCTGAGCCCCTGTCACCACTACCAGGGTCTCTCGAGTCAGAGGTCTACGAGAGGCCACTCCCTGCACTCCGGGCTCTGCTTAAAGGTACGTGACACCGTGTCTATCGAACTGCGTTTTTTCTTTTTCTATATTCTATTTGGTTATGGCGCCAACACCTTAATTAAGGATGAATGATTCAACTTTTGGTCGAATAAAGTGACCTCTTACTAGTGGGTAAACTTGCACCTTTTTCCCTTTCCCCCTTTTCCTATAATTTATTTATGAATTTGCCAATCAAGTGGGAGAAGCCTTCTAGTGTTATATACGGTATCCCTTGTCTGGGGACTCAATAATAGAGCCAACCCCAACCTTGATAGGGTAAGAGGTACCTGGAAAGTCTTGATAAACAGGTGTCCGCCGTGACCCGGCGGGGCACCTGTTTACTCTTTTCAACTTTTCTTATTTTTCCTTTATCATCCATTGAGGGATACAGGAATTCTTAAAGGGTTAGTTTACCGTTAATGACATAAAAAAGAAAGATCCATATGCATTACAGCTTTGGGTGTACATTAAAATGAAGTTTTTTTTTTTTTTTTATTATTCTTACTTTTTAAGCTTTTTCTACCATGGGCCCCCACTCCCCCTCACCATCCTCCCTAGATGGCAAGATTCCTGAATGTTTAATGTGCAGCCTCACCACCTCATGAATGAGTACTTGGCTATGAGAATGTGGATCGCCTTACCATGTGCAGTCTGCCATCTCTCACAGAGGGTGAGCTCAAAAAAGTATGAAAACTACCACAAATAAGCAGATATTAACTGCTAAAAGGTAACAGCTACCTGAATAGGTGATAAGTCTCAACCAATGATCAACCAACGATCCACCAAAAACAGGTGTAACACAACTTTACCCAAATGGCAGAACAAATAAATATTTAATGGGCCAAGTACTAAAGGAAAAACAGATCCCAAGTAGAAGTTAGGGACATACCATGTCCAATATTAAAAAATTATTGGTTAATTGCAGGAAAATTAAGCATAGCATACGTAACCCTTGACTTCAAGGAAAGGAAGTTTGAACAGACCTAGTATATCTAGAGAACATTTTTAATCAAAATGTGTACCGCTGTCAAACCATGCCCTTAATGATTAAAGTGCAAAAAAAATATCTAATATAATGCAATAAAGATAAAAACGTGAAAAAAATGAAAGATTGTTAATAGTCCAGTGTTTGGACGTCATCACTGCTCCGTGCCTAGCCTGACGTACATTTCATGCAATGGAACTTCTTCTGTGACATCCGAACAGTCGTGGAGGGTGCTGGACAAACAAATGTTTCTATTTTGGGCCTAATTTTATAGTTTTTGTTGTAAGTACAACTTTTAATAAACTCCTGTGTGCTTTTAAAGAATGTTCCACAATGAGTTTATCTTCCTCTTTCATATGATGAATGTGTGACTGGACTCTGACGTTTCCTTGACTGATGATAACTGTGGGATATACATCTATGAAACCCAATAAAGCAGGGTGGGCAGTGGATGCGGTTAAGCCCATAGTGAGGGGTGAAAGCTCACTAATGCGCATATAGACCCTGGAGGATCTAAAAATCTTGTAAGCAGATATACTTACTCTTTATATCCTGTGGGGAGCACCCGGTGTCTTCAAAAATTGAGCATTGGATCAGCACATGTTTTGAGTTCATCTTATGGATGTGGAATTGGGACACTTGAACTATTATCAATTTTTCTTTTTTTCCTTTTTTCAGGTTTTTATCTTTATTAGATGTTTTTTTTTGCACTTTAATCACTAAGGGCATGGTTTGACAGCGATACACGTTTTGATATTCAATTTTTTTTTAAAGGGTACATCGTTGTGCGAGCTGCTGTCAGTCATGGATTATCTGTGTCGTGATTTTATTTACTTTCTATGCACTTAGCACAATATCGCTTGTTTACTATATCTAGAGAAAAGACCAATCAACAAAACACTCAATATTTGACTTGAGGGAATGGGAGGTCCATAATAAAAATAGAAGTTACCAGATTAGACAAATAAGCCATGGATGTATCAGGCCTCACAGCATAAAATCGGGTGAGAGGTGAAAACTGTAAAGCTTAAAAAAAAAAAATTAAAAGACACTAACTCTGAGTCCACCTAAAGGTGAAGTTAGGGTGGTCAACGACACCTGTACCAGAAGAATGAGTAGAAGTACTTCCAGACAACACCCATAGGTGTTTCTGGAGTTTGATCGTCACAAAACAAACATGCCTAACCAGAATATATGATTCTAAAATTATCCAAGCTACTACTGTAAAGAGCAGAATCCTCCACCAAGGAGTAAGGGGTAGGGATCCTAGTTCTAGTAATAGGAATATAAGGAATCTAAGGAGAGTTCCTTAAAAGATGAGGGGATACAAAAAGGTAATACCTTAACTTTAACAATGATAGTGTGGTCATGAATGACAAAGTCAACGCTGTTCACCGTAGATAATAGAACACCCAGTCTATTGCAGTGGGAGTTTTCAAACCTTTTCGAAATGAAGGTCTTGCAGATTCAGAGGATGTCCAGTGGAGATCAGGTCATAAGACGGATCAACAGGTCCTCTGATGACTTGGCAACTGTCTGTTCCTGAATATTAAACTCAAGGGGCAGGCAAAAGCATAAGTGTATTAGAAAGTCCTCCCAGGATTGGAGGAAGGGGACAATCTCTTTCTGGCCAGAGTCTGGTGAATAGAGAATTCATGATCTCTTCAAAAACCCGATTGGTGCCTTGCCCAAATCGCAGACCTTACTCAGAGGTAGCGACTCTGGCTAAATGGGAATTTCCCCAAAATATAAAAAAACATGAAGGGGAAAAAGTCTGCTACACACAAAGAAAGGGTCATAGGTCATCAGAGACTGGACTTTTTTTTTAATCAAAAGCAAAAACTGTGAAAATTTAAGAAAACAGGCTCTTTCTGGGAAGGTCTTCTGAGCATTCCACAATGGGGATGCTGGAAAAATACACTAGGGTGGACATAAAGGTCAGTGCTGTAAGCATGATCCGAAACTGCTGGAGGACACTAAAGCGTCAGGTCATAACTAGAGATGAGAGCAGTAGGGGCTGATTCATGTTAACCGTTCAGGTCAAAAGGTCCTTCAAGAGAGGGATAGGGCTGAGGAGAGTCAAGCAACACAAAGGATGCAATCACCTGGGTGAAATAATGCAACAGTGAGTGAGATACCATTCCCAAGGATAGGCTCCTACCAGAGCCACAGGGTGCAGAAGATCCAAACAAACCTGGGAAGATTCACAATGGAGTGTATTAATACCAGTAGTGTGAAGAGGGGCAAATGAAGGATGTGCCTTATCCAAAGGGTCTAGACTATGAGCTACAGCTTGAGCATCCTATCTATGAGGAGGTAAACTTCTAAAGGGTTCAGCAGAACAGACAAACAGCCCTCTACGTGTGAAAGTGGGGTCACACCTTCTTGTAAAAGTTTAAGTAGAGGGAATAAAGGATCTCTGTTTTTAAGATCAGTGTTTTGAATGAGTAGATGACTCTGGTTCCTCTGTTCGATCTTAAACCTAAAATAAAAGAGGCCCCATGATCTATCTTACAGGCATCGATATTTTTGACAATACCAAGATATCAGAAACAGTAGAGAAGTATGGACTGATGTCACTCATTGCAGCAGGACTGTCCTCTCTAAATAGACATGTTGCACCACATAGAGGAGCACAATTAGGCCTAAAGTGAGGCACGGCCTTGCATACTCGTATAGTCAGCCAATGCTGCAGAATGTAGCAAGTGGCCAGAGGTGACCAAATCATCAGTGGAGTGAAACTAGATGATCCACAAGTTGATTCATCAGCAGCAGAATAGCACTTCCTCTTGGTAGAATTGTGTAATAAAATGCACCAGGCGAGCACACGCACAAAGCTTCACCCAACATGACATCAGTGCTCGTGGCTCTCACTCTTCACCATTAACAAAAAAAGTACAAACTGCACAACTGTAAGGTAGCTCCCTGTACTTCAGCCCCAACAGGCCTTATGTAGTCAGTCTTCAGAGCTGGGCCACAACCAGAGGATTTGCCACGGCTCTTGGCACAGACAATGTTCTGCAGCTAACACGGACAAAATCTAGAACGAGACATAATGTAGAGCCCAGTTCCCGAATGTCACATTACATGCTAGACCCACAATCTTCCAGTCCAGGGTATGGCCTCCAAAGCTGTTGCTGAAAATGTGCCAACCAAAATAGCTGCTGTGTAGAAATCAGTTGATGCATGGGGTTTTAAAATTACAGAAAAAAAATATCTATGGTGTACCTTCATTAAAGAAAAAATAAAGGCAAAAAAAGGCAGGCAAAAATATACTTAAATTTTCTCTTAGCAAACAGAGGAAAATAAAAAAACTGAAGCATGGCAGTTGGAGGCGGGGTGATAGAGAGATTGGTTTATGTTTTTGTTTGTTTGCCCGTATTTCAACTTCCTGTAAATGACAATATAACCCAACTGAGCGCCTTTTTGGACAATAAACAAAGACACTTTGCATATTTTTTTTTCTCTCCAAATTTTGCTTTTTTCAGTACCTATTCAGTACAAACTGTAAAGTGTTAATGCCTTCAACTGGAATACAGTTGATAATATCAGAATTATTATGTTTAATCCCACATAGAAGACATATTACACTGAAAGGAGGAATTGATGAAAATAAATTATAAAATGTACTGTATTGTTGAGTCCAAAAGAGGCATTTATACAGCTGTGAATGTAGAAAATATAAATTTACCAACATTCATGAACATCTTGGGAAAGAACAAGTTAAACTACAGGGTCTCCTACGGGGGTAGCGCTAGAGATATAAAGAATACAGTAGGAGAACAAAAACATTTTAAAGTCTTTGGGAACACCTAAAACGGAATTACACAGGAACAGAGCCAGAGTGGAAAGATGTTACCTTTGAAGTCCCAAAGATTCATGAAAATCCAGATGGTGACTAACTGTAAGATCGGTTTTGGTTGGACTGACAGTTTAAGGTAAGTCCAACCACATTTGTTAAAAATATTTAAACTGTTTGACTGATACTCTGTAGATGACCATTTCTTCATTCTACGGACAACAAAACAGAGGGCAGTGGATGAGCCCAACGTTATGTTGACCATAAGGTTAAGGTTCTTCCAGAATTGATCAATAGCTCCATTATTTTGTAGGACTGGAATTTTCCAACCCATCCCTTTGCTTTTCATCAAACATTGAGTCACTGAAAGTGATTGAAATGATGGAGCAGCAGGGCAAGACCTGCAGAGGACAGAACTATCTACAGCATTATGCCAAGTATAAAATCTTTCACTTTTTGATAATTGTGCAGCTTTTGCTGAAGCAAAAGGTTATGACAATCAAATATCTCAGTGCAAAGCAAATAAAAAGAGAAAATAATCAAATCAGGGGTGTTTCCTGCATGCTCAAACATTTATTCTTTATTTCAAAATGATCTTAGACCATGACCATCTGAATTTGTGATTCCCCATCATATGAATTTACAGTTATATGGGCATGGATTGAAAAAGTGGTGCATCGGGAGAGAAATATGAAGGTTCCTTTGCTGACCTATTCCTCTAAGTACAAGCTGCAAGGTTGTCTCCGACTTCAAAACAGGTCCCTGTCATTGACCTAGAACAAGCATGCTACAAGTGAAGTCAGAGACCCTGAGCTGCATACTTGCTTTGCTTCAGTGACTCGGAACATGCTCAATCCAGGCTCAGGGATCAGCAGTATACCCGGGAAGCTTTAACTTTATGAAGGTGTTAAAAAAAAAAAAAGTACTTTCCCTTCATTCCCTTCATGCACAGTTTAAAAAGGAAGTTTAGGGTTTAACAAAAAAACAACATTCAAACTTGCCTAGATGGATGCAGCATCTGTACCCATCACCTCTGTAGTGAGAACTAACGATCAAACACTGCTGATCGATCATTTCTCCCCCTCCACTCTCAGCAGAGAGCTCAGACTGTCAGTCACTGGCTCTCTGCTCTCCACTCCAGTGCTCACTGTGGGCTGTGGAGGGGCGGGAAGAGTTGGCTCAGGCTCTTGGTGGATTGCTGGGAAGCTGAGTCAGGTGCCGATTCAGGCTTGAGGGCAGATACTGACCATATGGTTCGGATCTTTTCATTGCCTTGACTGCCTCTGTGACGTCAGCAGACAGTGGACTTCAGACTGCTGTCAGCTGAAAACAGATCACAGGAATGCAGTTTAAATTGCACTCCTGTGATCCATAGAAGTATGGCCAAAAAAGCTTTGGTCATACTTATCCTATAACTTCTGGGACTACTTTAATGTGCACTATGCATAAAAAACTGTTGCTATGTACAGGTACAATAGGTCTCATTTCTAAATTGGCTTTAGTATCTGCATGCATTGGATAGGAACCTTAGACTAGAAGAGCAGGGACTGCCATGAATATACTGTACATGTATATAAAGCTCTATGTAAATTATAAGGGCTATGTAAATTCCTGTAATAAATTAAAAAAAAGTCTATGTGCAATCTGAAGATTAGACATGTTGAGGAGTGGGACCTTTTATAGTAAAAACAAAAAACAAAACAAAAAAAACCCAGCAAAATGCAATAAAATAAAAATAATATTTCAAAAATAGAAAATGAAAAAACTTA
Organism: Lithobates pipiens; assembly: GCF_037356315.1. Taxonomy (NCBI): domain Eukaryota; kingdom Metazoa; phylum Chordata; class Amphibia; order Anura; family Ranidae; genus Lithobates; species Lithobates pipiens. The sequence continues at coordinate 207,143,556 of NW_027507787.1, forward strand.
AAATAAATAGAAGGGCATGAGCTTGTCTAGGGCCAAATTAATGATTTTGATCACAGTACAACAACAGCAGCAACATATTCCAAGCTGTAAGTGCAGTATGTCTGCAATAAGGCTCACCTTGCAGTCTTCACAGCATAGTCCATGGGCGCACACGGCTCCTGGAACGAGCTGGCATGTGCTAGCGTTGCAGCAAGAGTTGGTACATTCCTGAAAAGAGATTTAGAGGAAAGGCTTAGAACTTAACAACTTCCATAGGCAGTAAATGTCTCCTTTGTGCCTAGAAACGAGGCTTATGCATCCCTCAAAACTCACTTGGGCACGGAACAGCTATTTCGAACTTACTCAGATTCTGCTCCCTTTGCTAACCTCAAAGAAAAACGATGAAACTCGAGCCCAAAAGGTGGCTGAGCTGGGGAAGAGCCCGTGCCAACTGCGGGAGGATGGCGATTAGGGCTGGAAAGTCTGTAGCAGATTAATTGCTGCATGAGAATAAATGGAATGTGCAAGGAGTTACAGCAATGGGGACAAATTTTCAAAATGAAGTGGGCTCGCTCTTTGGCATGAAATCATAGCGTTTCAACAATATCTGAATTAAGACTAACAAAGAAGAGTGAAGCTGGTGCACATGGCGACTAATCACATTCCATGTATCACCCGGCCAGTGATCTGTAGCTAAAGAGGGACAAAATATGACTTTTGGCAGTAGCAAGCATCCCTGGTTTTCATTTGCTGGATGCAGTTGTCAGCTGTAGATTACAGCAATCTTTGTGCAGAGCTGATACAGCATACCTCCCAACCTTCTGAGATGGGAATGAGGGATACCTATTAACAAACATATGTAGGCATAGGACACGCCCCCTGCCACTCCCCTTAAAGGAAAATTATACGAAAAAAAAAAAAAAAAAAGATTAGATAAACCCATAAGTGCTTTTTTTTTTTTACCACTACTATTCGTTTATATTGGCATTTGACACTTACATATGCGGCAATTTAGAATTTGGATGAAAGGTTTAGCACTGGGAAACACTTTTTGAAAGATAAAAAGTGCATTTTATATACAACTATATGGATCAGGCTAAAATGAGTGACAAATGAGGAGGAATCAGGGACATAGGGACTTTGTACCAAATCAGGGACAGTCCCTCCAAATCAGGGACAGCTGGGAGCTATGGGTACAGATATATGGACTGGCAAACCAGATTGCTGTGCAGATTATACATTTCCATGTAAGTCATGTGTTCACAAATGTCCGATACAGATTAGCCTTTGCTGCACCCTCTTACCTAGTTGCAATCTGATCACTGGGGGAGAGAAAACTGATTACAGTGGAACTTTGGATAACGAGTAACAGGGTTAATGAGCGTTTTGAAAGACAAGCAACTTTTTATAAATTTCTGACTCGGTTTGTGAGTGTTGTCTCACAAAACGAGCAGAATTCAAGCTAATGGGGTGTGCAGAACCGCACTTGGCCGGGGGGGCGGGGTACCGGTGACACTTGGAATGGTTCGGAAAAACTCGGAATTACTCAGAAACACTCCGTTCCCAAGCCTTTCCGAGTTCAGCTGTCCCTGAGTATTTCCGAGGCTCCCCGGTGCCCCCCACCTCTGGCCACATTGCATACAATAGAAGTCAATGTGGAACGAATTATCTTAGTTTCCACTGACTTCTATGGGGAAACTCGCTTTGATATGCAAGTGCTTTGGATTACACGCATTCTCCTAGAACAGATTATGCTCGTAATCCAACGTTCAACTGTAAATGCTTCGTCCAGCCTGCAGCAGACTAATGTCATGCTCTCAGCACAGGTTACTGACTGGAGCTTAAAGTGTATCTAAACCCAAGAACATAAAGTGAAATATTGCATCTTAGCTGTCCTTAGATGTGGTAGTTTTGTTTTCCTTTTTCAGATTTATCTTCACCTGCTTGCTGGTAATACTTCCTGTTTTACGATGGCAATGCTCACATGTTATACTGCATCTATGTGGGAGCAGCATTGACACCCTAGGACAGAAAGTGTTTTAGGGCTACAGAACACCTCCGCCTTGCTTCTTCTACAGAACATAAAGAGGTGGTGTTTTGTAGTTCACCAAGGTGAACTGGGCTGAACACTATTTGAAATAGCATGGGAAGCTAGCAACATTTCTGGCAGGACAATATATATTTTTACCTATTTAGGCTCCATTCACACCTATGCGTTTTGTCATGCTTTTTACAGAAATGCAGGACGTTTGTTTAACATGGGTTCCTATGGAAAAATGTTCACATCAATGCATTTTTGTGCCTATGCTTTTTTGTAAAGGGTCAGGAACTTTTTAGTTCAATAGATTTCAACGGAAAAACATGTAGTGCAATTTAGCAGTGTTTTTGCCGAGATTTGCGTTTTTCAATCTGCCCAACAAATCTCCCCCCCCCCCCAAAATGCAAAATGCAAATCGTGGCAAAAACACTGTAAAATTGCAGAAAAAAACTAAAACGCAAAAATCACAGAAAAAAGCACTGAAGAAACGATCAAAAGCAATATGCGCAGATGTGAATCGAGCCTAAACAGATATAACAAACTTTTTAATGGTATATTTAATTGATCAAATAGGGATAGATATGAGATAGATATGAGATGTGCATTGTTAGGGTTTAAATACACTTTAATGACTGTTTGTTCTAACAATAAAAGGTGACAGGTCAGGAATGTATTCATGCAGACTTGTAGGTCCACTTTAAAGTATTTTCTTCTACTAAGGGAGCTTTAGTCACAATTTCAGCCATTGTTGGAAATGGCTAAGTCATTTATCATATTTAAAGTGTTAATAAACCCACAATAGTAAAAATCAGTCTGTATATGCAGTAAAGCATGTTCTGTGGAACCTAATAGGTCAATCCTCTGCATTGTGTAAAAAGGCTGATTGATCAAGTCTTCTCTGTCCCTCCCCTTCTTCAACTGTCCCCAACCTATCTCCTGAACAGAGGCTAGGGGACGGGCTTCACATGCTCAGTATGGAATGTATTGCTAGAGAGTATTTTGTTTTCTTGGGAGAGTGCATGCGAACAGCACAGGGCCAATCAGCACTGTCTAAACAGAGGGTCAGGTGTCCTGTAGCCTCATAGGACAGTCAGAGCATAATGAAAACTTCCTCTACAAGCTTTAGGCTACTTTCACACTTTATAGGCTTTATAGGCTTTATAATGCTAAAAATAGCGCTTGCAAAGCACCTTGAAAGAGCCTCTCCTCTCATTTCAATGTGAAAGCCTGAGTGCTTTCACACTGGAGCGGTGCGCTGGTAGGATGGTAAAAAAAAAGTCCTGCAAGCCGCATCTTTGCAGCGCTGTAGGAGCGGTGTATACACCGCTCCTACAGCGCCCCTGCCCATTAAAATCAATGGGCAGCGCTGCTTTGCGCACGGTTTTAACAATTTTTTCGGCCGCCAGCGGGGGTTAAAAGAGCCCCGCTAGTGGCTGAAAACCTATGCAAAAACAATGTTAAAGCGCCGCTAAAAATATCGCCGAAACCCCCAATGCCCCAGTGTGAAAGTAGCCTCAACCAGACACTGATAGAAGTCACAAGACTGCTATATGAGGAAAAGATGATCTGCACGCCGGTGATTGCGCTTAGAAAATGTTGTATTTATTAACAAGCCACAGTGACCAAACGCAAATAAGAAAGGTTGACGTGTTTCAGCCTATAAGGCCTTAGTCATAACCACATTACAGACATGAAACGTTGCAAATAAATAGTAGCTCTAAGGATCACTGGCTCCACCCATTAATTGTCCTAATTGACTGCAGGCAATTATCCAAAAAAGGGGAAATCAGCTACACTGAAGACTGCTATATACTGCTGATGATTAAGCAGTTTATATTCACTAAAACAATTGCACTTCCATGTTCTGTGTACTGTGGGAAACCAGATATAGTGAATGCCGGGTCCTGGGTTTAGTAACACTTTAATGTATGATAGAGGCGATGGAGGGAATTCAATAAAGCTGCCACTTTTCTGGTGTCAATCTTTTGTTAATGTATTGGACCAAATTCATGAATCATCTGCAACACTTTTGGTTCTGATAGCAACTCGTGCACAAAGTTCAGGTTCTAAAATGCTTCAGTTTTACATTGTGCTGCATTGAAAGCACCAAATTAAAAATAAAATATGACAGTTCATATCTTATGGAAGTTGAGCTAATTAGAACCAACTTTTCTTTGGAGTACAAAGAGAAACTGGCGCAGTCAGATTTCGCCTCAGGTACATTCTAGAAGAGGTGCAACATGCGCCAAATTCAAGTACAAGTTCTAAGTAGGTACCTGAATTTGGCGCATGCTGCACCACTTTTAGAACACGAGACACACTTATCGCAAAATCTGCCTGCACCAGTTTTTATGAATTCCAGGGATTATTTTATGGAAGGAATATGAAAAACACATTTAAAAATATCATTTTAATTCATTACAGGACGTAAATCCTTTAGCAGGGGGCATATTACAAAATGCAATAACTCAGTAAAAGCAGTAGGAATGTACCCATTACAGATTTAACTTTGGTAAAAAGAATTCAGACTGGCTATGGTTTGCTGCACTTGGCTGTTCATCTTTGCTGAGAGTATTGCCTTACTGAGTAATCCCAAGTACTGTACATCCCAGCCAATAAAGATTCTATTTATTATCTGTGTGTTAAATGAAAAATGGCATTCACATTTTAAGAGCTTTGACACCAAACAAATCATGCCTAAACTATTTTGGGTGAAAATCAAATCAAACTCACAAAACCTATTTATAAAGGCTGATCTAATCTTGGATTGAATAGAGATTTTCTATTGATGCCCAATTATAGTAAGAGGTTCATAATTTCATGGTAATCAGTTCTGTCTGGCTTGCATTTAATAAAAAAAAACACACTTAGACTGGACATCGATATCTTGGAGAGTGTACAAACTAGTATATGATACAATTGCATTTAGTCCTGTCTTATGAGCTTCATAGGGCAGAATGTACAGCAATAGTTTCCAAAAAAAAAAAAAGAAAAAGTCCATGCAGCTTTCTTATAGAATTTAAAAGGTAAAAACCCTTGGCGCATCTCTAAACCTTAACTAAATGGCCACCATACATGGCTTGATTTTTATTCTCCAGCCTAAACAAGAGAAAATCAATCTAACCTCCCCATCTACATCAACAGCGTGGACAGAGGAATCTCCTCTCCTTCCACCTTCAGCATGCAGCTACAGTACACGGTAAATGAGGGGAAGCTCTGCTGACTTCCAACACCCAATCATTGTCAAGCAAAATTGTTTTTTTTTTACATTCCTTTCATCTTATTTACAAAGCTCTGTTGCAACTGCATGTGCAGAGTGCACAGTCCATTTACCTTTAGTAAATCAACCCCTTTGTTTTATTATACTGTCCTGAATTGGTTGAAGTGTACATTTTTCTTCCTGTGATGTCAATTAGCTACCGCATTACTTGTTGTTGTAAAATAATGCTCCGTTATTGAATTCACTTTTTGATATAAGCATGACAAGTCTACTGTTGCCTATTGTCTGTTGCAATAAGGAATCTTCCAATTCTCCAGTGCTATTAGGTAAACCAGAATGCTGGTTTCTAGGACAGTCACAGGGCACGAAGTAACACCAAGCACCTTGTGCTGGAACGTTAAACAGGTGTGTGCGTGAGGGGTAGTGAGGAGGGCACAGGTTAGAATCTTCGTCCATAAGCACTGGGAAACCTTGTCTCAAAAGTGTCTTCAGGAGAAAAAACCAGAGAAGTCTGCGATGTCCTACTGCACATAAGAAACCTGCAGGAGGATCCAGGCCAACAGAAGGCAAGCACTGTGGTTGGCTGCAGCTATAATTTCCGTGTCATTAGGCATTCGATTTGTAATGATGGCATCAATCTGGCATCAGTTTTAGATGCTTCTAAGATCTAAGATCATAAAAAATTCATGACCTTTCCCTTTCAATCTGCAGCCACTGTAATTTTCTATAAATGCAAAGCAATATGGCTACATAGAGTTGTTCTATACAAAGAATGTGTATAGAACGCCCCCCAGAAACATAATTTCCTGCTTGTCTGATTGGCTCACCAATTTTCCCAGAAATCTGCCTAAGATACAAGTCAGATTTCAGGCATCCCCTGCAAGAAAAATATAATTTTTTGCTGAGATATTTCCAATAGGAACATGTCTAAAGGGATGCAGGCCTAGCAGCTTTCCTCATTAGTGCTCTTCAGCTGTCACAGTCGACTGATAATTATGAAACCACTCCCGTTAGACCTACTCGGCACAGACAAACACACATGTATTTCTTCAGAATAACAAAAAGGTAGAAATCTGCAACAAAGGTTGTTATAATCCTTGCAGTCTACATAGATCACCCAGGGGGGAATGTTTTTTTTTTCTCAGCAAAAGTGGAGTTACGCTTTAAAGTGGTGTAAACCCTGTAAAAAAAAAAAAAAATACCTGCAAGACAAAAAGGCATAATGAGCTAGTATGCATAGCATACTAGCTCATTATGAATTACTTAAAGCGGGACTGTACTGTGGAAAAAAATATTAAAAGGCAGCAGCTACAAATACCACAGCTGCTGACTTTTAATAAATGGACACTCACCTGTCCCGGGGTCCAGCGATGCCGGCAGCCAAGGCCGATCGATCGCTCGGCTCTCGGCTGCTGCCACCACCATTCTAGGTGAGGGAATCAGGAAGTGAAGCGAATCGGCTTCACTTCCCGGTTCCCTACTGCGCATGTGCGAGCCGCGCCGCGCAATAGGAAATCTCCGCGCTGTCTCTGGGACCCGTGTGTGTCCCAGCAGACAGCGCGGCAGGACAGGAAATGGCATAGACTCCCACGGGAGTCTATGCCCGGAAGTGGGTGTAAATACCTATCTTTGACAGGTATCTCCACCCCCCTCCCCCCTGTAAGGTGCCAATTGTGACACCGGAGGGGGGGAGGGTTCCGATCAGCGGAAGTTCCACTTTAGGGTGGAACCCCGCTTTAACTGAGATCGAAGCCCCCACAGTGGTCCTTGTTCACCGCTCCGGCGGCGACATCTCTCCGGGGGGTTACTTCCGGGTGTCGCGGCTCTGACGCTGTGATTGGCCGGAGCCGCGATGACGCGTCACTCCTGCCAGTAACGGCACAGTACAAATGAAGCAATGGCACGCACGTGTCATTGCTTCAGTTTTCTTAAGTGCGCATGTGCCGATGACGTCGGCAGATGCAAATACAGGGATGCACACTTTAGGAGATATCCAGTGTAGCTACAGGTAAGCCCAATTATAGGCTTGCCTGTGGTATAAAGTGGTTGTAAAGCGTTTACAACCACTTTAAGCGACTTTTTTTAATATAAAAAGGCCATTACAGGCAAGCTGCCTGATCAGCTACTACCGGTCACAGTAGAAACTCTGAGCTGTAGTAACAGCTGACCTGACATATCCCTTTAAATGGTGCCTTAGTTCCATTATTTCAAAAGCTCTTTTGAGACCATTTTCTTCCTTTTGTCTAGGATCAAGGTAATCCTAACAAGACACCCAACGGCCATCTGAGAACTCTGGTATGGGGAATGATTGCAGCTAAATCACAGCTGCTGCATTTTCCAAGTGTTCATAATATTTGTTCCTTTTGTGCGGACATTATTGCCTTATGTGAATTCTTCCTTTGACCCATTTACAGCGCATTTTCACCACACAGCTGTTTACTTAGTAAAAGCTCACAAGAGATAGAGGAAAAAACAATGGGTAAGATGTAATCAGAGTAAGTGGCAGAGCTGCCACAAAGCGAGATGTATGCCTCTGCAGTGCATTTTATAATGCTGGCCTCACACTGTTAAGCAGCGATGTAACATAAAGATACCTTGCTTTGTCATGTTAAATCACCCCCTTTCCAGCCAGAGAGCCAGAGCTGGAAATGAAACCCAGTAACGTTTAAAAGAAAAGCTCCTACAATTTTTTTCTTTCTTATTGGTTCTTTCCGCTTGACACAGTCTGCTGAAACCTGAACATCTTTCTGCAATCTAAACTAATTCTTCCACTTGGCCATATGAGTAATTTCCTCCGTTTGCCGAAACACAGGCGCATTTGAGAAAAGAGCGATGATCCTGTGCATGTAAATGATGGCTGTTTAGTGCCCGATCAACTAAAATGAAATATATTTTCAACGTTTGCATGCAGGGAGCAATGACTGCTCATAAGTCATCAGACCGCAGGTATAGCAGCAAAAGCAATATAACGTAATGAGCGCAGGTTAGATCAGACATTTTGTATAACATTCCGGTTTTAGACTTCTTTCAGGACGCTTAGTTTCAAATTTATTAGCAGGTGAATTGGCACTCGTGATTTTTTTTAAACATTGCAAAGAGCATTGATGATGTGCAAAGAGCAATAATTCAAAGCAGACAACCAGGCTACACTTTGAAATCCAACGGGTGAAGGTATGTTTCTGAATTGGTACTCTGGAAAACTAAATTTTGGATTAAGTAATGAGCAAAAGTTTAATCCAGTGTTTCTCTACCTTTTTTTCAGTCAAGGGACCCTTTCAAATTATAGATAATCTCAAGGCACCCTTAAAAATTAGTGACAGTCTCAAGGCACCCCATTCTAAAATGTAAAACATCTATTCTAATGGCGAGTAGACACACGACCAGACTTTGACGGACTAGGTCCGACGGACTTTCGGCGGCGTTTCCGACTGACTTTCCGAACGAACGGACTTGGCCACACACAAGCACACCAAAGTCCAACGGATGATGTACAACTGGACTAGAATAAGGAAGTTCATATCCAGTAGCCAATAGCTGCCCTAGCGTCGGTTTTCGTCCATCGGACTAGCATACAGACGAATAGCTTTTTCGACTGGATTCGAGTCTGTCAGAAAGATTTGATTTTTAGTGTTCTTGTTTTAAATCTAAAGTCCATCTGGTTTTTAGACAGCAATGGTCCGATGAAGCCCACACACGATCGAATTGTCCGGCGGATTCGTTCCGTTGGACCTAGTCTGTCGAAAAGTCTGGTTGTGTGCACGCGGCATAATAGTATTACAGAACGCATCAACATCCACACATGTAGGACACCCTATGTTAGAGGCGATTTTTTTCTTCCAAAGAAAATACACTTTTGCACACCGGTACTGACTAATGTTCCAATGTTTCTCTTCTCCCTCATTTTCTCTCCATCAGTCAGCTAATGTGACCCCAGTGTTGAGGGAGAGAGTCAGAGGAGGGTCAAACAAGGATGCTATAGAGGCGACAGACATCCTCCTCATCAACTGATGACATCATTGATTGTTAGGATGCCAGTGTCTAGAAAGTCGCAATGGTGCATAATGAAAACCCATGGCTTTGTGTAACTAAAAGGCAGGCTTCATCTACCTGCTGGCTTGAATAACATTTTTGATAAATTTTTTGGCATTTTGCCAAGGCACCCCTAAGGAAGCCTCAAGGCACCCTGGTTGAAAAAGACTGGTTTAAACTCCAACAAAACTAAGCACATAAAAGTGGTCCAACAAGTCCAAAAACTTCTTGAAATATTGCTTCACTTGAAGTTATGGAGCTGCCAAAAACAGGATGATGCACCCATTCAGTTGAATTATCTACGCCATGTACACCAATGCTCATCAAGAATTATCATAAAAACACAACAACATTTAAAACAACTCACAGTCAGGTGACTTCCAAGATTATATTATCTATGAACACCTGAAATTACCTAGGGTGGCTCGAACTATAGTAGGCCGTACATGTTCAGATTTGACTACCTGACTCAAGTCAAACCATTTACATATTCTGAGGAGAAATCTCCCCCGTAGGCCACGTTCTAAAAACACCAGTAGCATTAGCTGTAGAATGAGTTTTGCAGTGTTTTTGCAGTAGCTTTTTTCAGTGCGTTTCAGCTTTTTTTTTTTTTACAAAACTATACTTCCACAAAAGCTTATGGTTCAAAGTAATGCCGCGTACACACGAGCAGACTTTCTGGCAGAAAGGTCAGACGGAACGATTCCGTTGGACATTCCGCTCATGTGGGGGCTTCATCTGACTTTTTTTTGCCAAAATTCTGACGGACTTAGAAACAGAACATGTTTCAAATCTTTCCGCCGGAACCAATTCGTATTGAGAAAACCATACATCTGTATGCTATTCCGATGGACCAAAAACGACGCAAGGGCAGCTATTGGCTACTAGCTATTGAACTTCCTTTTTCTAGTCCTGTCGTACGTCATCGCATTCTAGACGGTTGGACTTTAGTGTGATCGTGTGTAGGCAAGTCCGTTTCGGCGGAACTCTGTCAAAGTCCTTCGGAGTTCAGTCAGATGAGAAGTCTGCTTGTGTGTACGTGCCATTAGAGTGTTTTTACAGCTGAAAAACTCCTCTTCAAACCCACTAGTTCTGGAGTTTTTTACAGCCAGAAAACACCCCTGCCAAAAAATGCTGATAACCGCCTATGTATGCATGGACACATAGGATAACATGCTGGGGTGTTTACTGGTTGCAGAAAAAAAAACGCCTGACGCAAACAGCAGCTGTAAAAAATGCCCAGTGTGCATGAGGCCGTAAGGACACAGAGAGAGATAAAAACCTGACATATGTTAAAACTTTCCCCACTCTAACCTAATAACAATTATGGCTATCTGGGCTTTAAACGTGCCCCAGAATGTGTGTGTTTATATATTGTTGTATGCCATTAAAGTGGTTGTACACCCTATACAACCACTTTTACCTACAGGTAAGCCTATATTAAGGCTTACCTGTAGGTGCTGAAAATAACTCTTAAACCTCCACGGTTTAGGAGACATTTACATAAAGCCGCGCGCTGATGTCTACGGCGCAGGACATACCGTTTCTAAAGGGGTCATGCTGTGACTGGTGGCTCCCACGCACATGTGCGGAGTGACTTCACGCAACTCCGGCCACTCACAGAACCGGATTTCGTGGCCCCGGAAGGAAGAGGGGTGAAGATAGACACTCGCTGCTAGTGGGGACAGTGGTGACATCGCAGGCTTCGGTTTCAGGTAAGTGACACATAATGGGCTACTATTATGCTTCACCTTTGCAGGGAAATAAAGAAGAAGTAAAACCCACCAGGGTTTACTTCCTCTTTAAAGTTTTACTAAACCCAGAACCTGCATTCACTATATCTGGTCTCATACAGTACACAGAACATGGGAATGCGATCATTTTAGAAAATATAAACTGCTAAATACCCTTTCTCATCAGCAGTATATAGCAGTCTTGTGACTTCTATCAGTGTCTGGCCAAGCACTGATTAAAGCTTGTAGGAGGGGTTTTCGTACTGCACTGTCTGTCCCATCAGGATGCAGGACCCCGGACCCTCTGTCTGGACAGTGCTGATTGCAATACACACCAAATTGAGCATGTGCAGCTTGTCCTCTAGCCTCTGTACAATATTACCAGGAGATGGATTGGGGACTGTGGAAGAAGGGGAGGATCAGTGAAGAAAGGATCAAACTGCCTTTTTTTACACAATGCAGAGGATTAACCCCTTAAGTTCCACAGGGAGTATAACAAGCATGCTTTACTGCATATACAGACTGATTTTACTGTTGTGAACGAATGAGTGAGTGACTTGTATAGTGCTACCTATGCTAACTGAATTGCCTCAGGGCACTTTTGCCCCTGGTGTCCATCTGTGGTATAGTGCAGTCCTTTGCCCCATGGGGTCCCGACATGCTTACAAACACATACACATACAACATACACATATTTGGCCAATTTTTCGACAGGCTCTAATTAACCTACCAGCATGTCTTTGGAGTGTGGGAGGAAACCCACGCAGGCACAGGGAGAACATGCAAACTCCAGGCAGGTAGTGTCGCGGTCGGGATTTGAACCAGCGACCGTATTGCTGCTAGGTGAAATTGCTAACCACTACATCCCTGTGCTGCCCTGGTTGTGGGTTTAGTAACACTTTAACAATGTGAGTGCAAACTGCATTACACTGGCACATAGGACAATAAGACTACCGACAAACTTTATCCAGCACTGTAAAATAAAGAACTTTCAGTCCAATGAAGACCTAGAAAGTGATAACTTATTTTCAAGAGTAGTGTCCTTTTTATGTTAATAATTCCACAACCATCTTAGCAAGAATAAAATTAACTTCGCCATGAGTATAAATCCTAAACAAGGCTCTGAATCTTTTTAACACAGAATAATGATTTTTCTCATTTTGTTGTTACTCTTTTGAGAAACATAAACACTGCTCTTCTGGGAAATTATTTCTTTAATTAATTTGAGAAGGGCTAGAATGTATCAGGGAACTGACGGCCATAGTACAAGTTAAGCTCCGAGGTGCATAAAGTACAGATGCATCGGCGCAGGCCTGTGGGTGCCAGTTTTGCTTAACACAGCCGTGCACATATGTGGGTGCACCTGCCACTTATACAGAATGGCTAATGCACCAAATTAACTATTTAAGCTCGGCAGCTGTACTAGTCAGTGCTATCTGATCTACAGTGTTCCTGTATTTCTGTGCCATATCCTGTACCTACTTCTGTGATTGACCCGGCTCACCTTGAACGCTACCTACTGTGACCTCGGCTTTGGTCCCTGCTTTGCTCATGCGTCTGCTTTTATGACACTGACCTTGACCTGTACTTTGACCCTGCCTGCTGTCAATGCCTGACTGTCTGTTACTGACTCGGCTTGTCTGACCATGCATGCAGTCTTGTCCTTTCTGTTCAGCATTCCTTGACCAGCACCCTACTTACCTGGTCCCTGCCATTCATCTGCCCGCCAGCCTGCTTGCACCAGCAGTCTTTCATCTGCCTAGCAACTGCCACTGTGCCAGTTTAGAATCTGCTGCATTCATTGCTGTCTGCTGTCCTGGCTAGGGATGAGCTCAGGCGTGTTCACATGCGCCACATGCAGAGCCCATCAGGAAGTCGGCGCAGCGCTGTGCTGCGCTAATCACAGGCAGTGAGACATTGCCCGATCTCTGCAGCTGTGCATCGGGGCAATGTCTCACTGCCTGTGATTAGCTCAGTGCTGTGCCGACTTCCTGGTGGGCTCTGCACGTGGAGTATGCGAACACGCCTGAGCTCATCCTTAGTCCTGGCCATCGGATTTATCCATGGCAAAGCATCAGTCACTTACCCACACAGTCTGCTGGAAACCTCAAAGGCATGAATACCTTGCCATGCTTTTGCGACCACACAGAGCTCTGGCTTGACCCAGTCCCCCAATATCTCCTCATTGGCTCTCTGGCTGTGATTGCCAACAGTGGGAGCCAATGGCTCCTTCTACTGTCTCAGCCAATGAGGAGAGAGAGACCAGGGGCAACCAAGGGGCCATCTGTTGGAATGTATATGGCCGCGCCACGCATGCGCACTCCAGCGTGTAGCAAAATGTGATGGGTAGTCGAATGTGACGTGCACCATGATGTGATGTCCAGTGTGGAATGCAGTGCGCATGCATGCCACCAGCTGCTGAAATTGTGACTATCTCCTAAACAGTGCCATTTTAGAAGATATTCACTATACCTACACACAATAATGCATAAAAAACTAGGGACCTAAAACATACTATTTTTATAGACAGAAGTGTGTAAGCCCTTAAAAGTCTTTCTTATTCCACGCGTGAACATACCGCCAGGGGTTTCTACAGCAGATTTAAACAGTTACAAATAAAGTGGAACAGCAATTTTTATCGCAAACTAAAAAAGCTATGTTTATTTAAAGGACACTGCTGAGCATTATTTACATCTAAACTGAGCGCATAGCATAACCAAAGTCTATGTTCAGGAAACAACCATGCTGTGTAGAAAAGAAGGAGATAAAAGAGGCTGATGTCTAAAAATTAGAGCAGAGAAGAATGGAAATGTTAGAAATTTGAATGGTTGCTACAGCAGATGTTTTCTCTGTTTTTTATTGCTCCTCTTTTATATAGTTCCCACTGTAGTCATACACATTTAGAAGAATTTTTAAAAAATGGACCTCATTGGCCACTTTTTCTGCTGATATTTAAAGTGGTTGTAAACCCTTACAAACCACTTTGACCTACAGGTAAGCCTAGATTAAGGCTTACCTGTTGGACCAAGAAATATCTCCTAAACCTACATGGTTTAGGAGATATTTACGAAAAGACAGGCACAGCTGTCTATGGCGCGCAGGCGCACTATCGCTGGCGTCATCGCTGCTCCGGCGCTGTGAGTGGCCGGAGCAGCGATACCCAGAAGAAGCTGGACCCTCCAAACTACAGAGGACAGCGGTGACAGCGCTGGATCCTGTGTCAGGTAAGTGACACATAATGGGCTACTATGCGGTGCATAGTATCCCATTATGCTTTACCTTTGCAGGGAGACAAAGAGGAAGTAAACCCATCAGGGTTTACTTCCTCTTTAAGTAGATCTGAGCTAAAAAAAATAAAAAAAAAAGAACCAAGAAGTTGTTGCTATAAAACAGTAGAAGCTTTCCCTTCTCTGCTTCACAGTAATGCATTTGTAGTTATGACAGCCCCAATGTGGTTGAATTATCAAAGGCAAATAGACTGTTCACTTTGCAAAAGACGTTGCACTTTGCAAGGGCAATTGCCTCATAGCTTACTAAATGAGGTGAAGCTCTACTGAATTCCATCATCCAATCATGATGTTTTTTTCCCCTCCTTGCACTTGATTGGGTATTCTTTGAAAAGTGAAATAAATGTAACCACATTCTCTAAGCTCTGTGGAAATTTCCCTTGCAAAATGAACAGCCTATTCGCCTTTAGTAAATCAACCTCCTAGTCATTACCAAAAGATTCTCTATAATCAATTAAGAGGGTAGGCTACATTATTATGGCAAAATGCATACACATGTTTGTGGACAGGTCAAAGGAAAAAGTAGTAAACATTGGTAAAAGGGTATTCTGTTTGCAAAAAAAATAATTCTTGCACTTCTCCTAATGTTGTTTAGCTTTAAAATTTAACTTATTTTGTCTCGGTTCTGTGTAGCAAAGCTTTTTCTTATCTGCTTCTTCAATAATCTGCTTGGTCAGGCCTCCAGTTGCCTAAACTAGTGGTTCTCAACCTCAGTCCTTAAGTACACCCAAAGGGCCATGTTTTGGGAAATTTCCTTAGATAAAATAGCTCTTACAATACCATGTCATTGATATCAATTTACATTAGCTGTACAAAGTAAAGGAAAACCTCAGAACATGGCCCGTTGGGGGTATTTGAGGACTGAGGTTGAGAACCACTGGCCTAAACAGTAAAAATATGCAAACTCGATCTGAGCACAGATTATCATTTTCTTTCGTTTTTTTTTTCCAGTCCCAAAAAGGTTTTGCGTTTCCTATCCTAAATTTGAATATATCACTACAGCTTGCTCTTGTGAACCTAAAAATGTTTGGCTTTTCTTTTCTTGGAAAAACCAAATGCACGTTTTTTTCAGTGTGCATTTGACTTCTAGTATAAAAATGGTGCGGTGACCTCAAAGTGACTTATGCCCATCTACATTTTAAAACGACAAGAATGAGTACCTTCCAATTGTCCCTCTCTTCTCCTCAGTTGCCCCCTTTTTTTTGGTCTAGGTACAGATATCTATGACAATGTACTATTCAACTACTAAAAAAAGTCTTATTCTGCACTAAACCTTTATGCTATCTCTCTTTTTTTTTTTTTTTAAAAGACAGTAAAATATCTACGAAATGGTGGAAAAAGAACTCTGGGCAATTATTTTTGGCATGTTTCCCACACTCCAAAGACATAGTGGTAGGTTAATTGGATCCTGTCTAAATTGGCCCTAGTATGTGTATGTATTAATGTGAGTTAGGGACCTTAGATTATAACATCCTTGAAGGCAGGGACTGATGTGAGAATGTAATATTATATATATATATATATATATATATATATATATATATATGTATATATATATATATATATATATTATACACACATGCATACATATATATATATATATATATATACACACACACACACACAAAGAGCAAATTTATAAACGTAACACTTTTGTTTGTGTTTGCCCCTATTTATCATGAGCTGAACTCAAAGATCTTTAACTTTTTCAATGTACACAAAATGCCTATTTCTCTCAAATATTGTTCACAAATCTGTCTAAATCTGTTAGTGAGTACTTCTCCTTTGCCGAGATAATCCATTCACCTCATAGGTGTGGCATATCCATAGTTACATAGTGAGGTTGAAAAAAGACAAGTCCATCAAGTCCAACCTATGTGTGTGATTATATGTCAGTATTACATTGTATATCCCCTGTATGTTGTGGTTATTCAGGTGCTTATCTAATAGTTTCTTGAAACTATCAATGCCCCCCACTGAGACCACCACCTGTGGAAGGGAATTCCACATCCTTGCCGCTCTTACAATAAGGAACCCTCTACGTAGTTTAAGGTTAAACCTCTTTTCTTCTAATTTTAATGAGTGGCCACGTGTCTTGTTAAACTCCCTTCCGCAAAACAGTTTTATCCCTATTGTAGGGTCACCAGTATGGTATTTGTATATTGAAATCATATCCCCTCTCAAGCGTCTCTTCTCCAGAGAGAATAAGTTCAGTGCTCACAACCTTTCCTCATAACTAATATCCTCCAGACCCTTTATTAGCTTTGTTGCCCTTCTTTGTAGTCCATTTCCAGTAAATCCTTCCTGAGGACTGGTGTCCAGAACTGCACAGCATACACTAGGTGCGGCCGGACCAGAGTCTTGCAGAACAGGCGAATTATCGCTCTGGAATTAATCCCCTTTTTAATGCATGCCAATATTCTGTTTGCTTTGTTAGCAGCAGCTTGGCATTGCATGCCATTGCTGAGCCTATCTACAAGGACCCCCAGGTCCTTTTCCATCCTAAATTCCCCCAGAGGTTCTCCCCGAAGTGTATAGATTGCATTCATATTTTTGCCAAATGTATTATTTTACATTTTTCTACATTGAACCTCATTTGCCATGTATTTGCTCACCCCATTAATTTTTTCAGATCTTTTTGCAAAGTTTCCACGTCCTGCAAAGTTATTGCCCTGTATCATCCGCAAATACAGAGATTGAACTGTTTACCCCATCCTCCAGGTCGTTTATGAACAAATTAAACAGGATTGGTCCCAGCACAGAACCCTGGGGGACCCCACTACCCACCCCTTGACCATTCCGAGTACTCCCCATTTATCACCACCCTCTGAACTTGCACTTGTAGCCAATTTTCAGTCCATGTACTCACCCTATGGTCCATGCCAACAGACTTTATTTTGTACAGTAAACGTTTATGGGGAACCGTGTCAAATGCTATTGCAAAATCCAGACACACCACATCTACGGGTCTTCATTTATCTAGATGGCAACTCACCTCCTCATAGAAGGTTAATATATTGGTTTGGCAAGAACGATTCTTCATGAATGCATGCTAATAACTGCTAATGATACCGTTCTCATTACTAAAATCTTGTATATAGTCCCTTATCATCCCCTCCAAGAGTTTACATACTATTGATGTTAGGCTAACTGGTCTGTAATTCCCAGGGATGTATTTTGGGCCTTTTTTAAATATTGGTGCTACATTGGCTTTTCTCCAATCAGTTGGTACCATTCCAGTCAGTAGACTGTCAGTAAAAATTAGGAACAATGGTCTGGCAATTACTTGACGGAGTTCCCTAAGTACCCTCAGATGCAAGCCATCTTGTCCCGTGATTTATTAATGTTACGTTTCCAAAGTCTAATTTTAATTCTGTCCTCTATTAACCATGGAGGTGTTTCCTGTGATTTGTCATGAGGATAAACACTGCAGTTTTGGTTATGGAAGCCCCCCCCAATTCCCTTGTGAAGACTGAGGAGAAGAATAAATTCAATACCTTCGCCATCTCCCCATCCTTTGTAAACAGATGTCTTTCCTCATACAGATGCTGATTAGACAGCATGATTATTACACAGGTGTGTCTTAGGCTGGCCACAATAAAAGGCCACTCTAAAACATGCAGTTTTACCACACAGCACAATGCCACAGATGTCGCAAGTTTTGAGGGAGCGTGCAATTGGCATGCTGACTGCAGGAATGTCTACCAGAGCTGTTGCCCTTGAATTGAATGTTCATTTCTCTACCATAAGCCGTCTCCCAAGGCATTTCAGAGAATTTGGCAGTACATCCAACCGGCCTCACTACTGCAGACCACGTGTAACCATACCAGCCCAGGACCTCCACATCCAGCATCTTCACCTCCAAGATCATCTGAGACCAGCCACCCGGACAGCTGCTGCAACAATCGGTTTGCATAGCCAAATAAATTCTGCATAACCTGTCATAACCATCTCAGGGAAGCTCATCTGCACTGTACAGGGCAGATGGCAGAGAGCATGTATGGCATTGTGTGGGCGAGTGGTTTACTGATGTCAACATTGTGGATCGAGTGGCCCATGGTGGCAGTGGGGTTATGGTATGGGCAGGCATATGCTATGGACAATGAACACAGGTGCATTTTATTGATGACATTTTGAATGCACAAAGATACCATGACAAGATCCAGAGGCCCATTGTTGAGCCATTCATCCACGACCATCACCTCATGTTGCAGCATGATAATGCACAGAGCCATGTTGCAAGGATCTGTATACAATTCCTGGAATCTGAAAACATCCCAGTTCTTGCATAGCCAGCATACTCACAGGACATGTCACCCATTGAGCAGGTTTGGGATGCTCTGGATCAGCGTATATACGACAGCGTGTTCCAGTTCCTGATAATATCCAGCAACTTCGCACAGCCATTGAAGAGGCATGGACCAACATTCCACAGGCCTCAATCAATAACCTGATCAACTCTAAGCGAAGAAGATGTGCTGCACTGCACGAGGCAAATGGTGATCACACCAGATACTGACTGTTTTTTGGACTCCCCGGACCCCCCAATACAGTAAATCTGCACATTTTAGAGTGGCCTTTTATTGTGGCCAGCCTAAGGCATACCTGTGCAATAATTATGCTTTCTAATCAGCATCTGGATTTGCCACACCTGTGAGGTGGATGAATTATCTCGGCAAAGGAGAAAATGCTCACTAACACAGATTTAGACAGATTTGTGAAAAATATTTTAGAGAAATAGGCCTCTTCTGTACATAGAAAAGGTCGTAGATCTTTGAGTTCAGCTCCTGATAAATAGGGGAAAACACAAAAGTGTTCTGTTTATAATTTTGCTCAATGTATGTATATGTATATCGCTGTGTAAATTGATAGCACTATACACTCACCAACCACTTTATTAGGTACTCCTATTCAATTGCTTGGTAACACAAATTGCTAGTTAGCCAATCACATGGCAGCAGTAGAATGGGGAAGAAAGGGGGTGACTTTGAACGTGGCATGGTTGTTGGCATCAGATGGGCTGGTCTGAGGATTTCAAAAACTGTTGATCTAATGGGATTTCCATGCACGACCGTCTCTAGGGTTTACAGAGAATGGTCAGAAAAAGAGAGAAAATTATCAGTGAACAGAAGTTATGTGGATGAAAATGCCTTGATGTCAAAGGAGAATGGGCAGACTGGTTTGAGATGATAGAAAGGCAACAGTAACTCAAATATCCGCTCAAGGGCTTTCACACTGGAGTGGTGTGCTTGCAGGACGGTCAAAAAAGTCCTGCAAGCTGCATCTTTGCAGCACTGTAGGAGTGGTGTATTCACTGCTCCTAAAGCACCCCTGCCCATTGAAAACAATGGGGCAGCGGTGCTTTGCCAGTGGTTTTAACCTTTTTTCAGCCGCTAGAGGGGGTTAAAACCACCCCGCTAGCAACCCCGAAGACGACGGTGCCCATCCCAGTGTGAAAGTGGCCTAAAGGTAGTTCTGAAGGCAAAAAGGGGTTCACAACCCAGTATTAACAATAAGTGGCCAGTGAGTGTATAGGTACCTGTAATAATAATAATAAAAATAATAATAATTAAATGTATTACTGAGATGTTTCTATTGCCTAAATAAATTGTGTTTGAAAGTGTCTCTCACATGGAATTGGCCATAGGACTAAGAGAAAGCCTGACTTGACAGGCTCCTTTTAGTCCAGGCAGGACAAATTCTGCCAGAAAAAGGGTCACTGGGCTGTTTCGGGAATAAATATCTATTATGAGTGTTCTAAATCAGTTGGAATGGGTCTCCTAGTGCTAATCACTATGCAAGTGATCTGTGTCATGTAAGTCAATTCCACCTGCTGTTTTCTCAAATGGTTTTGGCAGAAGCAACAATTACAAATGTTCCTGAGCTCCAGTAACAAATGATCGCCAACATTCCAAGGTTGGGACAGGGAAGATAACTGAATTACAGATCTAGCTGCAAGATCTGGCTCTTCATTATTATAGCCTTTAAAGGGATTCTTTTGTTAAATAATTATAAACTTTACAGGCAAGTTTATGAAGGATTAATATATGCATTACCTTCACAGACTTAAAGGGGAACTAAACCCATTGATTTTACTGTTACCCAAAACAGCTACATTTTAGAGAATGCTGTGAATAACTGTCACAGTTGCTTGTGCTCTCACCCGAATTATCAAGCCCTCATATGGCTGAAGCCATAACTGATCATTTGTGCAGCACCATGGCAACTGTGGATCAAACAGAGGCGAAGATGGCAGCTTCATTGGCTGCAAAGGATAGGAGGGTTTAGTTCTGCCTAACTGCCCACGCTGGACACTTTAGCTGTGAAATATTGTGTGCAAGGTCAAACAATTAACAGGCAACAACTGTCAGACTTCAGATGACCTTTGACCAGGGGCACTGATATAACTGGGCACTGATAAAACTGGGCACCTGCTGGTGAGTGTCACCACTGCTCGTGTCACCACTGGTCTGGCCATGGCAAGCAAAAATATCTCTGTGTGCTGCACTGCAGGGACTAGGGGGTCACCGGGACCACAGCCGATGGGTCTTCTATAGTTCCAGCAGCGCAGGTCCCGCAGGCGGCAGCAGAGTGATATACATCTACACTCCGCCCCCCCCCCCCCCCCTGGCCTCCTCACTCTCCCTTCCCTTGGAAGAGGCAGCGGACTCAGCGGAGCCTCAGCCTGGAATCAGATAGCGGCAGGCGGGTGGCTCAGTGAGACAGCACTGAGTAGGATAGGGCAGCCAGACACACAATGGAATAAAAAGGCAACTCGATAAGAACCCTGTCCCTGCCTGACTTGTCAGCAAAAAAGTGTGCAATATATATATATATATATATATATATATATATATATATATATATATATATATATATATATACACATACACACACACCCACACTTTTTTTGCTGACAAGCCAGGCAGGGTTCATATTGATTTGAATTGTATATAGAATTTTTTTTTATATATACACAATACATATATATGGCGCTGTAGGGGTTAAGTGTGTCCTAGGGAGTGATTCTAACTGTGGGGGGAGGGGCTGTGTGTGACACATCACTGATCACCGCTCTGGATCACAGGGAGCTGTGATCAGTGACAGTGTCATTGGGCAGAATGGGGAGATGCTTGTTTACATTAGCATCTCCCCGGTCTTCCTCTCCGTGAGACGATCACGGGTATCCCTACAGACATCGAATTGCCTCTTAAAGGGCCACATACAGGTACGTTAATCTGCCTGTATGTGCCCTTCTGCCACAGTATATCTTTGTGAGGCAATCTGGAAGCGGTTTAAAGGGTAACTTCACTTTCGTGGGGGAAAAAAATGCAAGGACAAATAATATAGCACATATAATTGCGACACTAATCATATTGTAATTGAACGCTATTAAAAATTACCTTTCCCTTTCGATCTGCAGCCACAAATTTTCTGAGAATGCATTGCAATGTGGCTACCTGGAGTTGTTCTGTACATAGAATGTGTACTGACCACTCCCCAGAAACATTTCCTGCTTGTGTGATTGGCTCACCAATTTTCTCAGAAGTCTGCCTAAGATACAAATCAGATTTCAGGCATCCCCTGCAAGAAAAATGTCCTTTTTGGAGAGATACTTTCAATAGGAGCACGTCTAAAGGGATGCAGGCCCAGATTTCCTAGTGCCCTGCATCTGCACACCTGACAATTAAGAAACCACTCCAATTAGACCCACTCAGTACAGAGGCACAGACAAACACACAGGGATTTCTTCAGAATAACAAAAGATAGGAATCTGCAACAAAGCTTGTTATAATCCTTGTAATGTACATCGATCACCCAGAGGGGAATGTTTTTTTCTGAACAAAAGTTAAGATTTGTTACAGGTAATAAACACAGTTTAAAAATGTATAGGCAATCATGTGTATTTTTTTTTAAAGATCTGCCACACAATAGCAAGAGCTTACTTCATTGGCTGAGTCCAAATAGAATGAGTCCATTGATTGAGTCCAACTAGAATGAGAGCGCCATTGAGAGATACCAAACATCAAAGCCTGATCTTCAGAGAAAATGCAGCACTCATTGGCTGTGCCACCAGCACAGACTTTTGCTTACCACAAGGGGGAAACCCCATCCATACATCCTACTTCATAATATTTAAGTGCTTCAAGATGGCAAAAGAAAGCAGAGCCAAGAAAAAGGGTTATGCCTCTCTGAATATACATCATTTACTAATGTCTAGCATATGTTTGTTTTTAGATGTTTATCCAGGGTAAACACAGCTCTGTTTTCAGAGGTGGATCTCCTTGCCATGCTGTCATTCACAAGTTATCTATTGCTGGAATGGGATTTGTTACATTCTGTTTATGCTTGGCTCATACTGAATGATATACCGCAGACAGTATTCTGCAACCAGCAGTCATCACTAATGCTTCATACACACACCAGAAAGCTGACTGCTTTTGAAACGCTGGACGGCATTTAGCAGTGTTTAGCCTAGTGTGTAAGCTACATTTAGTAGCTGCAGCATTAAAAAGTGGGGTCGTCGGTGTCCTTAACCCGTGGATAGCTGGCCAGGAAAGAGGAACAATGGCACCCACAACCAGTGGTGGCTGGTGTTTATTTATTTTTTTTGGACCGGTCAGGTCACCCGCACCACAGCCTCCTGTCCATCTGTCGACCCTGCACTTACCCCATCAAGTGGGCAGCGTTTCCCTCCAGGCGGAGGCTTCTTGTGCGTCTCTTCCCTCCCCCTCGAAGGCAGCCAATAGGATATCACCTGTCCTTTCAGCCAATCGGGTAACGGATCTTAGGACCCCCTTTCTGGCTGGGAGGAGAATCAGTGTGACAATGACGAATATTCATTTGCTATTGTCGCACAACTGGCTGGGCTCAGGGCACAGTGCTCTGTGCCCCCAAGCACACCCTTTTTAGAAGCCTATTAGAGCCTCTGGCTCTAATCACGCTCTTCAAAAAAAAAACCCCATTGGAATCCATGTGTCCAGTGCCCTGTATGTAATGTAGACATGTAGATTAAGGGGCCGGACGCATGGATGGGGGGGCGATACCCTTGTGCCCCTAATGGACAGGTTGCCACTGCCCACAACGTTTTTTTTCATTATTACATTTCTTTTTTCCATCAATTTCTTTTGGAACCCTGCTGACAGCCGATGACTCATCTGTTGTTAAGGACACAGTGGCCAGCTTCCTGGTCTGCACCTTAACAACCAGATAATCACTGGTTGTTAAGGATGCTGGCGGCCTCCACTGCAGAAAGAAAAAAAAAAAACTCTGTGTATAGCAGAGTTTAGGAGCTGTCAGACATTTTTCTGCCAAATCACTGGTGCTCCAGAACATGCAGCCACTAAACTCTCCTACCAAAAAAACGCTGATAAAAATCTATGTATGCATTAACACATAGGATAACATGCAGGAGTTTATAGGCAGTTAAAAAAATTATAATCTGACACGCAAAACAGCAACTGTAAAAATGGCCAGTGTGCATGAAGCCGAATACTCAGGTATGCCAGACCCAGGAGAGCTCACAATTTAATCTTGCAAGTAATCAGTAAATAAAAAATTATGAGCAAGGTAAGCAAAACAAGATTTTCCCATTATATCAGTTTTAAAGAACACAATTGTTCTTGACTTTTAGCAACAACTTTGTTGTTCCAGCTTGGTGAACCAAAAGATGTAGAACCCGGTAAACTGCCCCCTATGTTTTTAGGACGTGAAAAAAACTAAAGACATCACTAACTGTGCAGCGTTTGCAATGATATTGTTTTAGATTTTGGAACAACTACGCTTTTAGGAAGGTCAAGTCCTGATTTAGACCTTAAGGTGCCCATACACACTGCATATTATTCTCCCAAAGTAGACATGTTTGGCTGGATTAGGCAATAATAATACATTTATATGCTAACGGCATAAGCCAACAGCCTTCCATACCTTACTCCATAGCTCTAGACACAATGGTCTAATGTGACTGGTTATGTTTAAAGAAAGAGCTAAACAGCACACATGCCAAAGTACAACTAGATTGTACCTTCATTTCTAACTATCCTCTCAAGGTTTTATTACATAGATCAGCTGAATCTAATACATGCATATTATCTATTTTTGCATTTGTACAAGAAAAATTAAATACCACATAAGTTATCAAGGTAAAAATTTCACAAGTTTTTCCCTGATGACAATTTTGAGGTTCTAGGTAGTATCTATAGGAGAGACCAGAAAACCACTTGAAATGGAAATAAAGCCACTTTTCAGGAGATTAAATATGGACAAATGAGGACACTTTTGGTTAATAAAATTACATACATGGGAAAAATATTGATTTTCTGCCTATATGAAGGACAGGTCTGTATTTACTATAGTGGTATTTGGGGACAGAGCCTAAGGCTGCACTGGGGAGGGTCAGAAAAAAAAAGCCTAAAATTTTACTTTCCTAGCTAATTTCGGCATGGAAACTGTAGGGGGAAGACAGGTATCAGAGTCAGACACATTATAGATCAGCATTTGGGGTCAGGCTCTGAGATCAGTAGCTATAGCTCACATCCATGAGCAGGATAGGTATACAAGCAGGTCACCCTGGCAGATGACGCAGGCTCACTCAAGGTTCGGGGTCTAAGTATTCACCAGAGCTCCCTATGGTGGAGATGGGTTTTGCTGTGTGGTGGCACCCGGTCATAGACCTCAGGTTTGCCCCACCAGGTCGCGACCAAGTTGAGGTTCAGTAACAGATATAGCAGGTAAGGATCAAGCAGAAGCATAGTCGGTAAACAAGCCAAAGGTCGGTAACAAGTGGTTGCATCTAGGGATCAAGCAGAAGCATTGTTGAGGAACAAGCCATAGGTCGATAATAAGTGGTAGCGAACATACGGACAACATCAGGAGTGACAAGAGCAAGATATTGGCTGGATTAGTGCTTCCAAACTCCAGTCCTCAAGGCGCCCCAACAGGTCATGTTTTCAGGATTTCCAGGATTTTCAGGTTGATTTGATCTGTTTCACTGCCTTAGTAATTACCACAATTGCTTCATTATGAGGGAAATCCTGAAAACTTGACCTGTTGGGGCGACTTGAGGACTGGAGTTGAGAAACACTGGAACACTGGGCTGGAGAGAGCACAATAATCTGGCAAACAGGAAGTGCAAATGAATGGCTTACATAGGAAGTTCATAAGAGGAGCAAATGGTTCATGGTTTAAGACAAACAAGACACAAGGCAAGGTTGTCTAAGCCCTTGTACACACGGTCGGACATTCGGACGGAAAACGTCCGATCGGACCGTGTTGTCGGATAATCCGACCATGTGTGGGCTCCATCGGACTGTTTCCGTCGGAATATCCGACCGACAAAGTTTTGGAGCTGGGCTATAAAATTTTCCAACAACATGATCCGATCAGACTTTGTCCGATCGTTTGTAGAGAATTCCGATCAGAGAAAATGCCACGCATGCTCAGATCAAATTCCTAGACCAAAGCTATTGGCTACTAGCCTGAACGTAGTCCCGTCGTAACGAAAAAACGCCATCACGTTCAGAACGATCGGATTTTCCCACAACTTTGTCTGACCGTGTGTATGCAACACTGGTTTCGGACAAAATCCAACGGGATTTTGTTGTCGGAATGTCCGACCGTGTGTACATGGGCTATGAGATAAGACAAGGAACTGTCCAGCATCTCAGGTGGCTCAGCAAGAGGAGTTACTTCCCAACAGAAACAAGAGAGGTCCAAGGTTTGGGTCCAGGCCCTGGCTATCAGGAATCACCAAATTATCTCTCTTTACTCATGTTTGGTGGTCCAGAATGTGGAAAAGTAGTTCTGTACATTAAAACAGACTACATGCAGTTTCCAACAGAGCATTATAACATTTGTTTTTACCAAAATAATCACAACATGTTGGAGAGAGTACAAATAGCTTTTGCCAGGGTGGAATGTGGTAGAACTCAGTTCTACTACCTCCAGCTTCCTGCTAACCATTGTTACTTGTAAACACAGAAGCCTTCTGTATTTATGACAACAGATTTCCTCTTGGCAGCTCTCAGAGATCCCTCCCTGCCCTCACGGTGGGGACAAGGGAGTCGGAGAAGCAGGTGCAGTGTGGGAGCGGGCATTACATGGAGAGCTGCCTCATCATCTACATCTGTGTCTGGGTGCACAGATGTCAACTAATAATCTCCCTGCAAGTGAGACAGGTGGAGCCGCCTACACTGCTGGGAGGTACTAGAGATGTGTGTGGAGGTGGGGGATGGGGGAGAGTGGTGCAGAGGTCAGAGCTGCAGAGGGGTGAGATGTGGTCAGCCTGTGAAAGAGCTGAACCCTGTACACTATGAATAGCACACCACTAAACCCTGCACTCTGTATACAGCACACCCCTGAATCCTGCACTCTGTGCACAGGGCACCCCTAAATCCTGCACTCTCTGCACGCAGCACCCCTGAAACTGCACTCTGTACATACCCCATCCCTGAATTCCACATAACACACTACTGGTATTTTTTGGCAGTGGTTAGTTGTGTTCCTGCGCCTATTCTTTGAGGAAAAAAAGCCATAGCTATTGTCATTTAGATGTAACCAGGAGGAAATTATGTCTAAATACACCCCTGGCAATAGGTATTTGGATAAAAAAAAGTGTTGGATAAAATGTAAAGACACAGTTGCAAAATCTCATACAGCTTAATGAACTTACCCTTTTAAATATTAGGAAATTCTAAATAGCAAAGTAACTAATTTCTATAACCTTAATGATTTCCAAAAGGCTAAAAAAAGGAACTGTGGGTAAAGCCCATAAACACATAATTCTAAGTAGTTTATATGCTAGCTCATGCTCCTCAAGCAATTACTTTTACGTGTCCAGTTGACCCCACCCTGGCCTAGCAGACCTACAGAGATTAAAAACAGCACAAAGCCTTTCTCTTGTATAATAATACAGGACAACACAGAGACCCTCGCCAGAAATTAACTTTCTTCATCATTTTCTAGTTCACAAGTTCACAGACATATTCTCATGTTGCTAACCCCATTGAAAGAAAATTGAAATTGATATTTTAACTGGTCTTCCAATAGAGCCTGATGTTGTTCAGTGAAGCACAACATGAAAAACCTCGGAAGATTCTTGGAAAGAGGAATGTAAATTACAAACCAAAGCTTAAAAATCAAGGACGGAGCTGCTATAGTGAAGCGGGTTCCACCGAAATGATAGATTTATCTATTTATAATTGTAACGTCTCTGTGGAAAACCTTATGCTACGGTGAAGGCGACAAAATGTAAATTCATAAGTATTTTTTATTTCATGAAGAAGTAGGGAAATTCTAATTCTCTTTCTTTTGACTCCCATCGAGGCACAATGACAAATACATTGCAACCTTCCAGGGACTGTACAGTCTAAGTAGGCATCTCTGTACACACAGAGCTCTAAGTTGTATTATTCTTCCTGATCACAAATGAACCAATGGTGGCTTTTGATGTCTCTGCACTGTCATGCTGTTACAATCAATACTCCCATTTTGTGTCTGACTCTTCATTTTGCATGAGGATGTGCAATTCTAATTTTCGGTTTTTACTTTATTATATGTAAACCTTTTTATTAAAAAACTTATTGAAACATAAAAAGAGGGGTAAATCACCTTTGCAGGTCTTCTACAAGGCATAGGTTCACAGCTGAGAATCATTCAATGAAATCAATACACATGAAAGAAGGCTGAAGTGAAACAATAACCAAAATCTTTTCTTTCAGTTTAAATAAAGATGGGAATGGGTAGAACCTGTTTTGGTGTCCCCTACGGTGTAATCTCCCTATACTTCCTGCTTAGTCAAAGGTACAGGAAATAGAAGAAAACGCTCTCTAATGCCGCATACACACGATCGGACTATCCGGCGGACATTGCGGGGAAGGTCCACCGGATTTGCCGAACAAGTGGACCTGCCCACACACGACCGGACTTTTCCGGCGGACTATGGCGGGAGTCCACTGGACTTTTGAAATGAACAGACTTGCCCACACACGGAGTAAAGTCCGTTCATTTTGAACGCGGCTCCAGGTAGACGGAACTAGTGAAGGAATTCAATGTCACTGCCTCCATTGGCTCGCTAGCCCCGTCACCTGGTATGGATTTAAAGGGGAACCCCTACGGCGAAAAAACGGCGCAGGGGTCCGCCCAAAGACTATAGCAGACCCTTATCCGAGCACACAGCCCAGCCAGTCAGGAAAGGGGGTGGGGACCAGCGAGCGCCCCCCCCTCCTAAACCGTACCAGGCCGCGTGCCCTCAACATGGGGGGGTGCTTTGGCGAAGGGGGGCCCTGCGGCCCCCCCACCTGAAAGCACCTTGTCCCCATGTTGATGAGGACAAGGGCCTGTTAGGGTCTGCGGGCGGGGGGCCAGGGTTGTCGGAGTCTGCGGGCGGGCGGCTTATCAGAATCCATGAGCCCCCTTTAATAAGGGGCCCCCAGATTCCGGCCGCCCACCCTACGTGAATGAGTATTGGGTAGGTACAATGTACCCCTACCCATTCACCTGGGGAAAAAAGTGTACATTAAAAAAACACAACACAGGTTTTTAAAATACCTTATTAGACAGCTCCGGGGGTCTTCTCGCCGGACTCCGCTATCTTCTGCTCTTTTACTAGCTCTTTTACTAGTGGAGGAGCCCGGCTTTCTTCTTCGTCGCCGCCGCCGTCCGGGGGTTTTCTTCTGACTTCGGGGGTCTTGTCCCGCTCTTCGGTTCTTCTTGCCGGGCCTCCACTTTCTTCTTCCAGCTCTTTTACTAGCGTTGGCCCGGTCTTCTGTCGCTGCCGCCTTCTGCTTCTTCCGATGTTGACACGATGCTCTCTCTGGCCGCAATGGCAGGAGCGTGTTGTGCGGCGACTTATATAGGGACAAGGGGCGGGGTCACCGGAGGATGCTGGGACTGTGACATCATAAGGGGCAGGGTCACCATTTGACATCACCCGGTGACCCCGCCCCTTGTCCCTATATAAGTCGCCAAACAACGCGTTCCTGCCATTACAGCCAGACAGAGCGTTGTGTCGACATCGGAAGAAGGAATAAGAAAAAGCAGAAGGCGGTGGGGTAGCGACAGAAGACCGGGCCAACGCTAGTAAAAGAGCTGGAAGAAGAAAGCAGAAACCCGCAAGAAGAACCGAAGAGCGGGACAAGACCCCCGAAGTTGGAAGAAGACCCCCAGACGGTGGCGGCGACGAAATCCATACCAGGTGACGGGGCTAGCGAGGTGTCACTCTCGTCGATGGAGGCGGCGACATTGACTTCCTTCACTAGTTCCGTCTACCTGGAGTCACATTCAAAATTAACAGACTTTTCTCCATGTGTGGGCAAGTCCGTTCATTTCAAAAGTCCAGCGGACTAGCACACAGACGGGCGGATTGTCCGCGGGACTGCTGAGTCCGGCGGACAATTTTGAGTCAAAACTTCTTTCCAAGTCCACTGGATAATCTGATCGTGTGTACGCGCCATAACAGGAAATCATCAATAAAAGCTAAACTTTGTGTTTGCTGAGAGCATAAACCAAGAGTTACACAGGCAACTAAGTATCTATGCTTGTTTCTATTCTCAGCAATATTTATTTTTAGGCCTCCTTTACATGTGCGTACTATAGCATATGCCTGTGCGAGAGCTGTGTTTGCTTGCACAGGGATGAAAAGGTGCTCCACGCACCCCCTGTGGGTAGTCCAATTCATGCCAATTGGTAGGCAGTGGCTGCACGGATATAGCCGCTGCTCCCAATCTGACAACCGTGCGGGTACACCAGTATCTGCATGGCTCTCAAACTGGGAGCAGTGGAAGTGTTTTTGCAATCGCTGCATTGCAAATGACATGGATGGGACTGGCTGCTTGGGAACTCATGGAACACCTGTGCATCTCCAGGTTTTTACTGTCATCTGTGACCTTTACTGAGGATATTTTCCCTTGCTTCCTGTCCTTGCGACACTCGTACAAAAAATGGGCCATTATCGAGAAAGGAAGGCACAGACAACCTCCCTACTCTACTAAAACTACAGTTTTGCTTGTATGTGTGTCCCCATTGGATGATTGTCAATCACCATCACCCTCTGTCCTGACAAAAAGGGAGAGCAAATCTTTACATTATGAACACAGATAGCAATAAAAAACAAGATCATTCTATAATATATATGTACAGTATTTGCTGCGCTAACAAAGCAAAACCTCTCATGATGTCATAGTGATGAAACGCATTGCCGGTGGTTTTGGAGAGATGCTGGAGATAGCTACCTTTGTGCTAGCTGGGCTGAACGAGCAGTTAGACTGACACAGCCACTCACACAAGCAGCAACGCCACTTTGTTTTGAAAGTAATACATGTGGTTTCTTCCTTTCTTTAATGCCAGTGCAATTCATATTTGCTTTTACCAATAATATTTTTTTTTACAATGAACAATGTTCTCTGTCTTCCTTGAGCATTGGTAAACTCCCACACTGTCTGAGCACCCCGCTTTTGCTAAATTTATTATGTGGGGGACCCGGTGTTCATGATCTAGTTGGCTATAAACAAATCTTGGCTTCTACTAGCAGCCTGCGAGGTGATTTATACAAAGGAGAAATATGATCTTGGTTGTGGGGGTCATATTTATAAGGTGGGAATGTGTCCAAGAAGGGGAACAAAGGTGAAGTTTTTCTGCTACTACACCCTTCTCACTGGACACATCTTTATATGTGGACTTTGCCATGGACTAGTACTATTTATGTATACTTTTATTATTTGCTGTATATTTGCACAGTGATTCACGTTGCATTTATTTAATGCATTGTATGTCATTTAAATTGTGTTTTTCACATACCTGTTTATGATTGTTTAGCATACATTTTGGGGTGAATGTTTCTCTTTTTTTTTGCTTGCAGCTTAAAGTAGAAATCCACCCCAACACTAAAATCTCTAAATTTGCTGGCATCCACGATCTAAGACCAACTTATCTAACCCTGTAAAGCAGCAATAGCTATACATACCTTTTCTGAAGCCGCTCCAGTCTGGTCCTATGCTGAGCTGTCAGCAAAGGCTTCACTTTGTAGGTGGGTGCAGAGGAGGCAGCCGACAACGGAAGCCCCATAGTAACTCTATGGGTGATATCCCTTCCCATTCATTTCCAAGCCGTTGTCGGCTGTCTCCTCTGCAGAGCTTCCACGGCTGAAGACTGGACCAGAGCGGCTTAAAAAAAAAGTATGTATAGCGATTTGTTCTTTAACGGGTTAGATAGGTTAGTCTTAACTTGTCAATGCCTGTAGATTTAGAGATTTTAGTGTAATGCCACATACACACGATTGGACATTTCGACAACAAAACCGTGGATTTTTTTCCGAAGGATGTTGGCTCAAACTTGTCTTGCATACACACGGTCACACAAATGTTGTCGTAAATTCTGAACGTCAAGAACGCGGTGATGTACAAGATG
Organism: Lithobates pipiens; assembly: GCF_037356315.1. Lineage (NCBI taxonomy): Eukaryota > Metazoa > Chordata > Amphibia > Anura > Ranidae > Lithobates > Lithobates pipiens. The sequence continues at coordinate 207,175,245 of NW_027507787.1, forward strand.
TACGACGAGCCAAGAAAAATGAAGTTCAATAGCCAGTGTGGTCCTTCTGCTTGATTCCGAGCATGCCTGGACTTTTGTGTGTCGGACGTGTGTACACACGCTCGGAATTTCCGACAACAAGTTTTGTTGTTGGAAATATTGAGAACCTGTGCTCAAACATTTTTTGTCAGAAAGTCTGATAGCAATTGTTATCGGAAAGTCTGATCGTGTGTACAGGGCATTAGGGTGGACTTCTACTTTAATTTAAAAAAAAAACGGTTGCACAGAATTATTTTTTTACACAAGGTCATTTTATAATCTTAAGTGCTTGTGAACATTTACATTTTCTGTTAGAAGACTGGGAGAGACAGCCAATTAGAATCTCCTTACCTTTCACATTCTGCAGGGATGCATAAGAGAAAAAAGAAGACAGAGAACTCTGTATTAGAAACCATACTAGTGCTATAACTTATTGTAACGCCACCGATGAGCAGTTTTCTTATCAGTTATAACGAGAGACAAAAGATCCACTTAAGCCTGAAACACACTGAGTTTTTTTTCATTCAACCCAGCAGGCTGAATAAAAAAAAAGCTGAAGAGCTCAGGAGAAGAAGCTGCACTAATGATTTTATATTAGTACAGCCATTTCCCCTGCTGAACTATTGTGTTCTGTTAAGAGGATGGCCCCCGCCAGAACACACCAGCCAGCGCCGATCGGCAGACCTTTTTTTTGGTCAAGCCTCTGACAGAAGCCGGCCCGGATGCCATACACACGGGCCAAATGTTTCTACTGAACCGGCTGATGCCATCTGACATTCGGCCTGGGTGTACTAGGCTTTTGCTGTGATCCTTATAACATTTTTATACCCCACTTAGGAACATTCAGTCGAGAAAAGAGAAAGACAACTTAAAATAAGCTCCCCTTTACATCAGTGTTTTGCAGATAACATAGTAGTAGTGTGTTATATTATGGTAACCTAATTTTGAATGGGCTACCAACACACCAAAAGGCACATACAAAGTGGACTTGCAACAATTTTTTCAACACCCCACATCACACAGATATTTCACAATTGTGCAATGTGGTATGATGGAATGAAAGTGTGTTACAGAACAATGCCTGGGTGCCTTGACATGCCATTTAAAATGAACAGAAAGATGAGCAGTTGGTCAATGAAACCTGGTCTTGGGGAATATTCAAATCTAGCTTAGCAGCTTACTATGAGGCAGCTCTGTTCAATGGGCCCTGAATTGGCTCTTTGGAGTAAACATTCTCAACATTTGTAGAACCTATTAGGTAGGTGTCAACCATCTAGATAAAGTTCATTAGTCAAAGAAATGGTTGCAAACATCCAATACAATTCGGGGGGTTCTATGGCTTCCTTATTCAGGGCTTAAAAGTATTAAATTGGGATTCTGGAAAGGGAATCGATATACTAGAATTAGGTTTGATTTTCAGATTCAATGAAGGATTCAGGACTGGAGGAGGATTTGAATCCACAATTCAAACCCTATTTAAGGATATCAATTTCCTGTCCGGGTGCATACCAGCTTAACCACTTGTCTATCAAGGTATGTTTTTAAATGTCCTGGTACTCAATGCGTTTAAAAAAAAGCACATGGCTGCGACTGCAGCTGTAAGCTTGCCATTGATTTTTTAATATTTTTTTTTAGCGGCTGTAGAGGTGCCATATCACTTTTGGGGTGCATTCACACAAATGCACCCAATTCTGATTACATGTGAGAATCCCAGTGGGGGTTCCTGGAGATTAGCTGTGGGAGGCCTCCTCCACCTAATCATGGCCACTCACATGTAATCGACCATGAAGTGATCACATGTGTGCAATCAGCCTTGGATGCAGGCAGTCTGTTTCCAGGGTCAATCACTCGCATGTGATCGCTATATTTACTTACCACACAATCTGTGCTTGATTAGCTACAGTAAACGGACGGCGAGATATTAGAGGTCTATCATACCCCTGATGTCTCTATTAAGAAAACCTGATCCGTGCCCATGCTATCACATAGGGGGCTTGTTGACACCTTAGAACAGCCTCTCTCTTCCTTTTCAACATGGAGGAACCCTTGAAATAGTCCTTCGGTCTCAGGGAACCCCTGTTAAAAATTAGAAATCTACAACTCAAGATACATTAGTGTGATGGTCATTGGGAAGAATGGTCCTTACACTTGTGGTCATTGGGAAGAAATACCTCCTTACAGATAGCTAAAAAGATTAATGGTGTCAGTGGGAACGTATCTGAGAGGCAGAAATTGCCAATGCTGAAGGAACCCCTAGCAACCCCTGGAGGAACCCTGGTTGAGAATCACTGCCTTAGAATAACATTAAGTGCAGATTCACAGCATTTTAGGTGTCTTAGCATTGAACTCCGTACAACATGCGTTTTTATGAAAGCTCATCAAAGAGGTTTTTTTTTTTAATCCACCTCCTTTAACCGGTTCCCGACCAGCGCACGCCGATGTACAGGCATATTAGCATACAGGTACGTCCAATCTTTAATGCCGTCCTGCCATCGTGAGCGCGCCGCCGGCAGCTCGCGGGACCCGTGGACCCAATTACCGCGGGGATACCCATGATCGTCTCACAGGGCGGCTGAACTGGGAGATGCCATTGTAAACAGCATTTCCCCGTTCTGCCTAGCAACTAGTGATGCTGATCTCTGCTCCATGTGATTGGAGCAGAGATCAGTGTTCACTAAATTAAAGCCTAGCCCCCAACAGTTAGTAACACACCCCTAGGAACACTTAACCCCTACACTGCCACCCACTGGCTAACCCCTTCACTGCCAGTATCATTTACACAGGAATCACTGCATTTGTATAGCAGTGATTGCTGTATAAATGACAATGGTCCCAAAAATGGGTCAAAAATGTCCGATGTGTCCGCCATGTCGCCGTCACAATAAAAATCGCTGATCGCTGCTTACTAGTAAAAAAACAAATTTAATAAAAATGCCATAAAACTATCCCCTATTTTGTAAACGCTATAACTTTTGTGCAAACCAATCAATAATCGCTTATTGCGTTTTTTTTTACCAAAAATACGTAGAAGAATACGTATCGGCCTAAACTGAGGGAAAACATTTTTTTTATATATTTTTGGGGGATATTTATTATAACAAAAAGTAAAAAATAATGTTTTTTTAAAAAAATTGCTTATAACGCAAAAAATAAAAACCGCAGGGGTGATCAAATACCACCAAAAGAAAGCTCTATTTGTGGGAAAAAAAAGGACGTCAATTTTGTTTGGGAGCCACGTCGCACGACCGCGCAATTTTCAGTTAAAGCAACGCAGTGCCGAATCGCAAAAAGTGGTCTGGTCTTTGACCAGCAAATGGTCCGGGGCTAAAGTGGTTAAAGGGCCCAGATATGAACAGAGCCTTAAAATGACACTACATTCTGATTTTACATTTTCATGTATGTATTCTTACCTTAAAAAAGGTATTTTCTATTGCTCTCACACACCTCAAAATCTCCAAATTCTTTTATTTTGCTGCTGTGATCTGACTTACTGTTAGAGGATGGCTATGTTCAATATCCATAGTCCTATGAATGTAGCTACCGTCTCCTGTTCACCCCTGGAGATGGATTTGGGACTATGTTCCATTTGATTTGAAGAGGCCATATAGCAGTGCACATGACCGCAACTAACTTGCACTGCTACTTTCAAACAGGATGTGAAGGGGAGAAAGATGTTCAGGAGCTCACATGAGACATTACAAGGAGGCAGAAAAACACAGCAGGAAACGATTTAACGTAAATCTGAAAAGATTGCAGGGTCATTGGGTATGTGAATGGATGTGTAAGGATTCTTTTTGGAGAATATGGATATTGTTTGGGGTCACTTACTAGGGCTCATTTACACTTGCTTTGGCTTCAACAAGGCTTCGGACACGCTTAGTTAAAGCTCTCTGAACGCTAGTCAAAGCTCCTGTCACTAAATAAAATGGTTACCTTACAGTTCTGTTTACACCTTGCTTTTGCTTTGCTTCAAAAATTATACCCCATGTAGCTTTAGTGGTGCTTCAAAGCCTTCATAGAATTCTATGGAAAAGATCGCTTGAAGCCCCACTGAAGCCCCATCAAAGCTCCACCAAAGCGTCAGGGTTGGGCTCGGCCCTTCCTTCTCTGAGCTGGCCGCTCAGCTGTCAGCTAATTGCCAGCTCCTATCTCTCCACAGGTACCCAGCTGTTGATATCCTGCTCGTCAGACCTGCCTACCCAGAGGAGCTCTGCCTTCGCCTTTGTCAACATCACAGAGACGCTTTCCTGCACTCCTATTTAAAGACTTGCTTGGCTGACATCCCTTCTGGCTCCAGATCCTGCTTGCTGTTTTACTACGCTCATCTCCGGCTCCCTGACGTTTGGCTTATCTGACCATCTTTTCAGATTCCTGAACTCTGGCTATGTTTTGACTACATTTTTTATATTTACTTTTATTATTAAACCAGTGTGATTTAACTGTACTTCTGTCTCGGTCTGATTTCATGGTTTCTGACACAAAGCCCCACCGCAGCCTCATTGAAGCACCAAGCAAAAGCAAGGTGTAAAGACGACTGTAAGCTAACCATTTTATTTAGTGACAGGAGCTTTGACTGGCATTCGGAGAGCTTTAACAAAGCCTGTCCAAAGCCATGTTTTGAAGCAAGTGTAAACTAGTCCTTTAAGTTCTACGAAATAAAAATAAAAAAAAATTGAATTTGAGTAAAATAGAAAAAAAAACCATTTAAAAGCATCACCCTGCACATACACCCAAATGAAAATATGTGATTAGGACACACAAGTGTGAATAAGTGTAACTGCACCCCACGTGAGTTATCACTGCAAACATTCAATTAAGAGCAATCATTTTAGGACCATCATTGACTCTAAACTGATCACCTGTAAAGGCTTTTAAAATGTTACCTATGAACAATTTGAATACTTAAAGGGGTTATAAAGGTAAACGTTCTGACAATGCCAGCGCCCCCAGCCCCCCCCATTTTGCTTACCTGACCCCTCGAAAGTCCCGCGCTCGCCCCCGGCGCCCTCTTCGCTGCTCACCCTGGCCGTTGATTGGCTAGAGTGGATAGACTGAAAGCAGCGCAGCCATTGGCTCACGCTGCTATCAATCACATCCAATGACGCGCCGAGCCGGGGGACGGGGCAGAGTAATACATCGAGTGGCTACGGCAGCTCGATGTATCACGGGAGCGCGCCTGCAAGCACTTCCCACTATGCGAGGGAGCTCGCATGAGGTTGTGGAGTCCTTGCGGCAGGGAGCCAAGACAGCCGCCGAGGGGCCCCAGAAGAGCAGGTTCGGGGCCAGTCTGTGCAAAACGAGTTGCACAGTGGAGGTAAGTATAACATGTTTGTTTTTTGTTTTTTTTTAATGTTTGCCTTTAGTGATCCTTGAAGCTTTTTGCCATTTCACAGACTCCCGAAACTTTAGGGCTGGACATGTTTGCTATCCATTTACTCAATTCAACCCCATCTTTTATATTTTACCAAACTGGCTATTATATTGTGTTTGTGTGCAGTAAAATTTATTTTGGTGTATTTTTGAATGGAAAATATGCATTTGATGAGCAGTGAAGTTCTATTGTTTGTATCTTGTGTTTTTTTTTTTTTTCAGTTTTTCTGCTGCTAACAGCACTGTTTTTTTAGGCTGATAACCTGTTGTTAAGTACCGATTTACGTGGTACTTTTTAAGCCGGGGAATGCCCCAAGGCTCTGTTTTTGTAAATTCACTAAAAATGAATAAAGAGAATAAAAAAAAAAATGCATTTGATCTACGGTTGCACAATTATTGTGCAACATTAACAAAATGCAACTGTCACCCTTTTATTCTATAGGCCTTTTCTGGTTTCAGAAAATATACAATTGTTTGGGGCTTTGAGGTAATTATTTTAGTTAAGAGAACAATTTTAAAAAATTGCCTTTATGGAAAAGTGGGTGTTACTCTTTAACCAGTTCCCAACCGGAACACGCTGATGTACGTTGGCATAATGGCACGGGCAGGCATATTGGCGTACAGGTACGTCCATTTTTAAATGCCGCCCTGCCATCCGGTGCGCTCGCGTGCCGGTCGGGACCCCCGCAGACCCGATCGCTGCGGAGATACCCGTGATCGTCTCACGGGGCGGCCGTTGTAAACAGCATCTCCCCGTTCTGCCTAGCAACAAGTGACGCTGATCTCTGCTCCATGTGATTGGAGCAGTGATCAGTGTTCACTAAAACAAAGCCCAGCCCCCCACAGTTAGTAACACGCCCCTAGGAAGACTTAACCCCTACACTGCCACCCCCTGGTTAACCCCTTCACTGCCAGTGTCATTTACACAGGAATCAATGCATTTGTATAGCATTGATTGCTGTATAAATGACAATGGTCCCAAAAAAGTGTCAAAAATGTCCGATGTGTCCGCCAAAATGACGCAGTCACAATAAAAATCTCTGATCGCCGCCATTACTATTAAAAAAAAGAAAATTATTAATAAAAATGCCATAAAACTATCCCCCATTTTGTAAATGCTATAACTTTTCCACAAACCAATCAATAATCGCTTATTGCGATTTTTTTACCAAAAATATGTAGAAGAATACGTATCGGCCTAAACTGAGGGAAAAATATATATTTTTTTTTTCAAAATTGTTGCCCTATTTTTGTTTAAAGCGCAAAAAATAAAAACTGCAGGGGTGATCAAACACCACCAAAAGAAAGCTCTATTTGTGGGAAAAAAAGGACATCAATTTTGTTTGGGAGCCACGTCGCATGACCACGCAATTGTGAGTTAAAGCGACGCAGTGCCGAATCGCAAAAAGTGGTCTGGTCTTAAGCCAGCAAAATGGTCCGGTCTGAAAATGGTTAAGCCCTGATGAAAAGGGACCCCCTAGAAACCCTGAAACACATTGAGGTCGATTTACTAAAGGTAAATAAACGGTGCACTTTAAAGAGTGCTGCAAATGCTCTTTAACCACTTGACCTCCAGAAGGTTTACCCCCCCCCCCCCCCTTCATGACCAGGCCATTTTTTTGAGATACGCACTGCATTACTTTAACTGACAATTGCGCAGTCGTGTGATGCTATACCCAATTAAAAGTGATGTACCTTTTTTCCCCACAAATAGAGCCTTCTTTTGGTTGTACTTAATCACCTCTGTGATTTTTATTTTTGGTGCTATAAACAAAAAAGTCTGACAATTTTGAAAAGAAAAACAATATTTTTTACTTTCTGCTATAAAACAAACCCAACAAAAAAAAAATTGAAAAGAAATCAAATTTCTTCATAAATTGAGGCCAATATGTATTCTACTACATATTTTTGGTAAAAAATCCCAATAAAGCGTATATCGATTGGTTTGCGCAAAAGTTATAGTGTCTACAAACAATGGGATATTATTTATTTTTTTTACTAGCAATCAGCGCCTTATAGCAGGACTGCAACATTGCAGCGGCCAAATCAGACACTTTTTGGAGACCAGTGACACTAATACAGTGCTAAAAAATATGAACTGTCCGGACACTGGCTGGGAAGAGGTTAACATCAGGGGCAATCAAAGGGTTAACTGTGTGCCCAGGTTGTGCTTACTCACTGTGGGGGAGGTGCTTTGACTAGGGGAAGGCAAAGATCCATGTTCCTGCTTTGCAGAAACACAGGATCAATATCTTCCTTTCTGACAGAACAACAATCTGTCGTGTTTACATAAGCAGATTGTCATTTTGTCTGTGTAATCGGCAGGTGGCGGTGGATATCGAGTCTGTGGTACCCGCGCCTGGTTATAATTAACAGCAGGAGCGAGTTGCAGGTGGTGCGCGCCAAAGACCCGGAAGCGTTAGGGTACCTGATCTGGCACAGAGCGGCCGCCCTGCCACAGTATATAGTGGTTAAATGCATTTGCTCGAGATCTGAGGGGAAGCTCTGCTGGGTTCCATCATCCAATCGTTTTCTTGCCTTTAGTAAATCAACCCCATTGGCTGCTTGTGACTTAATTGAAAATGAATGCAAATCACTGTTTCATGTTACCTTGTATGTCATGGTAAAATGTGCAAATCTACCCTGCGTTACGGAAATGCACTGATATGAATGGGCCCTAATCCAGGCCTGCATGTAATAAACAATCAACCATAAAATGTGATCACTCGAACAATCTTTTGCTGGAAATAATCATTTGGCAAAAGAAGAGGAAAAATCTATTGCAGAAGTTTTCTAAGAACTTTTCAGTGAAACCTTCAGAGAAGGCTCCACTCTCCCACTCAGGAAAACAAAACCGAACGTAACATAAGTCTTTGTATCAGTGAAAATGACGGCACTAACAGAAAAGTTGCATTGCACAACCTAGCTTCACTTATAATGTAAATCAACAGCTTAGACAAGGCAAGGGCATTTATATGCATAAAATATAGGCCTTGAAGTGCTTGCAGTATAGACCAGGGCCTTGAAAGACAAGATTTTAACAGTGTGTCAGAATGCCTTTGTTTCATCATGTTTTATGTGGCATTTTTATACAATGCCTTGCAAAAGTATAATTATAATTATATGTGATGGATCAGAACACAATAGTCTAAGTTGGTGAAGTAAAATTATAACAATATATACATAAAACTATTTTTCAGAAATAAAAAACGGATAATTGGCACGTGCGTATGTATTCACCCCCTTTGTTATGAAGCCCATAAAAAGCTCTGGTGCAACCAATTACCTTCAGAAGTCACATAATTAGTGAAATGATGTCCAGCTGTGTGCAATCTAATGTCCTGTACACATGGTCGGAAATTTCCAATGGAAAAGGTCTGACCGAATTATGTTGTCGGAAAATCCGATCGTGTGTGGGCTCTGTCTGACTTTTTCCGTCTGAAATTCCGACGGAAAAAATTTGAGAGCTGGATCTCAAATTTTCCGACAACAAAATCCGATCTGACTTTTTCTTGATCGTTTGTAGTGAATTCCGACGGACGAAGTGCCACGCATGCTCAGGTTAAATTACGAGACCAAAGCTATTGGCTACTAGCTTCTACGTAGTCTCGTCGTACGAAACGAACGTCACCTCGTTCTGAATGATCGGATTTTCCGACAACTTTGTCCGACCGTGTGTATGTAACACAAGTTTCGGCCAAGATCCGTCGGAAAAAATCTGACAGATTTTGTGGTCGGAATGTCCGACCATGTGTACAGGGCATAAGTGTCCCATGAGCTGTCATTACATATACACACACACCTTTTTGAAAGGCCTCAGAGGCTGCAACACCTAAACAAGAGGCACCACTAACCAAACACTGCCATGAAGACCAAGGAACTCTCCAAACAAGTAAGGGACAATGTTGTTGAGAAGTACAAGTCAGGGTTAGGTTATAAAAAAATATCCAAATCTTTGCTGATCCCTAGGAGCGCCATCAAATCTATCATAACCAAATGGAAAGAACATGGCACAACAGCAAACCTGCCAAGAGAAGGCCGCACACCAAAACTCACGGACCGGGCAAGGAGGGCATCAGAGAGGCAGCACAGAGTATGTAGGCATAAGACACACCCCCTACCATGCCCCCATTAAAGGTGAATTGTATAAAGAAATGATTAGTTAAACCTACAAGTGCTTTTTTTTTTAACCACTACTCTTCCTTTAGCCTGGCTTTTGACATTTATAAATGCAGCAATTTATAAATTGGATGAAAAATTTATCTTTCAAAAAATGTTTTTTAGTGCTAAATAGTGCATTTTATATACAACTCTATAGATTAGACAAAAATGAGGGACACATGAGGAGGAAATAGGGACAGAGGGACTTTGTTCCAAATCAGGGACAGTGCCTCGAAATCAGGGACAGTTGGGAGGTATGGCAAATCTATGGAATATTTCTAATTGTAGTTTGCCTAGACATACACTTTAAAGTACTGTGACTTCTGTAGTTCTGGGCTGTAAACTGTTTATTTAGGCCAATGAATACTGCTGACCGCCTGTTCTGGGTAATGGACAGGCACTCCACCCCTTTCTTTGTTATTATATTAAAGCCATGTCAGATGAGTAAACCTGTGATAGGCTGCTATAGGTTAGTGCACTTTGCACACTTCTCTTATATAAAGTATAACTAAAGTCTAAATTGTATTTAGTTTTTTTTACCGAGTGGCATGGGATTAGACCGCCTGTCGGGGCTTTTATTGCTTTCTGTGCCCCCATTAGGGAGAGTCACCCTCTATACTTGTCCTGTTTTATGATGATCACCAAGAGTGAAACTGAAAGAACTCCAAATTTTGGGTTGTCACTAGAACAGGAATAGAGTGGGAAAATTTTAGTGGGGACACTGGTTTTGGCGACAACCAGGAATTCCCTCACTTCCTGTATTGGATAGGAGACAGGAGGTGAAGGAAAGTCTCCCCAATGGGCCACAGATGGTAAAAAAAAAAAAAGAACTGACGTGATTTATAACTCTCCCTTATGCTATCCAAAAAAAAAAAGTTTTGCCTTTAGATCTGCTTTAACAAGAATAGACCTGATAACGTGGGTTGTCCAGTACAATGCGGCCAATTTATACACAGCTTGTTCTACTCGCTTACTTCTGGTTCTCCGCAATCACACTGTTCTCCTTCTTCAACGTATCCATTTCCACACTTCTGTTCTCCAAACGATTCTGTAACTTCAGGCATGTTGTAGAGACACATGCCCACTCCCTTTTCCAGGCTGCTGTCCAAGTCCTTCTTGCTGCAGCTGCTGAACACTGTGGGGAAAGGGTATCTGCAAAGGAGCACAGGCAAGACAAAAGCAAAAGCTCCGTCATTCAGATGTGCGCAAACAACATATCCTTTATTAATTCTCTTTAACAATCATCACCGAGCCAGCAGCCCGCTTCACTCCAGACCACCGATTTACCCCGGCCACTTGTGATTCTGCATAACAGGACAGAGAAGACATCACATAACGGGATCGCTGATGGCTTTCTGTAGGCGTTCAACTCTTTTCCCCTTGAAGGGGTATGTGTGGCTATTATTTTATTCCTTACACAAACACAATTTTTTCGCTATTACAGTGCCAAAGCGTGCCTCTCTCATGATTATATTATGTCTGGATACAGACCAGCTGGCAAGCAAGATGCAGGCCTTGTTCTCTCCCCAAAGACAGCGAAAAGACTATATATTCATCACTGCTCGGCAGCGCAGCAATAACTCAACCACATGACAAGTCAAAGGCAAGCCGTTAATGAGTTCTTACTGTAGTCACCTGCAATTAGAGTGCACGGAGGCAAAATGTACATGAAATACTGCTGGAACGGAAAAGCTGCTTCTACGATGACTGCTCTGCTAGGCTGGGAGACTTTTAGTCACTCTCCGAGATAAATTATCATTAATGAATGAAGAAATTAGCTTGATAGAAATACAAGATACAGTGTTTGTCAGTAAATAAGACCCGAGAAAGCTGGAGAAAGTCAAACGCAGGGGAGAAGAGTGATCAGGTTTAAACAACTTAAATGGGCTGACAGAGGAAACTGAAGCATGGGGTCAGTCATCGCCAGAACTTATCTCATCCACACAGTGCAAACATGGTGTAAGAGACGGGGCGGATACATATGATGGGGGCTGCCAGCAATATCAATAAAGAAATCTCACTCATCTTAAAAGTGCGTTTTACCCACATTTACCTTCAAACCTCACTTTTCCTCTCTAGGTCATGTTCCAGCATCATTTATTTATCTTGTTCTTGTAGGGAGAAATAAATTATTATCGCCTGAAGCATCACTAGATTTGTAAAGTTCCTAAGGCGCAACTGTGAGGCGCTCAGTTTCTACTGATGTAGGCATGGCCCCAGAACTATATACTTAAAACAAAAAATGAGGATTGCGTATACCCATGCACCAACGCCACGGGGGGGGGGGGGGGGGGGGGAGAAAACAACCTAACATTAGGATTTTAATAAATGGTAGGATTCTTGTATGTGTTGTTTGATGTGCTGTGGGCAGCACAGTGGTGTAGTGGGTAGCACGCTTGCCTAGTAGTAAAAAGGGTCGCTGGTTCAAATCCCAACCAGGACACATTCCAAAGACATGCTGGTAGGTTAATTGGCTTCTGTCCAAAATTGGCCCTAGTATATGAATGTGAGTTGGGGCCCTTGGATTGTGGGTTCCTTGAGGGTAGGGACCAATGTGAGTATACAATGTATGTGTGTAGGTCTGTGTAAATTGACGGCAATATATGTGTACCTTAAATCGATAACATAATGGATAAGCATCTTAATGAGATACAATGTACAGAGATAGGGACAATTGTGGACACTCACTCAGGTTGAACTGGATGGACTGGTTTCTTTATTCAACCTTACTAACTATGTAACTATTAGCCATTGGCACTCCATAAGTCTGCAATTAAAACTAGGAGGTTAGAAAACATATGTCGTAACCTCTTCTGTCCAAAATTGTGGCAGGAAGTTCAGAAAAAACTGGGGTAAAAAAACAATACCCCCCACATAACAAAGATAGGGCTCCACATAAGAGTACCTCTTGACTTTTAAATTTTAAATTTACTCAACATGTTTCGCTCCTATAAAAGAGCTTCCTCAGGTGATTGTAATATAAATTAAAATCTGACTGCACCAAACCAATTCAAAAAAGCACATGGTAAAGATGGAAGACAATCAGAGACCTAAGTGGTTAAAATGACCACCATGCCTGCCACGCGATGACATCACGCACATGAGTCATGACATCATCGCATCATATTTACATAGTTAGTCAGGTTGAAAAGACACGAGTCCATCTAGTTCAACCAATAAAAACTTGCACATGCACAGTATACAATAAACGCCGTCTTGAGATCAAAATGTAAAAGGCGGGTGCTGTGTTAGCATATTCATTGCCATCAAAACCTTTATAAGGCTGTGATAATACAATTAAGAATAAATAAATAAATGGTAAACAAAATAAAGAAGAAGAGGAACAGGGGAGACTTTTTAAGGCCCAAAGCAGGAGAGATAAATCAAGCATTCAATTCTGCAACCAAAATCTGTTATGAGTGCATCTGTGTTCTTGTTTGGGTGTAATTTGGATATGGATGAGGCTGATTACTGAAAATAGTAATAAAAAGAATTATACAGTATATATGATATAGGTTACCTGCAACTATCAATGAGATGCCACAATGCATTCTCCAACCTCTGATGGGACAATTTAATTAATTCTGGTTAAAATGGAAAACAAATACATTTTTATTTCCAATTCCAGTTCAAAATTTTCAATGTTTTCCAATGGGTGTGGCTTGTTACATAGCTGCAATGGTCTTATATCTTGCCAGAGAGCTCAGCATGCTAAACAGGCGGGCTGCCACATTACCAGAGACAATGCTTTGCTATTAAAGCAGAGTTCCGCCGTTTTTTTTTTTTTTTAAGACAGCAACTACAAATACTTCAGCTGCTGACTTTTAAAATATGAACACTTACAGTGGTGTGAAAAAGTGTTTGCCCCCTTCCTCATTTCCTGTTCCTTTGCATGTTTGTCACACTTAAGTGTTTCGGAACATCAAACCAATTTAAACAATAGTCAAGGACAACACAAGTAAACACAAAATGCAATTTGTAAATGAAGGTGTTTATTATTAAAGGTGAAAAAAAATCCAAACCATCATGGCCCTGTGTGAAAAAGTGATTGCCCCCTAAACCTAATAACTGGTTGGGCCACCCTTAGCAGCAACAACTGCAACCAAGCGTTTGCGATAACGTGCAATGAGGCTTTTACAGCGTCCTGGAGGAATTTTGGCCCACTCATCTTTGCAGAATTGTCCTAATTCAGTTACATTAGAGGGTTTTCGAGCATGAACGGCCTTTTTAAGGTCATACCACAACATCTCAATAGGATTCAGGTCAGGACTTTGGCTAGGCCACTCCAAAGTCTTCGTTTTGTTTTTCTTCAGCCATTCGGTGGTGGACTTGCTGGTGTGTTTAGGATCATTGTCCTGCTGCAGAACCCAAGTTCGTTTCAGCTTGAGTACACGAACAGATGGTCAGACATTCTCCTTCAGGATCTCTTGGTAGACAACAGAATTCATAGTTCCTTTTATCACGGCAAGTCTTCCAGGTCCTGAAGCAGCAAAACAGCCCCAGACCATCACACTACCACCACCATATTTTACTGTTGGTATAATGTTCTTTTTCTGAAATGCAGTGTTCCTTCTACGCCAGATATACTTGGACACACACCTTCCAAAGAGTTCCACTTTTGTCTCATCGGTCCACAGAATGTTGTCCCAAAAGTCTTGGGGATCATCAAGATGTGTTGTGGAGAAATTGAGACGAGCTTTGATGTTCTTTTTGCTCAGCAGTGGTTTTCTCCTTGGAACTCTGCCATGCAGGCCATTTTTGCCCAGTCTTTTCCTGATGGTGGAGGCATGAACGCTGACCTTAACTGAGGCAAGTGAGGCCTGCAGTTCCTTGGACGTTGTTGTGGGGTCTTTTGTGACCTCTTGGATGAGTCGTGGCTGCGCTCTTGGGGTAATTTTGGGCGGCCGGCCACTCCTGGGAAGGTTCACCACTGTTCCATGTCTTCGCCATTTGTGGATAATGGCTCTCACTGTGGTTCGCTGGATTCCCAAAGCTTTGGAAATGGCTTTATAACCCTTTCCAGACTGATAGATCTCAATTACTTTCTTTCTCAATTGTTCCTGAATTTCTTTGGGTCTCGGCATGATGTGTAGCTTTTAAGGATCTTCTGGTGGACCTTACTGTGTCAAGCAGCTCCTATTTAAGTGATGCCTTGATTGTGAACAGGTGTGGCAATAATCAGGCCTGGGTGTGGCTAGAGAAATTGAACTCAGGTGTGGACAACCACAGTTATAGTATGTTTTAACAAGGGGGGCAATCACTTTTTCACACAGGGCCATGATGGTTTGGATTTTTTTTTTCACCTTTAATAATAAACACCTTCATTTACAAATTGCATTTTGTGTTTACTTGTGTTGTCCTTGACTATTGTTTAAATTGGTTTGATGTTCCGAAACACTTAAGTGTGACAAACATGCAAAGGAACAGGAAATGAGGAAGGGGCAAACACTTTTTCACACCACTGTACCTGTCCAGCGCGCCTGCGATGTCTGCACCCAAAGCCGATCAGTCCCTTGATTCTCGGGTGCTGTTGCCGCCATCTTCGGTAAGGGAATCAGGAAGTGAAGCCTTGCAGCTTCCCTTTCTGGTTCCATACTGCACACATGCGCGACTCATGCTGCGTGTTCCCAGTGGTCCCTGCTGTTTCCTGAGACCCGTGTCTCCCCCAGAAGACAGCGGGGGGAGGGGGGATTGGGAAGTGGCATAGATACCCATGGGTGGCACGGGTATCTATGCCCAGAAGTGGGAGCAAGATACCTGTATTAGACAGTTATTTGATCCCCCTCCCCCCTGAAAGGTACAAAATGTGACACTGGAAGGGGAGGGGGGGATTCCGAAAAGCGGAAGTTCCATTTTTCTGTTGTGTTAAGAGAGACTGTCATATTGTCAAAGAGACTGCCAGGTTAGAGACACCGGCAGCACCTTCTTTTAGGCTTCTGAAGTCAGCTTTTGGTGGGAAGGTTTCAGTGCTAGAAACTGCTGTTTGGTAGACATATTTTTAGTGCAAATAACTTGTGCCACATTTGTTTTAATTAAAAGTGTATTTATTATAATTAAAGTGTAACTCCATTTTAGTTGAGAAAAAAAAAATTCCCCCTGGATGATCTATGTGCATTGCAAGGATTTTCACAAACGTTGTTTCAGATTCATATGGTTCGTTATTCTGAGCAAATTCATGTGTGTGTTGTCTGTGAATCTAATAGGAGTGGTTTCATAATTATCAATCATCTGTGCACTTGCAGGGCACTAATGAGGAAAGCTGCTGGGCCTGCATCCCATTAGATATGTTCCTATTGAGAGTATCTTACCAAAATTGACATATTTGTATCGGGGGATGCCTGAAATCTTAGGATGCTTTCACACTGCAGTCGCAGCCGTTTTGGCGGTAAAGCACTGCTCGTTTTAGCAGCAATTTTATTGTTGTTTTAGTGGCGCTTTTCGGGCTGCTAGTGGGGCGCTTTTAACCCTCGCTAACTTTTAAATGAGGGAGGTGGGTAGTGCGGCTCACAAACTGCAGACAACCTTGGTTTATCTTGGGCAAAACAAGGATAGGACAGGTTTTCCTAAATGATCCTTTCTTAGCTTAGGTTTCCTAAGCTTTGCCCCAAAGAGTAGTTGACCAAGATTCTTTAAAGTCCCCACAGAAGTGAGATTGTTGACAGATTCAGCTGAAAGTCAAAAGTGGGTGACAATCATCTATGGCACTGATGGCGAATCCTTGGCACCCCAGATGTTTTGGAACTACATTTCCCATAATGCTCAACTACATCGCAGAGTGCATGAGCATCATGGGAAACGTAGTTCCAAAACATCTGGGGTGCCAAGGTCACTGATCTATTATCCATCCCTGTGCAGGGAAATCATAAATTAATGGATTGTATTCAGGGTAATGTAGATCAAGCATATCCAACAGAAATGGGTAAATGGCTTTAATTATAATATGTTGGAACTGCTTGCCAAGATGTGTGTGTGCTCCAACTAGAAGCTGAAGGTTTACTCTCCAAAGATGTTTTAGGACTGCTGTACCTTGCAAATTACTGAGAATGCTGCCTTTACTAATATTGATTAGCCCCACAATTCACAATTGTGGCTTATATTGATAGTGTGGACACCAAGAAAATGCTACATTTGCCAATTTAGCATACCCCTCTGGTTTTAACACTGGCCACAAGCATTCTCATCTTGCCTCCTGAAAGAATTTAGTTGACTTTCAGACTGGCTGGGCACTAGTCACAGACTTCTGAACAACTGAAACTTTCGGCTCTAATATGACACCCTCTACGATAGGTCACAGGCTAGATCCCGACTGTTAGTGTCTGACATATAATCACACACATAGGTTGGACTTGATGGACTTGTGTCTTTTTTTCAACTTCACCTACTATGCAACTATGTAAGATCCACGCACATGTCACTTGTAAACCATACACATTATAAGAGTCAAATACCTGATATCATCTATCGAAGGTGTAACCAAAAGGTATGCCATGTGTCTATGAAATAATATTCTACTTGTGTTTAAGGGAAAAAAAAAATCTATGCCACGGCTTTTATGGGATTAAAAACAATATTAAAGTGGAACTAACTCATTCTATCCTTTATAGCCAAGGAAGCTGCCATCTTATCCTTGGTTGGATCTGCAGTTGCTATGGTGCTCCATATGTGATCAATCACGACACCATCCATTTGGTCTGATTGTTCAGTTGAGAGCACAAAGAACTTGTGAATTATCATTTACGGCATGCCTTAAATGTAACTGTTTTGGGAAACCTTTAAACTGATGGTTTAGTTCTACTTTAAAAGGTAAAAAAAAATCAATAAAATCTACTAAAACTTATGTGTTTTCTAACCCTACAAACTTTGTTTGTTGCAACTTTTATCCCAGCTGAATAAGAAACGCTATCCTTCCCACACCTCTATTATATGCATTCTGCATTATAAACGTAGAAATGAAAGATGTGTATTGTTCTTAGCTATTTATTTGCGAAAACACCCACACTGCAACAAATCCTACTCCTGCCAGAAGCAATGAATCATGCTGTATGTGAAATGCTTATCCCAACATTCTGAAGAGAATTAAGAGCTTCAAAAAAGAATAAGTTTATACAAATTGTACCTCTTACACTGTGCTGCTACATCAAATGAGATGTGTGGGCTTTCATTTTTGCTCGACTCTCCAATGTCCTTTTCCTTCTGGGTTTATCGTCCAGAAAGACACAACTGCGTTAATGACCAACATAGCAAACTGTATGATCTTGGTCTACTTACATTCAAATTTTGGATCCCAGTAACTAATGACTTTATTGATTTCATAATGCAGAATAATTTAAAATGGATGAAAAAAAAGAAAAAAGTTATTGGCTTTGGTCCAGAATTTTCTGAAGTTTTTAAAGAAAATAATGCTGCTTAATTTAAAGAGAGCTTTAAATAGACTTTAAACTGAATCTACATATGTTTAAGGGTAATAGCCAACCATTGGGCAACCTATAGGTATGGGCAGAGAAAATATCATCTCTAAAATTCATACCAGTGCTGGCCACATACACCAATATCTAGGCAATTGTAACCGGAAAAAAATGTAATGTATCAATACCATTATTTTGTCATTTTGTGGTGTTGGCAGAAATTGCGGTAGACTGCTAAATTCAGTTTGGTCATTTTTGCAATTTAAAGTTGATTGGAATTGCATAAACATTGCAATGTGTAGAGCAGTGTTTCTCACCTTTTTTTTCTACCAAGGAGTAACCCTTGAAATAGGTTTCAAATGCCAAAGAATCCCGATCTAAAATGATTGTGCCTACAGCTCATGGTACATTATGATCAGTAGGTTGTAGAGAGTTTTAAATAGAAGAAAGAGATCTTTTACCCCATCTCAACTATCTTCAGTAATAATAATGAAATGGAAAAAAAATACTAATTAAAGTGTTCTCCTAAATTGGCAGTTGGTGCTGGCAGGTGATCAATCTGACACGGCTTTCTCCACAAGAAACTCCCAGAAACCCATGGAAGAACTCTGGCTGAGAAACGCTGATCTAAACTTGTTTGCAGTATTAGCTTTTAAAGGCTAATCTTTCATAACATGTTACATCCATATCCAGGGTGTAACATGTTACTCGATGAACAACTTAAAAAAACAACATTATGCAGGGCTCCACCCATGTCATTCAGAGTTCTGTGAACGGAAGAAGTATAACGGCAGTTGATGGCTTGTAGTTCTCCGTGAATAACCAGAGCACTGACGAGTGCTCTAGATAGTGCATTGATTCTTCCTGTCATTCAGTAACTGCCTGCCCGTACTTGGTATGGACAGACAACTACACTGACAGTGTTTATATCTAAACTGTCCCCTTAAAATCCTCTCTTTGTGAAAGTTGTTATTGACCCACAGGGCCCTTACAGTCCCTGAGATGCAGAAAGGTTTAAATCTTACATCTTTTTGTTCCCCTAGAGATGTCAATCTCCATTTTCAGATGGTGCAAGCAAAGACTCCAGCAGAAAAAGGAAAAAACAAACCCCAAAATAAGCATCCTAGAGATGCTGCAATTCACATAACCTCCCTTCCTTCTTATTCCCAGAGATTCGGGACTCCTCATGCCAACAACTAATTATTCTGATGAACTAGCTTACATATTAAAGACTTAGGCCACGTACACACAACCGTTTTTTACGCCAGAATAAACGGACGGTTTTTCCGACGGAGTTCCGCTGAAACGGTCTTGCCAAAACACAATCACACCAAAGTCCGATTGTCTAGACGTGGTGACGTACAACACGTACGACGGGACTAGAAAAAGGAAGTTCAATAGCCAGTAGCCAATAGCTGCCCATGCGTTGTTTTTGGTCCATCGGAACAGCATACAGATGAACGGTTTTCCCGATAAGAATGGATTCCGTTGAAAGATTTAAAACATGTTCTATTTCTAGGCCCTTCATAATTTTCAAAAAAAAAAATAAGTTTGATGAGGCATACACATGATCGGAATATCCAATGAAAAGATTTCATCTGACTTTTTCTGCTGGAAAGTCCGACCGTGTATACGTAGCATTAGGTAGATCTCAGCAGCTGCAAATAAGTATGACAAGACATACATTTACAGCATGCAAAACGTATGCAGATTTTTTTGGCTCAATCCAAAGTTCTACTTTAATCCATGTACTTTAGGGCCCATTCACACCAGCAGGCAGGTTATGTTCGGTATGACGCAAGCCTTCTGGTGTGCATTGTGTAGAGGTGGTGCAATTAGTTATTACAACGCATTGCAAGGTTTAGCTTTTTCTTTTAACTTTACTGAAATGTCACAAATTGACATTTTATTCAACTTTTTGTGGTGCAGTGTGTCGTAACATGCATAAAATTCCAACCTGTCACACACAAAACACAGCACTTTGGTGTGAACTGAAACAATGGGATAGAAGGCAAATTGCCTTATCTATTCCCTGGAACTGCACTGGGCAAAGCAAAGGTGTGAATGAGCCCTGAGCATAAGCTTGTTGTTAGTAGGAAGCTAAAAAATTTCTTTTTTTAGGGCTCTTTCACATGTTGGCTAAATTGTCACAGTTATACTGCCCCCAGCCCACTCGAACTGTAGCAATACAGCTAGACAAGTCTGTACGTGTGCTCTGGTCGCTATGCTTTGCGGCTGTGGCATTTTTAACATGGGTTGCAGAGTTTGACAGGAGTTCAATTGGGCTGCACCACAACCGCGAGCCAAACACACAGTTTGCAGTAGCAGTGCAGTCCCACATGGTTAAAAAAAAAAAGATTCAGAAGGCACAACTGGCACCTCCTGAACGCCATCATGGATTGTTTTTCAGAGGATAGTTAGTGGAACTATACTGCATCTGTGCACCCCAAACAAAAACCACTATTTAATTAATTTTTATTATTCAAAGCGAGCTCACCCATCCAGCTATCCATGCTTTATTTTGATGAGAAATCACTTAGAAAAACTCCCCCTTAGCATTTATGGCCACAGCCATCTTGAGTAAGGGCAGGCGATTCATGTAGCATTTGCTTCCTGGAATCCATCTGCCCTTAGCTCTGGCATGCAGGCAGGAGGGTGTGCTTAGCTGAGAAAACCCTTCCTCCCCTCCTGAAGACTCCTGGGATGTATGACATCATTTGCTTAGGTCTGGAAACCAGGAAGAACCTGAGAATGTCGTTTACAATTTTTTTTAAAACAAGTTAACAGGATATACTTTCCTATCTGGAGATGAAGAGGGTGTATAGTAGCACTTGGGGTGTGGAAAGAGAAATAAATGAGTAGTAAGCAGTTTATAAGGTGACCTAAAGGGTCCAAACCCAATGTTAGAAACCATCAATATGGGCAACTAGGACCCATAACAATATTGTCCAATAGTAAGGAGTTCAATAGTCCTTGTTGACATTACTCAGTGTATGCAGCCAGCTGTCAGAGGTGAAGTTTCTCTGGAAGAGAGACACAGCAGCGCTCATCTATGTAGTATGTCATAAAAGGTATATCATTTATTGGAGGATAAAAATTAGCAACCTCACAAAGGAAGTGTGCATATCACAGCCTGAAGACGGAGAACGTGTGCCTGGCAGCCCTCTGTATTCCCTTGCCCAGTGATGTCACAGCTGACGAAAAGGTGACTGCCTGGTGTACTTGGAGCCACGAGATCCATCAGACTAGGCGAGCACCCCGCGATCTGGACCGGGAACCCACAGAGATGCCTCCCACAAGCCTATACTTATGCCTATACTTACACTTCCTTTGTGAGTTGCTAATTTTTTATCCTCCAATAAAAGATGTACCTTTTTGACATAGATGTCAGATGAGCGCTGCTGTGTCTCCCTTCCTTATACTTTATACTTTTACTAATGCTAGCTGCAGAAGGATTACAAATAGTCACCCTTTCGCTGCCAGGTCTGTATGTCAAAGGAATCCCCCCAAAAAATGTTTTTGAGGCCCCGCACCTCTGAACCTAAAAGTATGCATTGGGGGCGCCTATGCGTGAAAACGTGGAGTGTGATATAAGTTACATATCACCGCGCGTGCTGGAGTAAGAGCAATAATTCTAACATAAGACCTGCTCCGTAACACTAAACTAATACCTATAGGGGGCTTTTGAAATGTCGCCTATAGAAAATATAGGGTACTGAAGTTTTATCACCATTTCCCGTGCGTGCACAAATTTGCTAAAATCTAGGGGTTTACACCACAGTCCCGTGTTCGTGTTGCGTTTTCGCATGTGCATTTACAAATGTTTGCAATATGTTTTCATTGTATTTACTTTTTCCTTCATATACATTTTTACAGCATAGACGAGCCTTAAATTCAAGTAACATTTTCATGCAGAAAACCAGTGGCGGCCTGCTCATTGGGGGCACAGGGGCAGTGACCCCCTAATCCATGCACCTGGCCCCTAAGCTACATACAGGGCACCAGAAGCAAGGATTTCAATTGGGTTTTTATTTTTTTTAAAGCACATGTTTAGGGCCTGAGGCTCTAATTTTCTTAAAAAAGGGTGGGCTGGGGGCGCAGAGCACTGCACTCTGAGCCCACCCAGTTGTGTGACAAATTAATATTTGCTATTGTCTTCCTGATTCTCCTCCCAGCCAAATCAGGAAGCCATTCCTGAGACCCGATTGACCGGGGAGTCTATGGGCTCCTGGCCAATCGGGTCTCAGGAGGACCCACTTTCTATTCGGGCCATGAGGAGAAGCAATGGCCACCAAGTCTTCCCTAGAGCAAGGAGGAGCAGCATCAGCCTCTTAAGGTAAGGCCACTGATCTCCTCCGTCCGTTGCCCACGGAGGGAAATTGGCACTTCTCGCTCCTTCCGGCTTCCACGGGGGGGGGGGTTGTCACTGATTGCTGCCGTCCGTCTCCTGTAGGGGTAGAGCAGGCTTGTTCCCCCCCACCCCAAATATTAAGCACCAGCCGCCACTGCAGAAACAATAACTATTGGAGTTTGTGAACCAATAATCAGGAGTGTAAACAACTACAGGACTCGTATTTGATACCATTACACTATAATACTGTTGGTATTATTTGAGGTCAAGCTGTTGACAGGGCAAAAACTGTCTGACTTTAGATGACGGCTGATTCCTGAGCCCGAAGCTGAAATTTAAGATACTGCTGCAAATATGAATCTTTCATAACTAAGCCTGCATATTTTCTTAAAAAAAAAAAAAAATGAAATATTCAGAATATCTTGCATAAATCCAATTGTAACTAGTTTTCTATAAAGCCAATGGTTAGAAATGCTGACATAGCTCCATTAGACACAGTGACACTTTAGCATCTTCGATGACCCCTAGATAACATTTAATTAGGTTACATTTTACAAGCAATACAAAAAATGACCTTCAGCTTGCTGCTCCCTCTGGTAAGAAAGGTTATACTCATTCTGAATGTTCAGTCAAGCCCAGCTATTGATTGTAGGATAGGAAAGACAGATTTGTGTCTATTGGAGGCTGAATTGCCCTGATGTCACCTAGTTCTGTAGGCACTAAGCTGTCAGTCATTAGAATTGGCATGATCCAGAGAATGGAAAACTGAAATGATGTATGTGGATGATAAAATGTGTGCTACCGCTAAGAGACAGTGCAGAACAAACAACATATGTATACTGTTACAAGTGAAATCATTGTTTGCCTTACAATGCCTCCTCCGCAACTTGCTAGAGTTCATCAACCGGACCCATAGGGTGCCAGAAAAAAAAAACACAAACAAAGGCTAATCTGATGTCTGTAGATACTTATTTTAGTAATAGGAACCTCAAGATGCTTCCTATTGTGTTTTCCATGCAGTAATAGCGGTTTCCTCAATGTGTTGTGGTTTATATATACACAGTACAGGAGTTGAACGAAAACCTCCTTCTAAATAACGAGCCCTGCAAGTGGCCCTGTCATGGACAGTAGAATCAAACACACATTTCATGAGAAAATTCCTTTATAAGAAGCTCCTGCTTGTGTTATTTCTCTTACTGACATGTTAATCTCATCTTTGAGCTGAATGGTCCCTTGGCCACTTTTAGAATCTACCATAACTCATCGAGACATGGACTTCACTAGACTTCTGATGGTATGATGTGGTATCTGGCACCAACCCATCATTAGCAGATCCTTTAAGTCCTGTAAGTTGCATGGTGAGGCCGCCACGGATTAGACTTTATCCAGCACATCCTACACACAAATTGGGCTGAAATGGGATCTGGAGAATTTGGATGAGAAGTCAACACCTCAAACGCTTTTTTCCTCAAATCATTTTTGAATTTTTCAGACCAGCCTTTTTCCATTTCTCTGTGGTCCAGTTTTGATGTACACATGACCATTATAAGCTCTTTTGGCTTTGGGCATGGGTTAGCATGGGCACCCTGATCGGTCTGCAGCTATGCACCCCCTATATGCAACAAACCGCAATCCATTGTGTGTTCGGACACCTTTCTATTGGAAGCAGCATTAACCTTTGCAGCAATTTGAGCTACAGTAAACCCATTTATTAGATCAGACTTCACTACCCACCTGCATCCTTGTTGCAGGTTCACCAGTTAAATTCCCTAGGCCACTTTTGGTCAGTGCTGACCACTGCAGATCAGGAGCATCCCACAAGAGATGCAACTTGAAGTTGCTGTGACCAAGTTGTCTAGCCATTACACTTTGCCCTTGTCAAAGTCTCTCAAATCCTTACACTTGCCCTTTTTTTTTTGCTTTAAACACATCAACTTCAGGGACAACATGTTTACCAGCTGCCTAATATACCCCATACACTTTCAGGTGTTATTGTAAAGAGATAATATTATTCACTTTACCTGTCAGTGGACATAATGTTATGGGGGATTGGTGTGTGTGCATATGTATACAGAATATATATACAGTTGTGCTCAAAAGTTTGCATACCCTGGCAGAAATTGTGAAATTTTGCCATTTATATTGAAAATATGACTAATCATACCAAAGAAATGTATTTTATTCAAGGACAGTGATCAAATGAAGCCATTTATCATCACATTTTTTGGCTCCTTTTAAAATCATAATGATAACAGAAATCACCCAAATGGCCCGGATCATAAGTTTACATACCCTAGAATGTTTGGCCTTGGTACAGACACAGAAGGTGGCACACAGGTTAAAATGGCAATTAAAGGATCATTTCACACATTTGTGGCATTTTAAATGAAAATTAGTGCCTGTGTACAAATAGTCAAGGAGTTTTTTAGCTCTCACATGGATGAACTAAGTAGACGAGACACTGAGCCATCAGGAGGTAGAAAAGAACAGTCAAAAAAGACCTGCGTAACAAAGTAATAGAACTTTATAAAGATGGAAAAGGATATAAAAAAAACAAACAAAAAAAAGCCCCAAAGCCGTGAATATGCCAGTCAGTACTATTTAATCCCTTATTAGGAAATGGAAAATTCAGTTTTTTTTTAAACTAAGCCAAGGTCAGGTAGGCCAAGAAAAATTGCAGCCACAACTTGCGGAAGAATTGCCCAAGATACAAAGAAAAACCCACAGGTAGCCTCAGGAGAAATACAGGCTGCTCTCCAAAAG
Organism: Lithobates pipiens; assembly: GCF_037356315.1. Lineage (NCBI taxonomy): Eukaryota > Metazoa > Chordata > Amphibia > Anura > Ranidae > Lithobates > Lithobates pipiens. Next base: position 207,200,313 of record NW_027507787.1, read on the forward strand.
ACGGTGTGGTTGTTTTTAAGGAGCATAATTCAATGATACTTGAACAAAAAAGCTGCATGGTTGAGCTGCCAGAAGGAAGCCTTTACTGCGTCAATGCCACAAAAAAGCCCAATGAGGCCTGTCAAGGTGTTGTAGGGCATATTGTAACCAGGCTTTTTTTTGTGGAACATGTACAGTAAAGGGTTCTTTCTGCCAACTTGACCATGCAGCTCTTTTTTGTTAAAGTATCATAATATTGTGCTCCTTAAAAACAACCACACCATATTTTTCCAGAGCAGCCTGTATTTCTCCTGAGGTTACCTGTGGGATTTTCTTTGTATCCAGAACAGTTCCTGTGGCAGCTGTGGCTAAAAACTTTCTTGATCTACCCGACCTTGGCTTGGTATCAAGAGATCCCCACATTTTCCACTTCTTATTAAATGATTGAACAGTACTGACTGGCATATTCAAGGCTTTGGGTATCTTTTTATATCCTTTTACATCTTTGCAAAGTTTCAATTCCTTGTCACGCAGGTCTTTTGACTGTTCTTTTCTGATCCCCCGTGGATTACTATCTAGCCTACTTAGTGCATCCATGTGAGAGCTAACAGACAGACTATGTATACACAGACTTCAATTGTGATTTAAAAAGCCACAGAATGACGGAAATTAACCTTTAATTTCCATTTTAACCTGTGTGTGCCACCTTCTGTGTCTGTACCAAGGCCAAACATTTCAGGGTATGTCAACTTTTCATCAGGGCCATTTGGGTGATTTATGTTATGATTTTAAAAGGATCCAAAAAATGTGATAATAAATGGCTCCATGTGATCACTATCCTTGAATAAAAGACACTTTTTTGGCATGATTAGTCATATTTTCAACATAAATGCCAAAATTTCACAAATTTCCACCAGGGTAAGCAAACTTTTGCGCACAACTACATAAAAAAAAAAAAAAAAATATATATATATATATATATATATATATATATAAAATTTATTTTTAATTTTTTTGTGGCAGTGTGGTACACCACCAGGGTAATGATGCAGGATTCTCAACCCGGAAGGTTGAAGGACTCCAGGGGATTTACGTAATCGTTTTCCTAGTCGTTTCTAGGCAGTTGAGTTTAGAAGCATTTTTTTGGAGCAAAAAAATGCATTCAGGACAGACGTTCAGAGGCATTTAAAACACAAAATGCCTGTAACAGCTTGTAAACATGGTAACTCATGTTTAGCCGCGTTTCATTACAGACGTTTTGAATTTTTTACTATTTAAAAAGAAAAAAACGCTTCTAAATGCAAAATGTGGCTAAACGCAGCATGTGAAGTGTGCAAAGCTGACATTTTTAAATGTCGGTTACTATCAGTCAAGTTAAATCATTCAGGAGAGATTGTAAAATGTCCCTTGTACATTAAGCCTGAGTAGCATAAACTCTCTTGAATCTCAGAGAAAATGTAAACTTTTTTTTTTTTTTCTTAAATAAATGAAATGCAAAATGGGAGTTTATATGCGACTTTAACTTAGTTTCCCTTTAAATGGCCTTAGCGTTTGAGAGATTAGTTTACTCGGAAAGCACATCTATGTTTTAATTGCGCTGTACATGATTAGGTATTAAAAGTCAACACAGATTCACTTAGTTAAATTAATAATGTACTGGATTATTAAATCAATCCCTGCATGTTTGTACGAGGGTGTAAGGACATTAATCTATAAACTCCACTACAGAAAGGACTTTTTATTTCTATATACTCTGTAAAACAGTGTAGTATACAGTGCTATATAAATGAATACAATTATAACCAGGTAGGCTACAGTCAAGGACAGAACACGTCTAATGTAAAATCAGTTTTATTTTAACGGCGAACTACAAAATGATCAGCTCAATAATGGCGCATGCTATGCAAATTAATTTATTTGGGATCACGGGGCACTAAATTAGTTTTTGTCAGTTATTTTTCCATAATATAATAAAACAGTTGTGTAAAACACATAAGGTAATGACGTGGTTTTATTGCGCCATTCATCACTTTAAAAATTAATGATTAACTGATAATCGGCAAAAATGAGACAACATAAATGATAATATTGATCATTACAGAAATTACGGATGAAGCGGCTCTCAGACAGTCAATTTTCTAATGCAACTAAACTCTGCCTGTTAATTAAACAGGTCAATCTTATCACTTCATCTCCTTTACTATGTTTACCTAATTATCTAATAATGTCATGTTCAGAAAGATAACCAATTAAATGTAGATGCCGGTTTGTGGCTCAGTGTAGGAGGTACACAGACGCAATGGTGTAGTCGCTCTTGAACTAAGAACGGGTAGGATCTATTGATCAATTGATGCTTTCTAGATGAAGTGCCTTAAATCAATATTGTTTTTTAAAAAATAGCCTTTTGGTCTATAAAGGAGAATCTTTGTGTTCTTTCAGCAAGCATTTTTTTAATTATATTTTCTGAGTGCAAATTCGTTCAATTTTACTTCGATGAGGCAGATTTTCATCATCATACTTCATGCACAGATATGTAAATACACCCTCTAGTGGCTATCTGTGTTAAAGGCAGTACATCCCACTTTCTTGATCAGTGACTTTGGTTACAAAAATAAGTTACAGGATAACCCTAGAGATCATTTCTTTTAAACCAAATGCTTTTGGCAGGACTCTCTATATGCTTGCACTGAGAAGCTCAGGAAATTACACACCCAGTATTAAACAAAAAGTGTGTGTGTGTGTTCATGGAACTGTGGTAATAAAGAAGGGGCAGGATATACAAATGAATGGAGCAAACGTCCCAGAAAAAACAGGGATACAGGGCGTGCCGCTGAAAATCACTCCACAAAACAATGTGGAGAAAGTGGTATTTGTTCATTGGTGTGGTCTTCATGTGGGCATATTTAGTGGCTGCTGTTGGCCACCACTCTTGGGAAGTACACATGGTCCTCACTTGCAATATTTCTGGGAGGGGAGTGCAAAACACTGCACTGGAGAAGGTAGTGCAGGAGGATACTGGAACTTAAAGTGTTACCAAACCCAGGAGCCTGCATTCACTATATTTGGTCTCCCACAGTAGACAGAAGATGGAAATGCAATCGTTTTAGTAAATATGAACTACTAAATACATTTTTTCATCAGCAGTATATAGCAGACTTGTGACGTCTATCAGTATCTGGTTAAAGCTTGTAGGAGGAGTTTTCATTTTGCTCTGACTGTCCTATAAGGCTGCAGGACCCCTGACCCTCTGTCTGGACAGTGCCTATTGGCCCTGCGCTGATCATGTGCACTCGAGAAAAAAAGGAAAGAAAGAAAAAAACTCCCTAGCAATACACACCAAACTGATCATGTGCAGCTTGTCCCCTAGCCTAGATGGTTTGGGGAATTTGGAAGAAGGGGAGGATCAGAGAAGACAGGATCAAACAGCATCTTTACACAATGCAGATGAGTAACCCCTTAGGTTCCACAGTGAGTATAACGAGCATGCATTACTGCATATACAGACTTGTGGGATTCTCCCAGTCTGCTGTGGTCAGGACCTACCAAAAGTGGTCCAAGTAAGGCAAACTGGCGACAGGGTCATGGCTCGTTGATGCACGTGGGTAGTGAAGGCCTGTTTAGTCTGATCCAATAGAGGAGCTACGGCAGCTAAAATTGCTGGAAGTTCCAATAGAAAGGTGTCAGAACACACAGTGCATCACAATTTGTTGTGTATGGCGCTGAGCAGACTCAGACCGAGCAGGGTGCCTATGCTAACTACAATGGGCTTGTGAGCATCAGGACTGGAACATGGAGCAATGGAAGGGGGCAGCCTAGTCTGATGAATTCAAGAATGATTTGGGGGAACACAATGATTTCAAGGTGTTGACCTGGCCTCCCAATTTTCCAGATCTCAATCCAATCAAGCATCTGTGGGATATACTTGAAGTCCGACCCGTGGAGGCCCCACCTCACAATATACAAGACTTAAAGGATCTGCTACTGATGTCTTGGTGCCAGATACCACAGCATACCTTTAGTGGTCTAGTGGAGTCCATCCCTTGATGGGTTATGGTGGGTGGTCATAATGTTATGACTGATGGGAGTATAAATAAAGGCATGTAAAAAAAAAAAAAAAAATGATTGAAATTCATATACCAAATACTATTATTACATTTAATAATTTCATACAGAGCTGAAAATACAATCATTGTCTTCAATAGCGGTCTTTTAAATAAACCCAATATTCTCCCTGTAGAAACCTTTTTTTCCATCCTTAATTACTCGATCGATAATGCTTTGTTTGTTGACATAATAATGCAAGCGTAATATCACTAAATTATTAACTATGAATCTTTAATAGGACTTTTAATTATACACTATTGGGTCCTAAGCTTGATAGTTATTGCATCTGTACAAAATATTACATTATTATTCACAAATATTGTTTTGAGAGTTTAACTGTCAGAGAGGGTAAAAGCCGACCATCGGCACTTCTGAAATGTGGTGCTAGAAATTTTTTTTTTTAAATCACTGGGTTGCAAGGTTAACCACTTACCTACTGGGCACTTAAACACCCCTCCTGCCCAGGCCAATTTTCAGCTTTCGGTGCTCTCACACTTTGAATGACAATTACTCAGTCATGCAACACTGTACCCAAATTCATTTTTTGTCCTTTTTTCATACAAATAGAGCTTTCTTTTGGTGGTATTTGATCACCTCTTGGTTTCTTATTTTTTGTGCTATAAATGAAAAAATAACCAAAATTCTGAAAAAAAATGCATTTTTCTTTGTTTCTGTGATACGATTTTGCAAATTATTAATTTTTTTTCATAAATTTTGGCCACAATTTATACATATCTTTGGTAAAAATAACTCAAATTAGTGGATATTATTTGGTCTTTGTGAAAGTTAGAGAGTCTACAAGCTGTGGTGCGAATCCCACAAAATTGATCACATCTGATGTACTGGTGACCTATCTCATTTCTTGCGACCCGAACAAGTCAGGAAAGTACAAATACCCCCCTAAATGACCCCTATTTTGAAAGTAGACATTCCAAGGTATTTAGTAAGAGGCATGGTGAGGTTTTTGATGTTGTAATTTTTTCCCACAATTCTTTGCAAAATGAAGATTTTTTATTTTATTTGATTTTTTTTCCCCACAAAATTGTCATTGTAATAGGTTATTTCTCTCACGTGGCATGTGTATACCACAAATAATGCCCCAAAATAAATTCTGCTACTTCTCCTGAGTATTACGATACCACATGTGTGGGACTTTTTCACAGCCTGGCCACATAGAGAGGCCCAACATGCAGGGAGTGCCATCACGTGTTCTAGGAGCATAAATTACACATCTAACTTGTTGACTACCTATTACACTTTTGAAGGCCCTGGAGCACCAGGATAATGACACATGACACCGACATGGCACTGATGACAGATGGCACTGATACGTGGCACTGATGATAGATGCCGCGAATACGTGGCACTGATGACACGTGACACTGACAGATGGCACTAATATGTGGCACTGATGACACGTGGCACCGATGACACATGGCACTAATACATGGCACTGATGACAGATGGAACTAATACATGGCACTGATGACATGTGACACTGATACCTGGCATTGATGACACGTGACACAGATAACAGATGGCACGTGACACTGACAGGTGGCACTGATGACAGATGGCACTGATACGTGGCACTGATGGCACTAATGTGCCACTGATGACACGTGACACTGATATGGCACTGATAACAGATGGCACTATGTGACACTGATGACACGTGGCACTGATGACACGTGGTACTGATGACAGGTGACACTGATGACAGATGGCACTGGGGGTAGTGGGGACAGATGGGAACTGTATTTTTATTTTATTATTATTATTTTTTTACACTGACCACTGCAGAGATGCAGCGGTTCATCTCTCCCTCCTCACACGCTGTCTGTGTGAGAAGGGAAAGCCAGTGATGAGAGATGATCTCATATGTTTATGAGAGCGCAGAGGGGAAGTTAAAGGGAGGACGTCCAGGGATGCCCTTCCGGCAGATAGCGCCCGCACTGCAGCCGTCTTTTGGCTATAGCGCGGGCGCGAAGTGGTTAAGGGCCGAGCCTCTTTTTGAGCTTTGTTGTTTACAAAAAAAAAAATTTTTTTGCTAGAAAATTACTTAGAACCCCCAAACATTATAAATTTTTTTTCTAACACTGTGGAGAATAAAATGGTGGTCGTTGCAATACTTTGTCACACCGTATTTGGGCAGTGGTCTTACAAGCACACTTTTTTGGGAAAAAATACACTTTTTTAAATTAAAAAATAAGACAACAGTAAAGTTAACCCAATGTTTTCATGTTGTGAAAGATAATGTTACGCCGAGTAAATTGATATCCAACATCACGCTTTAAAATTGGGCCCGCTCTTGGAATAGCTACAAACTTTTACCCTTAAAAATCTCCATAGGCAAAGAATTAGAAAAAAAATTATACAGGTTGTATTTTTTGAGTTTCAGTGGAGGTATTATTGCTCTCACTCTACAGATCATGGCGATACCTCACATGTGTGGTTTGAACACTGTTTGCATATGCGGGCGCTGCTCACGTATGCTTTGGATTCTGCATGCGAGCTCGGCGAGAGATGGGGTGCATTTAAAAAATTGTATTTATTTTCTCTTATTTATTTTATCTTTTATTTTTATTTTTTATGTAGGTAAACATCCCTTGTAATAGAAAAAAAAGCATGACAGGACCTCTTGAATATGAGATCTGGGGTCAAAAAGACCTCCGATCTCATATTTACACGAAAATGCAATATATAATAAAAAATGCATTTTTTTTTTTAATGAGAAAGGCCCTTTAAGAGCTATGGGCGGAATTGACGTTTTGAGGCTGCTTCCGCCCTGCAATGATATGGTGCGGGGATGGGTGGGGGCCATCATCCCCTCACTCGTCTCCATACCTAGCAAGGAAGAAGGTCCGATCGCCCCCTCCAGCTCCGATAAGCAACGGTGGGTAATGGAGTGTGGTGGGGGGGGGGGGCCCTCTCCCGCCACTGATAAAAGTGATCTTGTGGTGAATCCGCCACAGAGACCACTATTATTGGAAACCGGACTGCCGGCCAAAGAAAAGGATACCGGGGTTATGGCAGCATAACAACGATATTCCTCTTCAAAGTAAGACATATATTGGCGTGCGGCAATCCGGAAGTGGTTAAAGAACCCGTACTTGAGCAAGAAAACCTAGATTACTTATTGGAAGCACCAATGTTAATGTTGGAAGGCCTAGTTCATTTTCATAACAAATGCCATGATCAGTCCCCCTGCCACTTCTTCCTTGAAGATTCATCAGTACAGACTCGTACACATCTTGTCTTATTGCCTGGTTTGACCGGGGTCGAGAAGTGTTTACATCCTCTGACACTGCAGGGTCCTGTGAAATCAATGCACATACGCTGGGCCTGGCCATAGAGAATAGCAGTTGTCCTAGCTAAAGATAGAGATGGCCATTATTACCTGTTGTGAGTGCATTGATTTTACAGAATAAAGCAACCCTGCACATAACAAAAAATGCCCAAACTCAGGTAAGCCAGGTCTACATGCAAAATGTAGGAAAGTAAAGAGGCTGACGAAAGTCCAAGACCCCATACAAACTATTCAATTTTCTGCAGATGTTTGTCTTCAGATTTACCAAAACCGTAAAATATGAGGTCAAACCTTAAGAGTTTCAATTTGTATGCAATCAGGCAGGCCCTTACACTACATGGTTTGGGTAAATATGAAGACAAAAATCTGCAGAAAATTGAATAGTGTGTATGGGGCTTTACTCTACAACATAAAACACGTGGACAGGGCCGGACTGACAACTCATGGGGCCCCCGGGCAATAGGAGAAGATTATGGGGCTTTTGGGCAATAGGAGATTAAGGGGGACCCCCAGGCAATAGATTATGGGACCACACAGTATACACACACATACAGTATACACACTATCACACAATATACAAACACAGTATACACACACAGAATACACATACACACACTGAAAAGTTATTGGGGCAGCTATAATCTTGGGATTTTTTTTAAAAAGCACAGATTTTTACATACTGTCCCTGGTTTTATTGAGGCTGGCAACCCTGATGGGGCCCCTTAGTGACATGGGGCCCTTGGGCAGTACCCGAGTGCCCGAATGCTCAGTCTGCCCCTGCACATGGAGATGCCTACTGATACATAAGAGGAAAAAACAGTAACAAAGCCAAATGGTTATTCAGCACAACACAGTTTATTAGTGGCCATATCATATGTCCTTTGTATAACATATGATATTGCACATCACTTCCCTGAGTAAAAGCCGCTGCTGTATAATAATAATACACTTATTAGGATTGTTTACCAAAACTATGTAGCAGAATACCTATTGGCCTAAATTTGGAGGAAGACATTTGATTTTTTCAGTTTTCATTGGATATCTTTTATAGCAGAAAATAAAAATATATACATATATATTTTTAAATTGTCTGTTTTTAGCACAAAAAAATAAAAAACACAGTGGTGATCAAATACCAGCTCTGTTTGTGGGAAAAGAATGACAGCTGGGTGGAGGCTTTACGGTCTTGACTGGACGTCATATGACATCTTTCAGAACAAGCCACTGTGCGTGGCCCTGGGGGGGGTGCAGCAATCGGTGGCGTGGTGTGGTGCCCAGACACACCACATCTCCAATCACAGTAAAGAGCTTATGACATCAATGCCCATCAGTGAAGAAGAAAAATTACTTATGGACAAAATGTTGTAACAGAAACTAAGACATTTTTCAAAATTCTCAGTCTTTTTTTCATTTTATTTTTTATTTTTTGTTAAACAAGAGTGGTTACTAAATACCATCAAAAGAAAGCTCTGTCGGTCTAAAAAAAAAAAAAAAAGTAAAAAAAATCATTCAGATACAGCATTGCATTACCTCCAAATTGTCATTCAAAGTGTGAAAGCTCTGAAAGCTTAAAATTGGCCTGGTAAAGAAGGGGGTGGCAGTGCCCAGTATTGAAGTGGTTAAAGCTTATATGATATTTTAGTTATTGGGTTTACATGTACTACCTTTTCTTGAGGTTTCTTCTGCATTTTCATAAATGCTGCTGCAAACTGTATTTTTAAAACAGCATTAGGCAGTGTGTATGAACTGAGCAAATAGTGAAAAATCTATATAGTTTACATGCATTAAAGACACAAACACACACACACACACACGCACTCATACTCCGGACAGAACACAGAGGTATGAATAGGGACTGTCAGTCAGCAGTCCATCTGCTAAGTTACTAAAAGTCTGAGAATTGGTTTACCAGCAATTAGGGATCCATTCACACCAGATGTACTGACATGCATTGATCACTCATGTCAGAGCATATACATTGTAAAAGCAATGTATTTCACTAGTAGCAGTTCACGCTGACACTTGCCACCCTGAAAAAAGTAGAGCATGTCCTACTTTCTTGACACATTGTGTATAAATGCATGTAAGTGCACTGCAATGTGCAAAAATGCAGGCGTGAAAACAGTCAAAGTTTTCTTTACAAATAAAGCTTAAAGTGTTACTAAACCCTCAACAGTCAATCGGTCTGTATATGCAGTAAAGCATGCTTGTTATACTCACTGTGGAACCTAAGGCCGCGTACACACGGGCGGATTGTCTGCCCAACTAAGTTCGGCAGACAATCCGACAGACAGTCCGTTCAAAATTTGCATGAACGGACTTGACCACACACGATGAGCAGACAGTCCGCTGAAAGCGTGTGCGATGACGTGTACAGCACGTACGACGGGACTAGAAAAACGACGTCCAATACACTGCAATGCAACCTTCGGCCGTGTAAACCCTTTCTGAGCATGCGCCATACTTAGTTCGTCCAACTTGCCTACACACGAGCGGACTGTCCGCTGAAACCAAGTTTGGACGGACAAAACCAAGTTTGAACGGACTGTCTTACGGAAATTCCGTAAGACTTTGTTCGTCAGACTGTCCGCTGAAAAAGTCCGCTGAAGCCCACACACGAGCGGATTGTCCGCTAAAACACTGTTCAGCGGACTAAGTTGGACAGACAATCCGCCCGTGTGTACGCGGCCTCAGGGGTAATCCTCTGCAATGTGTAAAAAGGCTGCCTTCTCTGATCCTCCCCTCCTTCCACTGTCCCCTAATAGTTTCCTAATAACACAGAGTTTATGGGGTCAGGCTGCACATGCTCAGTTTGGTGTGTATTGCTAGAGGTTTTTTTTTATTTTTTTTTCCTTGGGAAGATGCATGTGATCAGCACAGGGCCAATCAGAACTGTCCAGGCAGAGAGTCAGGGGTCTTGCCGTCTCATAGGAGTCCGAATATGCCTCCTACAAGCTTTAACCAATGCTTGGCTGGACACTGATAGAAGTCACAAGACTGCTCTAACTGCTGATGAGAAAAGGTATTTAGCAGTTTATATTTACTAAAATAATTGCATTTCCATGTTCTGTGTACTACGGGAGACCAGATATAGTGAACAGAGGCTCCTGGGTTTAGCGACACTTTAATGAAGTAAAAAAAAAAAAAACACAATTGGCACATTTAAAAACACAAAGCAACAATATATGCAAATGCATGTGTGCTTAACACACATACTGCAGTATGAATGAACCCTGAAAGGCCCCTTATGTTCACCTCCAGTCCTAGAAATGGCAGCTAGCAGCATAGAGGGGTTAAATAACTGCATAGTAATATCGAGTCTTGGTTGGCTTTTGTAAGGAGACGCTGCTCTCCATCACATTCAATTTATTGAATTCCCAATCGCCGTGACAAAGAATTGTGACAGCCCATCCAGTATTGAAAAAAATAAAAATAAAAAGAGTGGTGTATATTTTAACATTCCGACTCCTTGTTGCTGGAGCTCTCATAACTCGATTTAGTGCCTGATTGACACTGACAGCCTGGGGTCTGGTCAAGTATGCGACACATTACAGATTATTGAGTGTTATGGTAGTCAATGTAATTTAATACTTGTACAATATAACCTAGTTAGTGCAGTATAAGAACAAGTGCCTTCAGCCCTGTAGCCAATACCACCAAACAATGGTATATTAGAGTAGTAGCAAAGGAGACCCTACTCTGATCCTAACTGAAATGCACAAATCTTTTTTCACAACACTGCGACTATGGCAATACAGTTGTGGTCCATGTACTGTCAAAAGGCATTCATTTTCCCACATTTGTTATACTGTTATTTTTTTCTTTTTTGCAATCCATGGAAAAATAAAAGTTTTAGCTGGAGCTTTTATATATAGACCTACAATGGATATAAAAAGTCTAAAAAGCCCCTGTTAAAATGTCAGGTTTCATTTCAATCATTTCAGAACAGAAATACTGTGCAACTTAAAATTGCGACGACCACCATTTTATTTCCTAGGGTGTGTCCTAAAATATATTTTATATATATATATATATATATATATATACACACACACACACACACACACACACATATATATATTTCCACCCAAAAATGGAACTTCCGCTTTAAGGGAAGGTGATTCCCTGACATGCCACATTTGACAACTCTTTTTTTTGGGGGGGGGGGGGTTCTAGCTCCCACTTCCTCCCGGGCGGCCGGGTGCCCACAGTGACAATGCCAGCGCCGCAGAGAGAAGGGGGAGACGAGCAAGACTTCATTCCCCCGCATTGCTGGACCCTGGGACAGGTAAATGTCCAATTATTAAAAGTCAGCAGCTGCAGAATTTGTAGCTGCTGACTTTTAATTTTTTTAAGCAGAACTCTGCTTTAAAGAGGAACTAAACTCTTGTAAAAAAAAAAAAAAAAAGACAACCTGCAAGACAAAAGCATAATGAGCTAGTATGCATAGCATACTAGCTCATTATGTATTACTTACCTCTGATTGAAGCCCCCAAAGCCGCTCTAGTCTCCCCCTCCGGCCGCCGACATGCCGTCCCAGAGTTAATTCCAGGTATTGCTGCTCCAGCACTGTGATTGGCTGGAGCCGCGATGACGTCACTCCCCTGCATGCGTGTGGGAGACGCTGGTAACGGCACACAGACTGATGCAGCGGCACATAGGTGCCATTGTGTCAGTTTGCTCTAGTGTGCATGTGCCGATGTCATCGGCACGTGCAGGGGCCAGGGGATCTCTCCTAAACTGTGCAGTACAGCCTTACCTGTTGCATAAAGTTTAAAAATAAGGTTAAGGGCCGGTTCACACTGCGACGCGAGGCGAGGCGACACGGCTCGCCTCGCCTCGCTCCCGCAAGTCGCCCCCATTCAGTGCTATGGAACCGTTCTGAGAGGAGCGACTCGAGTCGCTCCGACTCAGAAAAAAGGTTCCTGTACTACTTCGGGGCGACTTCGGGGGCGACTTGCATTGACTTCTATGCAGAAGTCCTCTGCAAGTCGCCGCTGAGGTCCGTGCAGGTCGCGGCGAGGCAAGTCGGAGACGCCTCGCCGCGCATCGCTGTGTGAACCGGCCCTTACAACCACTTTAAGCAGGTGGCTTAACAGAAAAATTGCTGAAGTTTGAAGTTATAACTTCCAACCAGTAATTTCACAGTAAATAGATAAATAATAAATTATTATGTTATAACATATTGCATATAAATATATGATTTAGCTTGAATATAACAGTACTTTTTCATGCCCCTTCTATGACACTGCAGTGAGAGGCGTGCCTCCACTGCAGCATTCTTATTGGACAGCTAGTACCAATGGTACTTTACCATTGGACCAAGACTCCAAGCTGTTCATTGAGCTCAGTGCCTCTGATAAGTGAGAGGCACAGTGAGCTCAACTTCTCAGTCTGCTGCAAACAGAGTGTGTCAGCTTGCATTTAAAATGGCCGCTCTGTATTTAGCATCTGACAGGCTGTGCAAGGAGCCCCATATCTCTGGAACCATAGGTTCCAGTGGTTTTAGTAGTGGTGGGGTATGACTTGGGCTACCTACTACCCAAATTTGGGGTCCCTGTGACCTCAGGTCACCTGTTTTCCCTGACTTGTCCCCAATTTACAAGGTATTAGAAATACCATGAAACACAGTGAACACAGTCATCAAGTGGAGAAAATATGGCACAACAGTGACATTATCAAGAACTGGGCATCCCTCCAAAATTGGTGAAACGACAAGAAGTAAAAGTGGTCAGGGAGGCTTCCAAGTGGCCTACAGCAACATTAAAGGAGCTGTAGGAATATCTAGTAAGTATTGGCTGTGTGGTACATGTGAAAACAATCTCCCGTATTCTTCAAATGTCTGGGCTATGGGGTAGAGTGGCAAGCCAGAAGCCTTTTCTTACAAAGAAAAACATCCAAACCCGGCTAAATTTTGCAAAAAGACATCTGAATTCTCCCAAAAGCATGTGGGAAAATGTGTTCTGGTCTGATGAAACCAATGTTGAACATTTTGGCCATAATTCCAAAAGATATGTTTGGCGCAAAAACAACACTGCACATCACCAAAAGAACACCATACTCACTGTAAAGCATGGTGGTGGCAGCATCATGTTTTGGGCTGTTTTTCTTCAGCTGTAACAGGGACCTTAGTCAAGGTAGAGGGAATTATGAAAAGTTCAAAATACCAGTTAATATTGGCACAAAACCTTCAGGGTTCTGCTAGAAATCTGAACATGAAAAGGAACTTCATCTTTCCGCATGACAACGACCCAAACCATACATTCAAATCAACAAAGTAATGGCTTTACCAGAAGAAGATTAGTTTTGGAATGGCCCAGCCAGAGCCCAGACTTGAATCCAATTGAAAATCTATGGGGTGATCTGAGGAGGGCTGTGCACATGCCCTCACAATCTGACAGATTTGGAGTGTTTCGCAAAGAAGAGTTGGCAAATATTGCAAGGTCAAGATGCGCCATGCTGATAGACTCATACCCAAAAAGACTGAGTGCTGTAATAAAATCAAATGTTGCTTCACCAAAGTATTAGTTTAAGGGTGTGCATACTTATGCACCCATATTTTTTTATTTTTTATTTTTTTTACTTCACTCCACCTAAAATATTTCAGTTTGTTTTTCAACTGAGTTGTACAGTTTATAGGTCACATTTAGGGCTTTGTTTACAGTACAGAACGCAGCGGCTCACAGCAGGAGTCTGGCACATCTTCATTCACTGTTTCAGGTCCGATTTCAGCCTGAATTTTGGGCTGAATTTAGACCTTAAATGGACCAAAAGATGCACAGAGCTCCTATACAATTCACACCATAGCCTCTGCTGAAATGTGTGAACCAGCTCCATAGAGAGCCGATCAAAATCTCCTGCTATGCTATGCGGGAAACTCGCATCCAATTCGCATAGGTGTGAACCCAGCCTAAAAGGTGGAAAAAAGTTCTGGAATGATTTATCTTTTTCCCCTTATTATTACATCACAGAAACCTGACATTTTAACAGGGGTGTGTAGACTTTTTATATCCACTGTAAGTGGCTTTGTTCTCTCTTCTGGCCATGTATCTGAAAGGGAGGGTTCAACAGTAAAGAATGTGCCGGGCATTTCATTTTGACACATGCACTCTGGGTCTAGTTGGACAATGTGGTCATACAAGAAAAGCTTGCATGTAAACTTACCCATGGGACAAATCTCTAAATTAAATGCTGACATTAATCTCGTCCAGCTGGCTGTCTCCTATACTAATTTGTTATACTATTGTTGCTTCATTTTCTGCAAAGCTATGAGCCTGGGAGAAGAAGGCCACTGAAATGGGTCATCGGCCCTTTACCAACAATGTACCAACCAGGAGGCTAAATAAAGTGAATATTCTCTGCTTAAGTCAAGGATCACCCTCATATCACTAAGGACTGCAAGGTGACATTCAAATCCCTACAGTTTTCAAATGGGTCGGTGCACCTAATTTATACAATGTTATGGATTAAAAAATGCCACAAAACTATGGTGAAACTTTTAAGTGAATTTGATACCTCTTTGGCCGCGTACACACGCGGGGACTGTTCGCTCAACTTTGTCCGCTGAACAGTGTTTCGGCGGACAGTCCGCTCGTGTGTGGGCTTCAGCGGACAGTTTCAGCGGACAGTCTGACGAACAAAGTTTTTCGGAAATTCCGTAAAACTGTCCGCTGAAACTTGGTTTGAGCGGACAGTCCGCCCGTGTGTAGGCTTGTTCGTCAAACTAAGTTCCGCGCATGCTCAGAAAGGATTTACACGGCGAAGGTTGCATTGCAGTGTATAGGACGTCGTATTTCTAGTCCCGTCGTACGTGCCGTTCACGTCATCGCGCAAGTTTCAGCGGACTGTTCGTTCGTCGTGTGTGGCCAAGTCCGTCCATGCTAATTTTGAGCGGACTGTCCGCTCAAACTGTTTGACGAACAAAGTTGGGCGAACAGTCCCCGCGTGTGTACGCGGCCTTTCAGGCCTTCTCTAATACTGGGTGTGCTGAGCTAATTGGCTTAATACACAAGCAAGACACAAGTAAGCTAATGGGAATCTCTGCCTCACTTTGTCATTCAATGCATTTACAAGAATGCTGTCTTTAGCCTCTTAAAGTGGATGTAAACCCGAATATATATATATATATATATATATATATATATATATATTTTTTTTTTTTTTTTAATGTCATAATGTAGAGTATACGATTTCCTTCCATTTGAGCCCAGTCTTGCCATAAAGTGTTAATCCAGCTCTGAGCTCTTTTATTGTTCAGTGAGATAAATCTTGATAGAGAAAATCTTTGTCAAATCCTCCCCCTTGCTGTGAGTGACAGGTGATTTACATATCTAGTGCACTAGCCTAAGAGACATGCATTATTTTTTAATTCCCTCCCACTCCTTTATTCTGCTGCTCTGCCAGGATTGGATGTTCCACACCTCAGAATAATTGGGCATGCTGAAGTCATGTGGTTACTTTCCTGTCTTTTCACTGGATGTTAGAGATCATAGCAGAAGTTCAGTGTACGAAATACACAGGAGAAAATTCATATGGACAAGGAGAGTGTAGAGGTGGGCGGGGAGTCTACTGACATCACGACTCCACCGACTGAGCTCCAGACAACAGACACACCCACAGAATCTGCAGTTTTTAGGGTCTCATAACAGACAGAGGGGAGACATTTAACAGGTAAAGATACATGCAGGAGGCATGTATATCCTTATAGATAACCCCTATGGCAGTAGTTTAGAAAGGATGACATTGGGTTTACATCCACTTTAAGTACAGATATCTAGTGAAAGAGCATTTCAAAGATGGGGGAAACAGGGGCCTCTAGCCATCAAGGTTCCACAAGAAAGAAAGTCCCGGGAACGAGAAAGAGGGAAACGAATGGTAGTGTAGGGACAGCATGACAGTGTGAGGAGGGCACAGGAAAGGGTTAAGTGAAGTAAATAGAGAGGAGAGGGGGGTGGTTAGAAGAAGGGGGTGGGTAGTCTTTAAAAGGAGTAGAACAGGAAGAGGAGGGGTAACAACGGTAGGAGCACGAGGAGAAGAAAGTTGGAAAGTTTCAGGAGAAGTGTAGCTGCGAGAGTGGGTTAGTTAGCTTTAGTGATGGCTGCGTTTGAGGCCCTCTTTGCTCAGTTACGAGCGGCCGCTGCCTGCCATGGACCGGAGTGGCTAGAGCGGCAGGTGGCGCCGCTTCTCAGGGACCAGGCTGAGGCTGGGGGATCGGCCACGCCACGCGCCCGGAGGTCTCGGCCTCCGGAGCGTTTTTCGCCGGATGTGTCCCCTCGAGCTGCCCGCACAGATAGGAGCCCCCCCGGCAGGGACCCGTCAGGCCCGCCAGCGAAGCGCACACCGGCTTCCGCTGGTCCGGTGCCTGGACGGAATCCTCGGCTACAGCGGCGCTCGGTGGGCGGGGCTTCGGAGCGGGCTAGCCCCTCCCCCCCGCCCGCGCGGCGGAGATCTCCGGAGGATCCGGGCTCCCTCTCCCCTCCACGCGGGGGGAGGGGGAGGCCTCGGCGCGGGGCAGCATGTACCACGACCGCCGGGCCTTCCCCATCCCCGGCCGGCGGTTCAGATGTGAGGCGGCGTGGTCAAGATGGCGGCCGACGGCGGCTGAGGAGCACAGTGGCGGCAGCGGACGTCATCCCTGGAGGAGCCGGACAGGCCAGTGATTCGGACGGACGTCGCGGTCGGAGGGGGCCTGGTGGACCTGCTACACGCCGGGCTCAGGTGGAGAACGCGGAGCCCCTGCGCATGCCCGTGGTCCTGTCCGAGGGGGAGCTGAGCGAATCCGACCATGAGGGTCAGCAGGAGCGTCCGTCGGCGGTGGAGGCGAACGGAGCGGCGGCGGGGTCCTTCCCTGGTCGGCCCGGTAAGTCCATGTCTATGTTTTTCCCTTCTACGGTTCCTGTTTTGTCTGGGGTTGTTGGGAGTGGTTCAGGGACCGGGGTGTGCGGGTCAGAGTCTGGGGGGTCCGCCGGGGGGCGGGTGGGCCAGGGCGTTATCGGGTCGGCCGCGGGGGGGTCCGAGTCGCAGCTGCAGGCCCTGTTGGGGGGTCTGCGGGATTTGGTGCAGCGCTTTGCGCAGGACGCCGGTGGGAAGGATACGCCGGCTGCTGCGTGGGGGCCGTCTGCTGCGGGGGGTGAGAAGGTCGGGGAGGTGCGGGCTGCGGCGCCGGCCGTGGCAGCCCTTCCCGCTGTGGTGGTGCCCCCGGCGGCGGCTGAGGTCGCTTCGGCTGTAGCGACGGGGGCGGGGGAGACGGTGGCGTCCCCAGACGGCGGTGGTAGAGCGGACATAGTGCGCATAGCAGACGCGGCGAAATGCGAAGTATATGTCTGCTTTGAGGGTCCGTTGGGGTCGCACTTGAAGCCGGAGGTGCGGGAGAAGATAGTGAAGGGGGAGTACGTCGAGATTTTCTCGCTGCTCCCCCTTGAGAAGTTTAATTTGGACAGGGTAAAACCTGACGATAGTAAGAAGGAGGATGAGGAGAAGCGGCGATATCGGTTGATTCCGCGCACGTTCGCGAATTGGCTGCAGGCTTTCGCCATTATGGCCAGCGTCATAGGGGAGAAGAACCCCGAACACTGTTCGGCGTTGTTCTGTTATATGGACGCCGTGGGGGAGGCTTACCGGGTGTACGGAGGCACGGCGTGGCTTCGCTACGACGAGCAGTTCCGTCAGCGGAGGGCCGTTAGGCCCTCGTTGCGGTGGGACCATAAGGATATTAGCCTCTGGATGAGGTTGATGTCCTCGGCGAGGGCCCCTTCCCAGTTTTTTCCAGGGGGGGCCGGAGGTTCCTCTTCCTCGGGACAGCCGGCCTCCAACAAACGGGGACTCTGCTGGCAGTTTAACGACGGCACTTGCAAGTTTGGAAGTTCTTGCCGCTTCAAACACGAGTGCTCCGGCTGCGGCGGCTCCCACTCGGGTTCCCGGTGTTTTAAAAAGGGGAAGGGGCGACCAGGAGAGTTGGCGAACAAAAGGGACGACGCCGGTGAGGGGGGAAAGGATGGAGCCTTTCCTAAGTAGATACCCGGACCGGGCGGCTGCCCGGCTTTTGCGGGAGGGGTTTGCGGAGGGTTTTCGGATCCCTAGTGCTTTGGAGGCGATTCCGGCGATGGCGCGGAACTTGCGTTCCGCGTTGTTGCACCCGGGGGTGGTTGGGGCAAAATTGGGGAAGGAGGTGGCGCTGGGTCGGATGGCGGGCCCTTTTCGGGAGCCGCCGCTGGCGGATTTGGTGGTGTCCCCTCTTGGGGTGGTGCCCAAGAAGGAGCCGAATAAATTTCGGTTGATCCACCACCTCTCGTTTCCGAAAGGGGGCTCCGTCAACGATGCGATTGACCCGGCGGCTTGTGCGGTGTCATATACGTCTTTTGACGCCGCGGTGTCGTGGGTGCGCAGGTGTGGGCGGGGGGCCTTGCTGGCAAAGGCGGACGTGGAGTCGGCGTTCCGCCTGCTGCCGGTCCATCCCGACAGCTTTCACTTGTTGGGCTGCTGTTGGCAAGGCGAATTTTATGTGGATCGGTGCCTTCCCATGGGGTGCTCGATCTCGTGCGCCTTGTTTGAGACCTTCAGTTCATTCGTCGAGTGGGTGGTTCGGGACGTTTCGGGTTTGAATTCGATAATTCATTACCTGGACGATTTCCTGTGCGTGGGCTCGGCCGGCACGAACACTTGCGCGGTGTTGCTGGCTACGTTGCAACAGACGGCCCAGTGGTTCGGTATCCCGTTGGCGGCGGACAAGACGGAAGGCCCGACGGTGCGCCTTAGTTTTTTGGGGATCGTGATCGATTCTGAGGCCATGGAATGCCGGCTCCCGGAGGGGAAGCTGGAAGACTTGCGGGCCGAACTTCAAGGGGTGGCCGGGTTGCGCAAGGTACAGCTGCGGAAGCTTCAGTCGTTGCTGGGGAAGCTGAACTTTGCGTGCCGGATAATTCCTATGGGTAGAGTTTTCTGTCGGCGTTTGTCGGCGGCCACGGCGGGGGTTCGATCGCCCACTCATTTCATCAGGCTGACGCGTGAACACAAGGAAGACCTGAAGGTGTGGCACACCTTTTTGGCGAAGTACAATGGCCGTTCCCTCTGGCCTGGTGGGCCGGTGAGCAATGGGGATTTGGATTTGTTCACTGATGCAGCGGGTTCTACAGGGTACGGCGCGTACTTTGGCGGTCAGTGGAGCGCGGCTCCTTGGCCGGTGGAGTGGGTGGAGGCGGGGCTGTGTAAGAATCTGGTGCTGCTGGAATTGTTTCCGGTAGTTTTGGCGGTGGAGGTTTGGGGGGCGGCGTTCCGAGATATGAAGGTTAGGTTGAATTGCGACAATTTGGGCGTGGTTCAGGTCATTAACCGCATCTCGGCGTCTTCCCTCCATGTCGTCCGGTTGCTGCGGCACTTGGTGCTGCGCTGCTTGGAGCTGAACATTTTCTTATATGCAGTGCATTTGCCGGGGGTTGAGAATACATTGGCTGACGCCTTGTCTCGTTTCCAGTGGGTCAGGTTTCGAGAGTTGGCGCCGGCGGCCGAAAGGGAGGGTGTTCCCTGCCCCAGCTGGATGTGGTCGATGGTCTGGGAGTCCTCGCTGGGTGGATCGAGCGGTCGGTAAGCGCCACCACTTGGCGGGCCTACGGTAAGGTGTGGTGTGAGTGGCGGGAGTTTGTTGGCCAGGTCGGCGGGGTGGCGGCTGCTGATGAGATGCAGATGTTGGTTCTCTATTTTGTGGCCCGGGGTCTGGAACGGGGCGTGTCGGTCTCCGCCATGGATCGGAAGCTGGCGGGGCTGGCCTTCTGGTTTAAGTTGCATGGATATGCGGATTTTACCAAGGGCTTTTGCATTCGGCAGGCGATGAAAGGCTATCGTCGTGCGCGAAAACGTAGGGATACCAGGAGGCCGGTGACGTTCGGCAACTTACTGGATTTGGTGGGTAGGCTGGGGTCGATTTGCTCCTCTGGGTTTGAGGCGTCGTTGTTTCGGGCGGCTTTTGCGCTGGCCTTTTTCGGCGCGTTCAGGGTGAGCGAATTGGTGAGTCCGTCGAGGGGGCTCCCTGGGGGGATTTTGGCGCAGGATGTGCGCATGTTGGGTGATAGGGTGGAGATTTTGTTACGGCGGTCTAAGACGGATCAGGTGGGTAGAGGTGTGCGCGTGTGCCTATATCGGCTGGAGGGGTCGCCATTGTGCCCCGTGCAGGCGGTGGGGGAGTTTTTGGGTGTTCGGCCAGGTGGGGACGGGACGCTGCTGGTTCACGCGGATGGGTCTTTGCTGTCAAGATTCCAATTTGTGGCAGTTTTTCGCAAATGCTTGACGGCTGCCGGCTTGGATAGCTCGCAGTTTGCCTCGCACTCCTTCCGTATTGGGGCGGCTACGGAAGCCGCTCGTTGCGGGTTGGACGAGGCAGCGGTCCGGAGGATAGGGCGTTGGGAGTCGCTTCGTTTCCGGTCTTACGTTCGGCCGGAGCTGGCGGTGGACTAGGGCCCGTGGCCGGATGTGGGGGGGGGAGGTTTTCGGTGGGGTGTATGTTGTGTTGGTGTCTGTGTGTTTTCTTCAAGCCTGCTGTGATCTATGGTTTTTCTATGTTGTTGCAGATGGATTCCAGATAGGCCTCGTGTGGATATTGGGGCACTCTTATGTGTTCCGGGGGGCCAGAAGGGCAGACATGCGGCAGAATGGCAGGCAGTTGGGGGTTCCTCGGGAGGAGGCCTGTGTGCGGTGGATTGGGAGGCCGGGCATGCTGTGGGGTAGGGTGTTACCGGAGGTGCTGCACGTGGCGCGCTTGGATAGGCCGCCTGACGTGCTGGTGCTCCACGTGGGGGGCAACGATCTGGGGGGCCGGCCGGCCAGGGAGCTCATTCGTGACGTTAAGTTGGATTTCTTGCGTTTGAGCACCCTTTTCCCCGGAATGCTAATCGTATGGTCCGACATTGTGGCCAGGACGTGTTGGCGGTTGGCCCGGTCCGTAGCGAGCCTGAATAAAACCAGAATTAAGGTGAACAAGAGGGTGGGCCAGTTTGTTCTCAGGAATGGGGGTTTGGTGGTTCGGCATCGGGAATTGGAAAGGGATGTCGGGCTGTATCTGTTGCGAGATGGGGTACATCTCTCAGATGTTGGGATGGATCTTTGGGCCCTGGGCTTGCAGGAGGGGATACAGCGGGCTCTGAGAGTGTGGCGGGGCTCCCAAGGGTGAGGGGGTCCCCCTTGGTAGCTGGTGGCGGTGGTGGTGGCTTGTATGGTGGTAACTGACCCA
Source organism: Lithobates pipiens (assembly GCF_037356315.1). Classification (NCBI taxonomy): domain Eukaryota; kingdom Metazoa; phylum Chordata; class Amphibia; order Anura; family Ranidae; genus Lithobates; species Lithobates pipiens. Next base: position 207,221,924 of record NW_027507787.1, read on the forward strand.
GGAAATGGAAGTGTTGGGGGGCCCATTAGGGACATGGGCTCCCTGGGTTACCGCTAACGCGGGTTAGCTGATTATGGGATATTGGACACTGCGGGTAGGGAGTTGTCTCCGGGCTGATGCTATCACGGCCGGAGGCCTAGTACGGTTAGCTTGCCCGCAGTGTAACAAAGTGAGATGGTGTTGGGAAAGTGCCATACAAGCCACCGGGGTCAGAAAACTGAGGAGGTTTCAGAGTTATATATTGAGGTTTATCGAGGTTAAAATGGTTTAAATGGTTATATGTTGATATTTTGATATATATTTTATATATATTTATATATTTATAAATAAAAGGCTGCTGTGGCCGGTTATACCCCATAAAATGTGTGGTCTCATTTTCTATAGATAAGAATCGGGAGACAGGTTGGGGGGTGTAACGGTGGGGCCGCAGTGGGGAAAAAACGAGGAGGTGCCTCTTATCTACACTAGTCAAGAAAGTCCCGGGAACGAGAAAGAGGGAAACGAATGGTAGTGTAGGGACAGCATGACAGTGTGAGGAGGGCACAGGAAAGGGTTAAGTGAAGTAAATAGAGAGGAGAGGGGGGTGGTTAGAAGAAGGGGGTGGGTAGTCTTTAAAAGGAGTAGAACAGGAAGAGGAGGGGTAACAACGGTAGGAGCACGAGGAGAAGAAAGTTCCCGCCCACCCTCCCCTTTGTTTTGGTTTAGGAGCTGATGGGACAACTAATTATTTTACGTTGTAGGTGGAGTTTTGTCATGGCAGCTGTTTTGCGGGCGGTGGTGGTGGCTTGTATGGTGGTAACTGACCCAGGAAATGGAAGTGTTGGGGGGCCCATTAGGGACATGGGCTCCCTGGGTTACCGCTAACGCGGGTTAGCTGATTATGGGATATTGGACACTGCGGGTAGGGAGTTGTCTCCGGGCTGATGCTATCACGGCCGGAGGCCTAGTACGGTTAGCTTGCCCGCAGTGTAACAAAGTGAGATGGTGTTGGGAAAGTGCCATACAAGCCACCGGGGTCAGAAAACTGAGGAGGTTTCAGAGTTATATATTGAGGTTTATCGAGGTTAAAATGGTTTAAATGGTTATATGTTGATATTTTGATATATATTTTATATATATTTATATATTTATAAATAAAAGGCTGCTGTGGCCGGTTATACCCCATAAAATGTGTGGTCTCATTTTCTATAGATAAGAATCGGGAGACAGGTTGGGGGGTGTAACGGTGGGGCCGCAGTGGGGAAAAAACGAGGAGGTGCCTCTTATCTACACTAGTCAAGAGCTTTTATTGGCACAGCCAGCCTGAAATTAGTAGGATTCATAAGTGCAAAGATGAAACTAGGGCACTAATTGGACTGCCACATACAAAGTCAAGAATGCTTTTTTTTCCACCCACTGTGCATAAGACTATGAATAGGCTGGATTTAATTACAGTAAAACCTTGGTTTGAGAGTGTTTTGCAAGACAATCAAAATGTTTTCATAAATTTTGACTTGATATACAAGCAATGTCTTGATATACAAGTAGCGTCAAGTCACAACAGAGTATAAGAGAGAAGAGAGGCGCCTCTAAGTGTAGCAATATGGTTACATTTTATTAAGGTACAACATTTAGCAACTCACATGGTTGATGATTAAAACAGGCACATCTAAGTATGCAGACATCTGGGGTAAAGCTGTCCATATAGACCATCCTCCACACTACCATCGACGTCATCCCTTCTATGCCGAGCTCCAAGAGCACTTCAAGCCTCACTTTCAGATCGCTCTACTGCAGGATAGTCTTCCCGGTCACGATTGTAGATTGACAGCGATGAGAGCCGGTGGTCTGGAGGATGGTCTATGTGGACAGCTTTATCCCAGGTGCTTGCATATTTAGATGTGTCTCTTTTAATCAACCATGTGAGCTGCTAAATGTTGGACCTTCATTAAATGTAACCATATTGCTACACTTAGAGGCACCTCTCTTCTCTTTTATACTCTGTGGCTCCTGCTGGAGTTTGCTTCTAATCCCCTTGTGGAGGCTTCCATTTGTGGATGGACATTTTATGGTCACACAACCTATCACACTGCTATAACCTTTTTATATGGACTATAAACTGAAGGACCTATGAATAAATTATTGTGGAAAGAATCATCTGATTTTACATTATTTCTTAAGGGGAAATTTGCTTTGATATACAAGTGCTTTGGATTACAAGCATGTTTCTAGAACAAATGATGCTCGCAATCCAAGGTTTCACTGTACTATGTAATTATGCAATACCAAGAACACATAATTAAATATTTAAATTAGAAATGTGTGTCATGGATGGAGTTTTTCTTTACGGTCGTCATATTAATCAGCACAATGTAAACCAAAACTTTAATGCTCTAAAAACATTTCCCAATACAGCGTTTCCCACTGTACAATGTAAAAAAGCTGTAGAGTGCTTATTCCACAGTTTTATGGCTGAGATATAAACAGTTTTGCCATGTTGGCCGATTCCCAGTCGTATTAAATATTTATATTGTGATTAGGTAGGAAAAAGATAACTTATTGTTTTCTCTCTTCCTTGGTGCTGACTATATGAAAATTATATGCGGATGCCATCATACTCACATGCCTGTAAAAGGCAGAAGGGATACAAGTAAATCATTTTTGATCCTTATGGGGATGAGAATAATGAATGTTAAGCTCAAGTGGCTGCAAATACCAAAGAAGAATCCCATGGTAAAAAAAACACATCTATACTATTTCAGCTCATGAATGGTTCCCAAATCCAGCACTGTGTCCCTGTGTGTAATATGTAGTGAGACATACACTCACCCACCACTTTATTAGGTACACCTTGCTAGTACCAGGTTGGACCCCCTTTTTGAGAACTTTTCCCTTCAGAAGTGCCTTAATTCTTCATGGCATAGATTCAACAAGGTGTTAGAAACATTCCATATTGATATCTCATAACAGAGTTTCCGCAGATTTGTTTCGGCTGCACATCCATAAAGCAAATCTCCAGTTCCATCACATGTCATAGGTGCTCTATTGGTTTAAGACCTGGTGACTATGGAGGCCTTTGGAGTACAGTGACCTCATTGTCATGTTCAAGTAACCAGAGATGAGATGATTTGAGCTTTGTGACATGGTGCATTATTATACTGGAAGGAGCCATCAGAAGATGGGTACACTGTAGTCATAAACTGATGGACATGGTCAGCAACAATACTCAAGTAGGCCGTGGCATTTAAACGATGCTCAGTTGGTACTAAAGGTCCCAAACCATTACACCACCAAGTCTGAGCCTTTGATACAAGGCAGGATGGATCCATACATTCATGTTGTTTACACCAAATTTTAACCCTACCATCTGAATTTCACAGCTGGCACTTGCAGACCACACATTCAAATAACTGGCCTTGGCTGACCTTGACCCATCTAATGTCGACTTAGCAGGTACCGCATCTAAGTAGCCATGAACCAGGTGTGAGCACTACGACCGTGTTCTTGGAGTGTGAATAGGAGTTCAGCAACATGATGGCTTGATCTTCTATGAACTTTAAACACATTTTCGTTTCCCCTCCCGAGAGTGGGGCTCTCTGCCAGTCGGGTGAGGAGATATGTCCACAGGGACCGAAAGTCAGTGACATAGGAAAGTTCCCTTGTGTTTTATAGCAATGTGGTAGCTCTCAGATTCTCTTTTATAACCATTACATATGTTGTGAGTGATGACTCCTAGTATTCCTATATTCTGTATACCTATTTTGTTATTGTTTATTTTTGGGGGTTCTTTCCCCTTGATTTGTTCAATTACAATGCTTAAAAAAAGATTATAAAAAAAAAGATAATAAAACCGTCTTGCCTTTACAATCGCTTTAAGCTGTAAAAGGATGAGGAATAAGGTCAAATATTTTCCTTAAAGGGATTGTAAAGTGATTTTTTATTTTTATTTAAAATAACAAACATGTTATACTTACCTCCACTGTGCAGCTCGTTTTGCACAGAGTGGCCCCGAACCTGCTCTTCTGGGGTCCCTCGGCGGCTGTCTCGGCATCCTCCCGCAGATGCTTCTCACGTTCATGCGAGCTCCCTCGCATGGTGAGAAGCATCTGCGGGCGCGCTCCTTTGATACAGCCGGCGGCTATAGCCGCTCGCTGTATCACACAGCCCCGTGCATAGAATGCATTAAGGTGAAAAAACATTTACCTTTGCAACCCCTTTAACTTCAGTGTTGTCCTCTACTCCAGATTTTGGAAAGTCCTTCACCATCGTCATGTACATTGCAGGGCTATTGCCCTGCATTGTAATTGATAATGTGAATGTGCGGTTGTGGCCCAGAGCCTCCTATAGAAGTAGCTTTGGGGGACGTACAGTCCTGGTCGTACAGATGACAGAAGGTTGCCAGAAAAGGAATTCCACCTTATTCCATATGCCCTAGAATTACTGGCAAGGATGATTTATTTTGTAATTACCAGTGGTTGGGCTTCATCATACAACTATATTAAAGAGCATGGCTGGGATAGATGAATAACATCTGAAGAAGCCGAAAAAATGCAAATTTCCAAGAATCCTTCTCTTTGCTGAGCCCCAGGCTCTTTGTCACCTGATCTCTGCTGAAAGAAAAAATCTGATGATTTAAACAACATTGACTCTCCCCTTCAGAGATTACATAACAAAGTTTCTAGGGAATTTCAGCATGTGGTCAGCACTCCTGTGCTGTGTGTGTGTATATATTTGTGTATATATATATATATATATATATATATATATATATATATATATATATATATATATATATGTAGCACTAACCCCCGAAGGAGCTGCTGGTTATTTTTTGGGCTTACCGTTAACTTCCGTTCTCCTTGTTGCACGTTTAGGGGATGTCCCGTGGCAAATGGCCCAGTAACTTGAGACTGACAATAGATCCACTTGAATGGATTTTATTTGCAAAACTCAGACAATTGAACAGTCTTTCAACTTGGGATCAGAGGATTTGAAAGGAAGTTCCGGTACTCTTAGTGCCAAAGTCAAAAAAACATTGAAGAACTTGCTTACTTTGACTGCATCCAGAGAATAGCCATTCACAGCTGGATGATCACTCAGGTTGGACAGTCCCTCTCTCACAAGGCCTAGCAGCCAACAAGGTGCTTACTCAGGAACAAGTCTCTGGCACAAACGTTGTTGTAGAAATGTACAAGATAATGTCTCTGCCACAGACGTTGTTGTAGAACACATAGGAAAACTAAGCTTCAGAACACTTGTAGGATACCTGGATCGTTCAGCCTGCTTGGCAATATCCACAAGTCCAGATTCTCTCGGTTACTTCCGCCCTTCCAGGCTCTTGCTAAGAAAACCAACCTGTACGTGGTGTTCTTCTGAAGAGTCCTCCCCTGGAATGCTTGAAGTCCCAAACCGGAGACGGCACCCAACCACCTCAGAATCCTCCTTTAGTTTCCTTGCCTCAAGCTAGCCAGCCCCGAGACATTAAAGTCTAGTGGATCCACACCCCAGGCCATAGCCTTCCCGGGGGCTGGTCAGGAGGACCAGGACCATGTAGTCAGCACATCATACTGGACCGGAATCCTGAACCAAGTGACATCCGCATCTTAAGTACCCTCTCCCAGAAGCACAGTAAGAGCGCCACTCCCACTGGCGGGCCCCGAGAGAGAGTAACTTAAGCACCTGACCAGGCCATAGTTCCATGCCTGCCAGAAGAGACAGTGCCCCCTGTGGCCAGGCTGAACATCTCACAGTCCAGTCAGACTGATGCCGAGGCCCAATTTATATAATTGTACCCAAACCTGCAGTTTAGGCAACTTTAGCTTTAAAAAAACCGCATAGCGCGTGCTCTTCAGGAGACGCCGCTACACATATATATACATACACACACACACACACATCAGGGGACCTGTGGCAATATTTTCTTCAGAAAAGAAAAGTACTTAAGTCCTCCTTTTACCTTTTAGTTATGAAAGTTTTAAGCTATACAGCTTTCAACTGTATGGGCAAAACACACGGAAAAACATTTTTTAATATACAGCAGGTGTCCTACCCACTGCTTGCTGCCTTATTTGGCCTAAATTCATGACATGATTTACCCTCCACTGTGGATATCCAAAAAACATGAACTGTTAGTTGAGGACAACTTTAGAAAACACTGACCTAGACTTATATTGTTGAAAAAAAACCTGAATATTTATTGACAATAAAAAAGTGTCTGTGTGTTCCCAAAGCAGCCTGCAAAACCCTCCAACTGGCTCTGGAAGCTTCAGCAGTTCTGGTGCTGAAGTTCACCCGCCCCTTCCTGCTTCCTCCACGTTCCTCCTGGTCAGTGAAGCCTTTTATCACAGTGATGGGCCAAAAAGAACCTGAGGGTCAGGGCTTATCAGCAAGTTTGGAAATCTTCAGGGATTTATCTGTCAGAACTGGCTGTGATTTAGCTGTGACAGAAGGTGGCCCTCTATACTCCTGTACAAGCAACTGAGAGCCTGCACATTATACTTACAGCAGTTTCATTTTTTCCCCTTATTTCATGCTCTCTTTAATTAAAGCACACAATATTGCAAGTTCTATGCTCATTAGTAAGGTTTCAGCAAATCAGAAAGCTTAGATGATTAGTCAAGGGGGTGTAGCTGAAAACACACAGAATGAGAATAGGTAAATGTTTCAAATAAAAATCAAGATTAGTGATTTGCATACAGCGGGTCAAATTTTCTAAATCCTTTCCCAGGCAGAGCAGAGATAGTAAAATCTGTATACTCTGTCTTATTACATTAGGCACTGTGTCTGGTGTGTACATCTGAACTAAGCTTACATTTAAAGGAATACACAATTTAAACTGAAAGTTTTGGATTAAACTCACTTGGGGCACCGAGTCTAGGGGAATTAAGCAAATTTACAGTATTTCCTCCTACCCGTGGTTGCAGGAAAGAAATTCGCTCCATGTATGGCTGACCTTAGTTTAGTTCTAATAGTTGATGCGCTAGCTCAGTGATGGCGAACTTATGGCACGCATGCCCCACAGATGCCTCCAGGATAGGGGAGGGAATCCCCCAGCAAGGCAGTCACTTGCACTGGCGGTGCAGACATGGAGGAGCCGGCTCCCTTCCTATCATGAGTGCTATCATGCAGTGGGGTGGCAGATGTGAATAAAGCCCTCCCTGCATGCACTGAGGGCAGCCCAGTGGAATGGACACAGAGTCTTTGCTGTAAGCAGCGCGCGATGCCTCTTGATAACGAGGAAGAGAAGAATGACTCCTCCCTTCCTGGACTTGGAGAGTGGCTTCCTGTTCAGGGGCTTGGGCACTGAAGCATGGCAATTTGGAGGACTTTGGCTGTACATACACAGGTAGGACAGTGCTATGGGGGGGGGGGGGGGTGCAGAGGACACTTCTATGTATGTGGGGGGGGGTGTGAAGGGGCCTACACATCACCCCCTGATCCCTATATTCTGAGCACATGCATCCATCTCTGATCCCTGTATTCTGAGCACATGCATCCATCTATAATCCCAGTGTTCTGAGCACATGCATACATCTCTAATCCCAGTATTCTGAGCGCATGCATCCATCTCTGATCCATGTATTCTGAGCACATGCATCTCCGATCCCAGTATTCTGAGCACAATGCAGCCATCTCTGATCCCAGTATTCTGATTACAATGCATCCCTCATCCCTGTATTCTGAGTGTAACGCATTCCTGATCCCTACATTCTGAGTGTAACAAACTCCTTTGAAAAAGCATAAAAGATTTTTTTCTGGGCAGAATCATAAGTTTTTAGTCCCTTAGGGCTCATTCAGAGGGATGATGAGTCCCATCCTCTTTACAGAGCCGCTGCTAGGTTGGTACTTTGAAATAAATAAGTTGGTTTTGTGACACTGTTTGGGCACTCGGGCTCAAAAAGGTTTGCTATCTCTGCACTAGCTGAACAGTGTATGAATCTTTTAACTACCTAGGCTTGTGTTTGTAATTCTTACCCTGGCTTTCAGGGGCAGCTCTGTTCTTCATAGTGGACCTTCAACCTCAATGATATTGTTGGCTTATTGAAGGTCCTTCTTTCCCTATGTAAAACACTGTGGGGTGAATATTATAATTATATAGAATATAGCGCTAATAGTTTGCACAGCGCTTTACAACACGACGGTTAATATACCCCTTATTGGTGATGCACCTTGAGGCAGAACCTGCACTGCTTGAGAATTATACATTTGAACCTCTATTCATAGGTTGTCAAATTGATTGTTCTGGTAGGTGTATCTGCTTAGATGACTCTCACACTAAAATGTACACTACTACAAAAGTGCGAGTCTCTCTATACAATAAATATTCTGACTTTCTTAGAAGTCAGTTTAACCACTTGACCACTGGGCACTTAAACACCCTTAATAACCAGACCAATTTTCAGCTTTCGGTGCTCTCACATTTTTAATGACAATTACTCAGTCATGCAACACTGGACCTATATGAAATTTTTGTCCTTTTTTTCACACAAATAGAGCTTTCTTTTGGTGGTATTTAATCACTGCTCGTTTTTTTATTTTTTTGTGCTATAAAAGAAAAAATACCGAAAATTCTGTAAAAAAATGTATTTTTCTTTGTTTCCGTTATAAAATTTTGCAGGATTAGTAATTTTTTCTTCATAAATTTTGGCCAAAATTTATACTACTACATATCTTTGGTAAAAATAAGTACAAATTCGTGGATATTATTTGGTCTTTGTGAAAGTTATAGAGTCCACAAGCTATGGTGCCAATATCTGAAAATTGATCACACCTGAAGTACTGACGGTCTATTTCAATTCTTGAGACCCTAACATGCCAGAAAAGTACAAATACCCCCCAAATGACCCCTTTTTGGAAAGAAGACATTCCAATGTATTTAGTAAGAGGCATGATGAGTTTTTTGAAGTTGTAATTTTTCCCACAATTCTTTGCAAAATCAACATTTTTTTAACTTTTTTTTTTTCACAAAATTGTCATATTATCAGTTTATTTCTCACACACAGCATATGCATACCACAAATTACACCCCAAAACACATTCTGCTATTACTCCAGAGAATGGCGATACCACATGTGTGAGACTTTTACACAGCGTGGCCACATACAGAGGCCCAACATGCAGGGAGCGCCATCAGGCGTTCTGGAGCACCCAGGACAATTCTGACATTTCTCTCCTACATGTAAAAATCATAATTTATTTGCTAGAAAATTACATAGAATCCCAAAACATTATATATGTTTTTTTAGCAAACACCCTGGAGAATACAATGGTGGTCGTTTTATCTCGCACGGTATTTGCGCAGCAATTTTTACGAATGCTTTTTTTGGGAAAAAAAACAGTTTTGTGCTTAAAAAAAAAAAACACAGTAAAGTTAGCCCAATTTTTGCATAATGTGAAAGATGAGTAAATAGATACCAAACATGTCACTCTTCAAAATTGCACACGCTCGTGGAATGGCGCCAAACGTCGCTACTTAAAAATCCCCATAGGCGACGCTTTAAATTTTTTTTTTACTGGTTAAATGTTTTGAGTTACAGAGGAGGTCTAGGGCTAGAATTATTGCTCTCGCTCTAACGTTCACGGCGATACCTCACATGTGTGGTTTGAACACCGTTTTCATATGTGGGCGGGACTTACGTATGCGTTCGCTTCTGCATGCGAGCACATGGGGACAGGGGCACTTTAAAAAAAAAAAAAAAATTTATTGTTCATTTTACTTTACTTTATTTTAGTTTGACATTTTATTTCCCCAAAAATAATTTTTTTATCACTTTTATTCCTATTACAAGGAATGTAAACATCCCTTGTAATAGGAATATGGCATGACAGGTCCTCTTTACAGTGAGATATGGGGCCAATAAGACCCTACATCTCACCTCTAGGCTGGAAAGCCTGAAATAAAAAAAATAAAAAAGATTCTGGCTTTGATTGTATTGGCGAGTCGGTAGAAGCACCGGAGGGTGGCGGGAGGGGGGGGTGTCTATGGCTGGGTATTGCAGGGTATCTCAGAGTATGGCTGGGTATCTCCGAGTATGGCAATTTATGGCAGGGTATTGCAGAGTATTGGCAGGGTATTGCAGAGTATTGTCTGGAATTTTACTGCAGAGTATTGGCAGGTACTGCAGAGTATTGGCGGGTGTTGCACAGTATTGGCGGGTGTTGCAGAGTTTTGGCGGGTGTTGCAGAGTATTTGCAGGGTATTTGCTGGTACTGCAGAGTATTGCTGGTACTGCAGAGTATTGCTGGTACTGCAGGTACTGCAGAGTATTGCTGGTACTGCAGAGTATTGCTGGTACTGCAGGTACTGCAGAGTATTGCTGGTACTGCAGGTACTGCAGAGTATTGCTGGTACTGCAGAGTATTGCTGGTACTGCAGAGTATTGCTGGTACTGCTGGTACTGCAGAGTATTGCTGGTACTGCAGAATATTGCAGGGTATTGAGGGGTTAAATTTTGGTGAGCAGCGATGTGGGCACTGCAGATGCAGAGAGCGGAATTCTTGGAGGAATTCTTGGAGGACGTCATATGACGGCCTCCCAGAGTTAAACAACCGCCCTGTAGCCGTCATTCGGCTATGGGCCGGTTGTTAAGTGGTTAAGCCAGTAACGGAAAAGATTCATTACAATGCCTTATCCACCAAATTTTGCTTGCTGAATGTTCACAGAATGGGATGATATTATTCACAGAATAAAGGATAATATACTCACCTTTCCACCTTTCCTTAGCTTCTGTAGTGTAGAGATTGGCACTATCCTCCCACGGTGTGTGTGTGTGTGTGTGTATGTATATATATATATATATATATATATATATATATATATATATATATATATATATATATATATATATACATATATATATATATACACACACACACACACATACATACAAACCCACACACATACATTATATACATACACACACACACACACACAATCACCAGCCAAATAACTTAAATAACCACTCGTTACAACAAAGGTATGCAGAATACCATCTCTGAACGCACAACATCACACCTTGAAAAAGATGGGCTACAGCAGTAGACTAACCCACTGGGTGCCCCTCCTGTTAGCTAAGAACGGGATAAAAAAGGGGAAACACAGGAAGTACCACCTAAATGCAGTATTAAAATCATTATTTAATGGAAAGGTACACAATTGCCATTAAATCATGCTTTTAATACTGCACTTAGTTGGCGCCTCCTGTGTTTCCCCTTTTTTATCCTGTATCACAGAGTTGGCTTTCTCGGATGACAGATGCCGCCATTATAAACCAATCATTGACTCCAATAGATTTACGAAATGTATATGACTATCCTTTTAATGCTTACAGTTGCACGGTCTTTTGCGCTTACAGTTATCAATTCCACAGCTAAGAACAGGAAACTGAGGCTACAATTCGCAAAGGCTCCTCAAAACTGGACAATAGAAGATTGGAAAAACGTTGCCTGGTATGATGAGTCTCGGTTTCAGCTGCAGCATTCAGATGGAGGGGTCAGAATTTGGCATAAACAACATGAATGTATGGATCCATCCTGCCTTGTATCAACAGTTCAGGCTGGTGGTGGTGTAATGGTGTGGGGGATATTTTCTTGGCACTTTTTTCACCCCTCATTACCAAATGATCATCATATAAAGGCCACGACCTACCCGAGGATTGTTGCTGACCATGTCCATCCCTTTATGACTACAGTGTCCCATCTTCTAATAGCTCCTTCCAGCAAGATAATACACCATGTCACAAAGCTCAAATCATTTCAAACTGGTTTCTTGACCATGACAATGAGGTCACTCTACTCCAATATCCTCCACAGTCACCAGATCTCAGTCCAATAGAGAACCTTTGAGATGTGGTGGAACGGGAGATTCGCTTCATGAATGTGCAGCTGACAAATCTGCAGCAACTGCGTGATGCCATCAAGTCACTATGGACCAAAATCTCGGAGGAATGTTTCCAACACCTTGTTTAATCTATGCCACCAAGAATGAAGGCAGTTCTGAAGGCAAAAGGGGGTGCAACCCGGTATTAGCAAGGTGGACCTAATAAAGTTGCCGGTGAGTTTATATCACAACACTGGTGTATTTTTTTTTCTGAAATCAAATTCATTTCTTGTGGTGAATAAAGCCAGTGTGCGCCCTGATTTCAATGCTGGCTTCTGTAGGGTTAGTGTCTACAGAAGACAATCATGTAACAAGAGGACGAGACCCTACTCGCAACAAATTGAAGCTGGCTGAAAACATGAAAACAACATAAAAGTGTAATATCACTGTCCAGAGTTTCTCCGGGTGGTTCAGGAACTGATAAAACTCACATAAAGGTAACCTGAGTGAACTGGCTTGAGCACGGCTGAAATGTTTTTGCCATAATATTTGCAATTATTACCGGTTTGCTTTTCCTTCTTGGCCCCAGCTGTTTATTTATCCATTTTTAAACTTTGGGCTCTGGCTCTGATTTAAAAACGTAATAGTCAAATGTCATTTTGTAAACACTGGTAAACTGTTTTGGTACATGGCTGCCCGACGGAATTGGAGAATTCTACCAATTAAACGTACATTTAGTGAAGATGTTCTTTGCGAGCCCACCTCCAGACTCTTCCCTGTAGATTGTGCATTACTGCCGTGCCTCAATCATGAGCGCTTGTCAGGAACATTTTAGCATTATCAATTTCAAGCTTCCACAATGGGACTTCTCTGCGGTGGAGAGCAAGCGCTGACAGCGAACTGACACTTTAAAAGCCTTGTCAATAAGTGTAAAACAGCTCCAGGGGTGCAAAAGGAGCCCAGAGTTTATAGTATACAGCCTGGCATTCCCACAAATGCAGGAATACAACACTGATCGTTGTGTAGGAAGTTCTGGGGAAAACCCTTGTCCCAACTTATATTAGTACCATAACCTACTAAAACTGTAAATTACAGTATATATACACTACTGTGCAAATGTTTTAAGCAGCCGTGAAAAATTGCTGTAAATTAACCTCTTGCTGCCCACGCTATAGCCAAAAGACGTCCATGAGACTCACAGATTGGAGTAAGGGGTTCGGCCCCCGTACCACGTGATCAGTTGTCAGCCAATGACAGCCGATGTAAACAGAAGTCCCTAATTGGCTTTTTTTCCTCACGCTGGCAGCGTAAGGAGAAAACAAAAAGCAGATTACCATCTTGTGTAAATGGGATATCGGCCCTGCACACGGAGAGCCACTGCTGCTAAGCAGTGCCCACCAGTGCCACCTATCAGCACTAAGCAGCGCCCACTAGTGCCACCTATCAGTGTCTTATTGGTGCTGCCTATCAGTGTTACCTACCAGTACCTATCACTGCCACCTATCAGTGCCTATCAGCGCTATCAGTGGCGCCTATCGGTGCCATCTATCAGTGCAGCCTCATCAGTGCCATTTATCAGTGCCCATCAGTGCAGCCTCATCAGCGCACATCAATGAAGGAGAAAAATGACCTGTTTGCAAAATTTTAGAACATACTATGAAAATGTTGAAAAAAAAAAAAAAAAAGATAGATGTCAGCCTTTTTTGTTTGTTTAGCAAAAAATAAAAACCCCAGCAATGATTAAATATCACCAAAAGAAAGCTAAAAATTGGCCTGGGCAGAAAGGTGGTTTAAGTATGCAGTAAGCAATTGGTTAAAATCCTTTCAGAAACAGAAGTGGTAATAGTTCATGTTTATCAATTTAAAAAAAACAGAAGTAAATGAACAGATGAGAAATCAAATCATAATTTGGTGTGACCACCTTTTGTCTTCAAAACAGCATCAATTCTTCTACTTGCATACAGTTTTTGAAGGAACTCAGCGGGTAGTTTGTTCCAAACATCACTTGAAGAACTAACCACAGATCTTCTGTGGATGTAGACTGCCTCAAATCCTTCTGTCTCTTTCTGTAATCCCAGACAGATTGATAATGTTGAGATCAGGGCCCTGTGGGGGCTAAATCATCACATTTGACTCATCAGTCCACAGCACCTGCTGCCATTTTTCTGCACATAGTTGAGTCACTTAGCCTTGTTCTCACATTGGAGGCACAGCTTTTGGGCTGCCATTTTTCCATGAAGACCATTTCTGGCTAGAATTCTCCCGGCAGTAGATGGGTGTACCCAGGTCCCACTGGTTTCCACTAGTTCTGTGCTGAAGGCACCGCTGGACATCTTCTGACAATCGAAGAGAAGTATGATGTGTCGTTTATCTGCTGCATTATGTTTCCTTGGCCGATCACTACATCCACAGTCCTCAACATTGTTAATTTCTTTGAGCTTCTACAAAAGAACTTGAACAGCACATCTTGAAACTCCAGTCTGCTTTGAAATCTTTACCTGGGAGATGCATCTTGCTGATGCAGTTAACTACCTTGTGTCCTGCTGTGCTTAGTCTTGCCATGGTGTATGACCTGTGACATGAAACGGTTTTCCACAACCTCACTTTAATAGCAGAGTTTGGCTGTTTCTGTTTCAGTCAATATGAAATTAATGATCATTAACACCTGCTTGGTATAGATGGTTTGAAGCCAAAGGGTAGTCACACCAAATATTAATTTGATCTGGATTTTTGTTCTGTTCACTCACTTTGCATTTTGCAAATTGAAAAAAATAATTGTTAAATATATATTTTTGAAAGCATTGTTAACAGCATTTCTTCACACCTACCTAAAACTTTTGCACAGTACTTCTGTACATTTCAAGCACCAAGTGACCCTTACACTAAAAAAACTTCTTACATAGTTAAATGGTTACACAGATCCTAGTTTAAATAAATAAATCAATGAATGATTACACATTTACCCTGAGCGGTGTGTATAACTGACTAGTATCCCTTGGTTTAGGTACAACATCTTCAGGAAGCATCTATAACCTGGAGTCTGAGGTAAAGTGTACCTAAATCCAATTTTTCTTTTATTTTTCATTTTGAATATTGTGAGGAATTGTTAGAACCCCTAATGCCGCGTACACACGACAGGACTTAAGTCCGGCAGACTTTTGACGGAGTTCTGACAGAGTTCTGACAGAGTTCTGATGGACTTTCCGAATGAACGGACTTGGCCATACACAATCACACCAAAGTCCGATGGATTCGAACGTGATGACGTATGACTGGACTAGAATAAGGAAGTTCAAAGCCAGTAGCCAATAGCTGCCCTAGCGTCGGTTTTAGTCCGTCAGACTAGCACACACATGAACGGATTTCTGGGTCCGGCGGAGTTCTGTCGGAAAAATTTGAAACATGTTCCATTTCTAAAGTCTGTCAGACTTTTGCAAATCAAAAGTCCGCTGCAGCCCACACACGTTCGAATAGTCTGCCGGAATCATTCCGTCAGACTTTTGATGTTGAAAAGTCCGGTCGTGTGTACGGGGCTTTAGAGAGTTTTTTTTTCTTGGAGTCTTTTTTTCTTCTGTTTCCTTTCCTTTCTATTATGTTTTTTTTTATCCAGTTAACATGAAAAAATCCACCACTGCAACAGGGCCCCCACACTAAAAGGGTCCAATACGCATTTAGTCTAAGGACGGAGCATTAAGGAGAAAATACTTACAGTGAGGGAAAAAAGTATTTGATTGTTAGGTTTATTTTAACAGTGAGAGACAAAAGAACACAAAATGCTGAAAAACGCATTAACATTTATTTTATTTTTTTATTTATTTTCAGTTTAATTGTATTTGATCCCCTATCAATCAAAAAATGCAACACAATGGCATAATGTGCTAGTATGCATCGTATACTAGCACGTTATGAAATACTTACCTTAGAACGAAGCCCTCCAGCAGTGCCCTGTCACCGCTCAAAAGGGATTCCATCTTCCCCTGGTCTTCCTGCCTGGTTCATGGGCTCCAGCATGGAGCTATGCTGGTCCATCACGGTATGCCAGAACTTCAGAGCGCATGTGCCCGTGACATCACCGGCTGCATCCAGTGGGAATATCTCCTAATTACGGCAAATTTAGGAAATATTCACTGTACCTACAGGTAAGCCTCATTATAGACTTACCTGTAGATACAAGTTAACAAAATGAGTTTACTGCCACTTTAACATCAGTAACTGAGATGCAGCTCACTAGCTTCAACATGTTTTTTTATTTGTGCTTCATCAGGAAGACAAGGCATTTTTGCTGCATGAAACAACATAGTGTAAAAGCACCATGCGATTTCTGTGTGGTATAAGAGGCGCAAGGGACCTTTTCCCATGGGTTTACCGCAGCCTATTCACATGAATCTAACCCTGAGAGAGCAACATCCTCTCTGGAATTACGTCTTGAAATAGGAAAAATTACAACACAGAAGCCAAATAGTAGTCTATATTCTCACAGAGTACACCTTAAGGAGGGCGTATTTAGAGCAAAAAAAATGAAATGTGCAAGAAAGGAAGGAAGAGAGAAAAGTGAGAACAAAATAGAAAGAAACAGAAAAAGAAGAAACAGTAGTGGGAGCTTGGAGAAGGGATCACAAGACACATTAAAAATGGGAGGCGAGTCCTGAGAACATTACCCAACCCTAAATATCAATATGAACATAGCTGGCCCATGGGTTCCATACTACTTCAAAACATTTATAAGTATCATTCATTTTGCTGGCAAGGTGTTCATCAAGGATTATCCAAGACACCTTGTGCCTAAACATAGATATTGAACCTGAAGGTTGTTTCCACGAGCGACCTATGGTAAGTTTAGTGGCCTATAGCATAAAGAAATCAGTCTCTGTGTTGAGAGGGACATTTTGTCTATGGCTTAGTTTAGCAAAGCAATTCTGGGAGTCTGGGGTACCAGGACACTTGAAACCCTCATGGGAGTTCCACCCATTGGGGAAATTATGTTTATATGCTTCCCCTCCCCCCCCCCGGTGCCACAGTTGGCACCTTTCAGTGGGGAGGGGGAATGGGGACCTGTTTTTGACTGGTCCCCTTCCCCACCTCCAGAGATAGGGCTGTGGCCCGATCTCCTGGAAGTTCAGCCCCCTTCCTCCTTTCCCCGCCACCGGGCCAATTAGAAAGTGCAGCGCATTTCACGCATGCGCAGTAGGGAACCAGCTGTAAAGCCAGAAAGACCTCAATGCCAGGTTCCCTTATCAGGATTGGCGGTGGCAGCACCCGGGAGTCGATCCGAAGATCGGCTGGGGGTGCCGACATCGCAGGCTCCTTGGACAGGTTAGTGTCCTAATAATAAAAGTCAGCAGCTGCAGTATTTGTAGCGGCTAACTTTATATTTTTGTTTACCCAAGCTGGAACTCTTCTTTAAGGCAAAAACCTGGTTCCAGAAGCCCCACAGCTTAGGGCATTCCCACCAGATATTGTACATAGTACCAATATTTGTGTAAAAATAAGTTGAAATATATGTAAACTGGTCCATGGGGTAGCACTTTGAGGTATTTTTTCACCTAATAGTTACATATATGTGATGTTCAACCACAATTAACATATACCATTTTTTTTATTATCTTTATTTTTTTGTTAATGCAATAAACTTTTTATTAAGGTTTTTAAATATACATACGCAGATGATATAAAAAAAAAAAAAAAAGAGCGGGACCATAAGAGTATAACTATAGCATAGCCAAATTTACCTTGCAGTATAAAGTAAAAAATCATTAAAAATATTATGTTAACATGTCTTAGCAAAGTTCACATTTAATCGTCAGACCCTAAAAATGTTCTTGGGACGGTTTGGGGGAGTGGGCGCCACCCCCAGGCACCCCAACTGGACTGCAGTTGTACCATAGGGTAGACCACGCTCCCGTCTCCTCTCCCGCACCATCTACCACAATATCTATATCCATAATATCACCTATAGCCCCACTAGTGTAAACCCTTTCTTTACACCCCCCATATCGAACAACTTCCTGTGAAACTATGCTGCCATTTCTATCTGCACTCAGTGTATAATTATATTGTGAATATATGTATATTGTCTCTCCCTTTCTCCTTCCGTCCTCTTCCCCCCCCCCCCAGTATCTACATGAGAATGCCCCATGTTCTTTTAAGATAAATAATTGTGCAATATAATAATATATTTTTAATACAGTATATAAAAAAAAAACATTTTCTGTTTTTCTTTGCCACCCATAAAGACCAATACTGTAATTCTGTAGTTTTATTTACAGTTATGACAATGAGAGCACAAGCAGCCGTGACAGTTACTATTCACAGCATGCCCTGAATGAGTCTGTTTTGGGAAACCCTCAATTAAATGGGTTTAGTTCTGGTTTAAACCTCAAACCTAATACCACAAATGATGATGGTGCTGCTGGCCCAGAACCCAGATGTCTAGGTCTAGCAACATCAATGGGCAGGATGACCTGGTAGCAAAGGAACTTTTTTCAGCTGCCTGAGAAACCAGGGTCTGTCCAGCCCCGTGATAATCAATTCTAAATGAAGTTTTGATTAGAAATGATAGTACTGCATAGCAAAGAAAACATAGATTTGGGTAAATTTCGTAGCTCCAGCTTAAAAACCAGACATACTGATCTGGTATGAATTCCTAGCAGAGATTATAAACTAGCTGCACCTTTCCGCTCTCCCTCTCGCTGTGCTTACCTTGATGTACAATGGAGTAAATTGCTATGTTTGTTGAGGAGAAATATATATAAAGAGCAGGAGGAGAACGGTTTTGATACAGTGGTTCTGTGTGCACAGATAAAGAGAGGAGGTTAATTCCCAAAAGTCTATCCGTAAAAAAACGGCGCTTATGCCGAGAAAAAAAAAGGAAGTACCTTTAAACACAGGGCACACGTGGGAAAAATGTTCCAGAGGAAAGAGAAGGAATTGCTGTAACAAGGGTTACATTTTCAAGATAAGAACAAGCTTGCTGGAAGAAAACGTGAAAATGTTTTATTTCCACAACCAAGGCCATAAAGCAGACTCCTGTTACACTCTATCATGTTCTACAGTAATGACTAAATTGTAGACATGTGGGCAGGGAACAGCAGCAAGTGCACCAAGAAAGACTGATGAGATTTCTTCATCTGAAACAAAAGATGAGCAGATGCTGTCAAATGAGCTATTCTGGAACAAACAGCGGCAAGTGTTTTTATAAAAGTAAGCCCAGAAGGGTATAAAAAAATTAAATAAATAATAAATAAAAAATTCTACCTGCAAACGTCACTTTCAATCTGGGGGTGTTCTCTGCAGTACCCCCTCTCCACCACAAGATGCTTCAAGTCTTATTGGTTGAATGGCCTCCAGCATCTCTCAACCCATTGGCTAACATGCAGATCATCTAAGATTAATGTCACTACCACATTGCATGCTCTTTCTAGAGCCATTTATCAGTCACATATACATAAACGTGGCAACATTTTGCAGCCTACACCAGTTCTTTCAGTGTCTGCCTATTGAAGGAGCTAGTATAGGCTCCAAAACATTGCTGCTTTTTGTATTTGTGACTAAAAATGGCTCCAGATGGAAGGGTGAGCTATGCTGGTGCTATTTTTCTTCTGAGGATTCTGTCTGGAGGGGCCATCCACTGTACACCATTTGGAGTGCACCACACCTCTTGCATTTCTATCTCCCAAACCAGATACCCAGAACAATTGATATCTGGGCCCACATTGGTCTAAGCCAGTGGTTCTCAACTCCTGTCCTCAGGACCCACTAACAGGCCAGGTTTGTAAGATAACAAATACATCACGGGTGATATCATTTGCTGCTCAGTGATTGCAGTATTCTAGTCTGCATCTCCCTAAGGTGATACTTAAAATCTGGCCTGTTAGTGGGTCCCGAGGACAGGAGTTGAGAACCACTGGTTTAAGCAGTCATCCCATTTTTGTTTTTTAACCACTTGACCACTGGGCACTTAAACCCCCTTAATAACCAGACCAATTTTCAGCTTTCGGTGCTCTAACATTTTGAATGACAATTACTCAGTCATGCAACACTGTACCCATATGAAATTTTTGTCCCTTTTTTTCACACACACAGAACTTTCTTTTGGTGGTATTTAATCACCGCCGGGTTTTTTATTTTTGTGCTATAAAAGAAAAAAGACTGAAAAATCTGTAAAAAAATTATTTTTTCTTTATTTCTGTCCACAAGCTATGGTGCCAATATCTTAAAATTGATCACACCTGAAGTATTGACGGCCTATCTCATTTCTTGAGACCCTAACATGCCAGAAAAGTACAAATAGCCCCCAAATGACCCCTTTTTGGAAAGAAGACATTCCAAGGTATTTAGTAAGAGGCATGGTGAGTTTTGTGAAGTTATTTTTGCCCACAATTCTTTGCAAAATCAAGATTTTTTTTCCTTTTTTTTTTTCACAAAATTGTCATATTATCAGTTTATTTCTCACACACAGCATATGCATACCACAAATTACACTCCAAAACACATTCTGCTATTACTCCCTAGTATGTCGATACCACATGTGTGAGACTTTTACACAGCGTGGCCACATACAGAGGCCCAAAATGCAGGGAGCACCATCAGGCGTTCTGGAGCACCCAGGCCAATTCTGACATTTCTCTCCTACATGTAAAAATTATCATTTATTTGCTAGAAATTTAAATAGAGCCCCAAACCATTATATATGTTTTTTTAGCAAAGACCCTAGAGAATATATTGGCAATCATTTCAACTTTTTATCTCGCACTGCATTTGCGCACCAATTTTTTGAACACTTTTTTTTTGGAAAAAAAAAGTTTTGTGCTTTAAAAAAAAGAAAACAGTAAAGTTAGCCCAAATTTTTTTGTATAATGTGAAAGATGAAGTTACGCCGAGTAAATAGATACTGAACATGTCACCTTTCAAAATTGCACACACTCGTGGAATGACGCCAAACATCGCTACTAAAACAAAATCCCCATAGGCATCGCTTTCAATTTTTTTACCGGTTACATGTTTTGAGTTACAAAGGAGGTCTAGGGCCAAAATTATTGTTCTCACTGTAATGTTCGGTAGCGATACCTCACATGTGTAGTTTGAACACCATTTTCATATGTGGGCGGGACTTGCGTAAACGTTCGCTTCTGCATGTGAGCACACGGGGACAGGGGCACTTTAAAAGAAAAAAATATATTGTTCATTTTACTTTATTTTAGTTTGACACTTCCTCCTCCCCCTATTTTTTTTAATCACTTTTATTCCTATTACAAGGAATGTAAACATTCCTTGTAATAGGAATATGGCATGACATGTCCTCTTTACAGTGATATATGAGGTCAATAAGACCCCACATCTCACCTCTAGACTGGGAAGCCTGAAATAATAAAAAAAAAAAAAACGATTCTGGCTTTGATCGTAGCACAGTCAGAGTCAGCAGAAGCACAGGATGGTGGTGGGATGGGGGACGTCCCCTCTCACCTCCCGTAAGAACGATCAAGCAGCGGAACAGCCATTATGATCATTCTTATGGTGTAGGGAATCGCCGGCTGAAAAAGCCAATATCTGAATGATGCCTGTAGCTGCACCCATCATTCAGATATCCTCACAGAAATTCAAGGATGTCATATGACGGCCAGTGGCGGGAAGTTGTTAAAATGCTTTTTTTTTTTTAACACAAAGTTGTCCATTTATACAATATTTCTAACACATAGCATGTACATACCAAAAATGACACCCCAAAATAGATTTTCCTACTCCTCCTGAGTACAGCGATACCACATGTGTGAGACTTCTACAGCCTGGCCACATACAGAGGCTGAATACAGCCGAATATGGCTGAGCATGGCCGAGTATGGCTGGGTATTGCAGGGTATCGCTGAGTATTGCAGAGCATGGCTGGGTATTGCAGGATATCACCGAGTATGGCTGGGTATTACAGCATATCACCGAGTATGGCTGGGTATTGCAGGGTATAACCGAGTATGGCTGGGTATTGCAGGGTATGGCTGGGTATTGCAGGGTATGGCTGGGTATTGCAGAGTTTGGTTGGGTATTGCTTGATATTGTAGGGTATCGCTGAGGTATTGCAGGGTATGGCTGGGTATTGCAGAGCATGGCTGGGTATTGCAGGATATCACCGAGTATGGCTGGGTATTACAGCATATCACCGAGTATGGCTGGGTATTGCAGGGTATAACCGAGTATGGCTGGGTATTGCAGGGTATGGCTGGGTATTGCAGGGTATGGCTGGGTATTGCAGAGTTTGGTTGGGTATTGCAGAGTTTGGTTGGGTATTGCTTGATATTGTAGGGTATCGCTGAGGTATTGCAGGGTATGGCTGGGTATTGCAGAGCATGGCTGGGTATTGCAGGGCATGGCTGGGTATTGCAGAGCATGGCTGGGTATTGCAGAGCATGGCTGGGTATTGCAGAGCATGGCTGGGTATTGCAGAGCATGGCTGGGTATTGCAGCGTACGGCTGGGTATTGCAGTGTATCGCTGAGCATGGCTGATTATGGCTGGGTATTGCAGAGCATGGCTGGGTATTGCAGGGCATGGCTGGGTATCGCAGGGCATGGCTGGGTATCGCAGGGTATGGCTGGGTATCACCGAGTATGGCTGGGTATTGTAGGGTATCACCGAATATGGCTGGGTATTGCAGGGTATGGCTGGGTATTGCAGAGTATGGCTGGGTATTGCTGGGTATGGCAGTTTATGGCAGAGTATTGGCAGGGTATTGCTGGGTATGGCAGTTTATGGCAGAGTATTGGCAGGGTATTGCAGAGTATTGGCAGGACATTGCAGAGTATTGGCAGGACATTGCAGAGTATTGGCAGGGCATTGCAGAGTAATGGCAGGGTGCTGCTGGGTATTGCAAAGTATTGGCAGGATATTGCAGAGTATTGGCAGGGTATTGCTGGGCATTGCAGAGTATTGGCAGGGCATTGCAGAGTATTGGCAGGGCATTGCTGGGCATTGCAGTTTATTGTCAGGGCATTGCAGGGTTAATTGTCAGTGAGCAGTGCTGTGGGCACTACAGATCAAGCCCACAGCGCTGCTGACACTGATCTCTCCCCTCTCATACTGTACAGATCGGTACAGAGAGGGGAGGGAAGAACCGGCGTCATGACATGACTCGGTTTGTTTACAAGTGATCACTCCATCATTTGAAGAAGTGATCACGTGGTAAACGGCCACGTTCACGGATGAACTCGGTTACGGATGATCTTGACTGCACGCCCCATGGGGCGCAAAAGAGCGGAATTCTGGGAGGGCATCACTGTACGCCCTCCCAGAGTTAAGCAACCGCCCAGTACAATCATTCGGCTATGGGCCGGTTGTTAACTGGTTAAAGCGATTTTAAAAGGTTTTTTCTTTTTCTAAAACAAACACGTTATACTTACCAGCTCCGTGCAATAAAGCAGCCCTGATCCTTCTCATCTGGGGTCCCCCACTGGGGGGGGTTGTACCTGTGCAAGCTTACGCCTCAGCTGGACTGCTCTCACTTAGTCAAGGGGAGAGAGAGAGAGAGAGAGAGAGAGATAGAGAGTAGCTTTGGATTCAGGTAACTATTTGGGGGAAGAGACAAGCGGCTGCACACCACCGCAGGACATGGTCCAATTGCCAAGTTTATTTTCACCAGTGTCAGATTGACAGCCCTAGGAAACACAATGGTGTTGACGCGTTTCAAACAACTGAGTGCTTATTCATAACAAGGATCTCTGATCTGATCAGATCATCAGAATTGTAAAAGTAATACAAATATTAGTTATTTTTGACAATCCAATGTAAGCGCACTTAAAAAAAAACGAAAAAAACGAATTTCACATTTTGATTGCTACCTTTATGCTGCCCTTCTCTTTTACACAACTTCCTGGGTTCCCAGAATGCTTGTAGCCGCTCCTCTGCTCAGATCTTCAGTGTACTTTCTATTTCTAAAGATTACACATCCCATGGTACCCTGCTGCCTGCAAGCAGATATGTAGAGCAATACCTGTATGGACTGTGCCTCCTGCAGTTCAGAAGGCAGGTTCTGTGAAATGTGTGACATAGCAGTGCTTGTCAAAAGGGCATAGTGAATACATATCACAGAATTCAAGGAAGTAAATTTGTGGTATCCTTCAAAAAGTATTTACATTTCGAGATCATTCAAATGAATGGGAGTAGGCTAGTATTCACCGAAATTCTACGTGGACATAAATTTCTAATTTGAAGTTTTGATTACAGATACACTTTGAATAGTGAAGAAAGGGAACTAGATCAAGGGCTACTCCAAACAATGTCCTCAAACAGATACCCTTTGAAGAAGTTGGGAGGAAAAAGGGAAATAATTTATTCTATTCAGTACCTTAGCTATTAGTGCAAGGAGGCTGGCACTTAAAGTGGTTCTAAAGGCAAGACACTTTTTACCTTTGCATTTCCTGCATTAAAGTAAAAAAAAAAAAAAAAAAAAAAAAGTCGTACTAGTTGTACTGTCCTCCTCACCTCCCTTTGTAATTACCTATCTTGATCCAGTGTTGTGCCTGTTTGCAGCGGCACTGGTCTGTCTCTCCTCACAGGCTCAGAGACAGCAGCGGGAGCCATTGGCTGCTTTTGTAAATCAAATCTTGTGAGGAGGGATCAGAGAGTGGGGCAGAGCCGCGATGCGTGTGTCAATGTACGCACGCACACAGCCCAGCTCAGCATCAAGTCCACAGGTGTGCCACCTTAGGAAGCTGCTTCCAATGCTGGCACACAGAGAAGAGGAGCCATCAAGAGTGATGGGAGGGGACCCCGGAACAGGAGGTTCCGGACTGCTCTGTGCAATACCATTGCACACAGCAGGTAAGTAAAGCCATGTATATTATTTTAATTAAAAAACAAAAACAAAAAAAACACCCTTTACAACCACTTTAAAGTTCAAAGTCTACCACAAATGTACATCTTTATAGTTCCAGGGTGTGGCTGGTAATCAACTATGCCACTACAAAGTTATGGTGAGGAAGGGAAGAAAGCACATGTGCATATCTACAATCTTTATTTGTTTGGTACATATATTGATAAGCGATTGGTACAATGCAATGTAGTACAGGTTCTATTGCCACTTTTTATTTGTCACTTTGGGCCATTTTCCCCCCCAACCCTTAGTTGGACCACTCCCACGGCAGGTGGGTGGCCTAGGCTCCTATGTGATGAGTCTTATTAATACATATGTATGTATTGAGCTAAAGGAGCCACTACTGCTAGGCTCTGCAGAAAAAGATATTCCTTCGAAACACGTCAGCCAGCAGAGGCCCTGATGTCTTCTCCTTAGTCCTGGTACCGACAGCCTGCAGATGACAGATTGCCACGACAAGGTGGCCTTTACAAGCAATATTTCTCCATGTTTGTGAGTAGTTTTTAACTTTGTTTTTATATCAATGCGTACTGTATACAGTACTTGGGATAATGCACTAGACTGGTGCCTCTTTTCTTTATTTTTTCTGTGACTATTGGGGGAGAAAGCACCCCTGTAGCTGCTAAATTTGCAAGAGAGCTTATTCTTTTGAAAAACAGATTTCATGGTCAGATCACCGGGTGAAGATAAAGAAGAAAGCCTAAAAAAGAAAACCAATGCAGCAGACACGACATCCATGAATAAATAAGCTGCAATACAATAAATGTTTGCATTTGGGTTTAATACTACTTAATGTAGCAAGTCACCTTAAGGAGACAATAAATTATTGGGTGCCTAAGGCATCAGTAGCAGTTCTTGGTGTCTAGCTTAGGAGATCAACTATATACGGCTGTATTTTAGCAGACTTGTAAGAATCAGAACAGGCAGAATTCTTAAGATTATATTTAGAAATCTAGAAAGTTATGCCAATACAAACTGTACAAAAATGTGATAGGCCCAGCCACTCCTCCTCTTCTTTTTTTTTTTTTTACAACAAATTAAAATACAATGCCAAAAATCTTAATATACACAGATATGGGTACTTTTAAATTTATGTTTACCAGTGTGTCAAAACCATTACAAACAGTTAAAGTGTTATTAATTTTTTTATTCAAATAACAAACATGTTATACTTACCTGCTCTGTGCAGTGGTATTGCACAGAGTGGCCCCGATCCTCCTCTTCTGGGGGTCCCCAGTGACGATCTTGGCTCCTCCTCTTCTTTTTAGGCCAACCATAGCCAGCCGCTTGCTATGGGGAGAAACGTAGTCTGTGCGCTCCTGACCTTTGTGTCTATGGAGCCACGCTTCACAGACTTACACAGCAGGACTTAGGCCCACCCCCCAACTTCCTCTCCACTGTTTTTGATTGACAAGAGCAAGAACCAATGGCTCCTGCTGCTTCTTGAGGAAGGGGAGAAGGGCAGCCGTGCACAGCACTGATCTCTTCTACCCTCTCTTAGACCCCTTTCACACTGGAGCGTTAAAAATAGCATCTGCAAACCGCCCTAAAACAGTTGCTCCATTCACTCCAGTGTGAAAGCCCATGGGCTTTCACACTGGAGTGGTGCACTGGCAGGGTGTCAGAAAAAGTCCTGTCAGCAGCTTCTTTGGAGTGGTGAAAGAGCGGTGAACTCACTGCTCCTCCACTGCTGGTCCCCATTGAAATAAATGGGACATCGCTGTGATACCGCTGGCAAACACCACTCTGGCAGCATTTTGCGGGCGGATTTAAACCCTTTTCGGCTGCTAGCAGGGGGTTAAAACTATCTTGCTATCGGCCGAATAGTGCCACTAAAACAACGGTAAAGCGGCGCTAAAAATAGCGCCACTTTACTGCTGACGGCACAGTGTGAAAGGGGTCTTACTCTTCACACAGGGCAAGTGCGGCACAGGGAAAATGAAAACGTTTTTTACCTCAAAGCCCTTTAGGTTTAGTAACACTTTAACTTGTATTTCGGATTCACTGGTTCTTTAAAAAAAAGAAAATGGCGTCATTTTGATCCTCTTATGATAAGGGAATGCTGAGTAGGACACTTCACTTACCACAGCGTAACTTTGTATTTTTTTTTTCCTTTAGAAAAATATGTTTTTCATGTGTGATATGAGCAGAAAGGTGTAGTCCTGCTGCCTGTATCTTTCCGATCAGTGACATCCAGGAGAATTAAATGCTAGAAGAGATGTGAGCCTCCATTTCCTCTATAAATTATGGTGGTCTTCTCTCCAGCAGCAGGGTTCTCAGTTAGAAAGCCACCCAGCTGTGTTCACACGCATCCTACCTCCGCCTAGAAACTAAAACACGAGACTGACAGGAGATAACAGTATGGGTCTGGGGAAAGGTATAGTAGAAAAGCACTGAAATGGCAGAAAAATATTTTTTTAACATTTCTTACAACGCTGATACAAAAATTATATATATCAAGCATATGTTAATTCATAGAGGGTGAGAAGTGGAACAACATGAAAGCAGGTCAATGAAAGCAGTTTGGGTTAGGAGGAAGCACAGGGGTGCCAAACTGGCTCTGAATGTACCAAAACACAAGATAATTATCAGCTAATTCTATCAGAAAGGGCAGGAGTGGGCAAGCATCCAGTTGTCTGTTGGGTACCACAACCTTAAAAGTGCCTTTGGCAGAGTTTTGTAGGGAAAGATTCTTAACCAGTTGTGAGTGTCTCCCTAGCAGTATTTTGTTCCAGCTACAGAGGATATCAAAAGTACATTTTTCTGTTACATTTTAGATCTTAACTCCAGGCAAACAGCTAAACACACACAGAGCCCAAGCAAATGCTGTTGAGCAGTACACAAGAATTAGTGATAATCAAATATTTTAGGTCATGTGATTCGAGCATGGAAACAAGTTTTCAGGTAAAAGAAAAAATACAAAATACAGTAATATATTAAACCTGAGTAACCATAAAAGTTGGAACCTTAATGGTCTTCTATTCAGGATTATTGGGTTAGACAAATGATTACCTTGGGTTTTGATATATGGCCATATGAGAACCTTCCATACTAGAAAATATGCTCTGCATTAAGTGCCATTTACCTAAGAAATATATGAATCAGAACCTCGTTATTACCGGATAGTTAAGGTTAGTTTCTAGTTGGGTTTCTTTCAGGGTTTTACTTCTCATTGATAACACAATAAATGTTAGGTTTTATGCATTTTCCCCTTTTTTTTTTTTTATTTGGCTTTGCAGTTATAGCAGATCATCTTTTGTAGTGCCTTATGTTCTACCCAATAAAATTCTATTTTGTTGATTATTAGTCTTCTATTGCCCACACATTCTCCTGAACAAGCTAAGATTATACCGGCCATAGGAGGCCATTTCATCCAGGTATACCTTTACATAGGCTTGGACTCTGTGAGGGTAACTTTTGTCCATCGCAGCATAATGATGAGTCTGAACCAGTCTAGTCAAACCAAAACCCCTCCAGTTAACGGTTTCCTATACCTACGCCTCCCCCAGGAAGCCCAACACTTTTCTCTGTGGGCAGGGGCACGGGAGATAAAAGCTGCTCTTTGAAAAAAAGAGAAGGATAGAAAAGAGTAAAGAAAAACAGAAAAAAGAAAAGAATACAATGTGAGCCAGGGCTCCTAAGCTCACTCAAATATTTTCATTTTATCGTTCATGATTGCAGAGAGTTTCTCATTAATCATGATCAAGGATAACTTTGCTTTGAGTAAATTAAAGAAAATGATAGGGGATTTCCATGACCTAGCTATTGTTATCCAGAATGGTACAAAGATATACGCTAGTAATTGTCTTATGTGTTTTGGGGCATCCCCCACTGGTTAGCCCAATAAGGAATAGTAAATATGCTTGTTCAATGTTAAAATACATGGAATTTTAGCTTGAAATAAGCCAGAACTGGATTGCTACTTTTTTTTTTTATATTGCACTGGATATTCTGACCAAAAGCTGGTCAAAATCACATTCTTGACCCAACAGTTACTATATGGTAAGTACTGGCCTATGTGTGTCTACCATGTAAGGTTTATTTTCAGCTTAAAGCCAAAAGGGGGTTGATTTTTAGTATTTTTCCAATAAAGTGGGTAGGAGTCAGAATGTCTGCAAATTTTAATGCTGATATTTTCCTCAGTGGGGACCTATAACTTTATCTTCTTTACTGATGTCATTGGGTCAAGAAGTGAGGGTAAATCTCATTGATGGCAACGCAGACAACAACAAACACATTATTAAGGCAAAGAAACCATGCTAGAGATCTAACAAAAATTAAAATACATTTAAAAACAAAGCAGCAGCTTGAAGTGAGATGCTAGAGATCTAACAAAAATTAAAATACATTTAAAAACAAAGCAGCAGCTTGAAGTGAGATACGTATTTACAATTAGTAAATAAAATTAAAAAAGCTGCGCTAAAAAAGTCCCAATCAAAGGAAGAAAATAAACTTAATAAAAACGCCATGTTATTGATCAATATTAGGAAAATTAATCCTCTTCTCAATGGCACCACAGTGACTTCAAACAAAAAAAGTGCCCAGCCACCTTAAGAAAGACCTGCTTACCGGAAGGCAAGCAAAAAAAGCAGGTCTTTAGAGGGGCTTCCTCACTGAGGAACAGGATAGCACCCAATATTTTTAATCCACCCACAAATAGAATTCTATCAATGCAAGAGATGTAGCGTGTGTTCTCTGAGTGGTTGCACTCATAGACAAACCACCACCTTCATCAGCACATACAGATCAAACCGTTTGATCGTATATTGCTCCACAATAGGAGTGGTGTATATGCTGCAATGTTCTTGTGACCTGCAGTATATAGGGAGGACTAAATGCCCCTTACAAGTTCGTCTTAATGAACACATCACTAATATTAAGACAAGATTTAAGAACCACTCTGTGTCCAAGCCCTATTTGCTTGTGTATAATAAGGACCCTTCCAAGACAATTATTCTGGGCATTGACAAGTTTAGCCCCCATTGAGGGGGTCAGGGCCGTCTTTAATATTGACTGGACCCTGGGCAAAACTTTTCTTGGGCCCTCCCCATGCAGTTTTGCTCTCCACCTGCTCTGAGACATACAATACATAGCAGATAGACTCAAAATCAGTTTACTGAATCAGATCAAGCAGCTATTGCGATTGGTTGCAAGAGGTTACAGTGTATCATTACCGCTCACTGACTGGTTGTTAGAGGTTACAACACATTACAGCTCACTGGTTAGTTGCTAGAGGTTACAGAACATTATTTCTGCTTGTTAATTAGTTGCTAGAGATTACTGTGGATATGACCTCAGGGGGCATGATATACATATGAATGCCCGGTAATTTACATGTAAAAACAGGGTCTGCAGGTGAGTCATCTGTACGCAACAATGGGGCAGAGCTGGGCAGCATTAGTAGCAGCACTTCAAACTGAGATATTGGGACACAGCACAGGACTAAAACCTCAAGGGACCAGAAATTTAAACCAGGATAGTTGGCAAGTATGAGGCAGCTGCTTTGGGCCCCACAACAATGACAGGGCCCAGGGCAGCTGCCCCTTTTGCCCTGCCTCAAAAATGGCCCTGGAGGGGGTAGCTCAATAGTGAGGGAGATATCTAAACTAGAGATGTCCTGGATCCATAGGCTTAAGATTTATGCCCCTTATGGGTTGAATATCAATTTCGATATGAACGCTTTCATTGATAATTCCTAAATGGTCAAACTGTAAACTTGTTCTGAGACACAAGTGTAGGTCCTAAGTATATATATATATTTTTTTTTCATATTTTTATTTCATTATATTTTTCCCCATTCATTTAGTAAATTAATTTATTATGGGTTCACCCCAATAGTCTAATTATAATTTATTATTACATTGATTCATATTAACCTATTTATTTTTTGATTATATCACTAATATATCCAATAATATTAACATTAATTGTCCAATTTGCATCACTTCATACACTGCGAGTAATCCATGTCACTTTCAGCCTTTTGGTATAATGCATCTTAGTACGACCCTGTTTCCCGTATCTTCCCAAGTAACACAGACATGACCACCATCCTTACATCCTTAGCTCCACAGCTTGACTGTTTGATCATAGGAGCAATCTTTATTTATATATCAATAGATCTTGGTTGCTTCAGAAATCAGCCAATCTAGCACAGGCAAACAGGAGGAGTTATACAAATCTCAACCAATGAACAATGACTAGGGGAGTCTTATGGGCGTGTCTGCGCAGGAGCAATATGTATGATTTCCCACCCCCTGTCTCTGTAAACAATCTTCAGCTAGACAAAAGAAACCACATGACTGCCCTTGAAATCATGGACGCTGTCCGAACATAACGCACCCAAAGACTCCCGTTTTTACAGTTGGCGTGAATCCTTATTCTGCGTTGTTCAGAGAACAACTCATACCCGGATTATACTACCATTCCTGAGGATGGGAGATTATCTACAGAGACAAGCCATAGCCAGAGCGACACAAGTGTACATCCCCCCATAACCGATAATGTCTTTGCAGTGTGAACACATCTCCCCCAGATGAACGGGGCCCTTCGCTGGTGTACATATCCCCAACTCGGCAAACACTTCACTGTACAGTCTGCCCCAGTCCGCTCTTTAGAGCGGGCTGCGAGAGAACTAACACTGGGAGACACTATGACAATACATATTAAATAGATCTTAATAAAATTTCCACAACAAAACACACTGCCTTTGTGATCTACTGTGTGATGATACATTGTTAACCCCAAATGTAGATCGCAGACGCAGTGGAAACAAAAAAAGTGTTACAAGAGAGTGCAGGGTTAGGGAGTGTGTTATGCTCAGAATGCCGGGCCAAGGAGTGCATTACGCTCAGAATGCCGGGCCAAAGAGTGTATTATGCTCATAATGCCGGGCCAAGGAGCGTGTTGCCCTTAGATTGCCGGGCCAAGGAGAGCATTGTGCTCAGATCACCGGACAAAAGAACGCATTGCGCTTAGATTGCCGGGCCAAGGAGAGTGTTGCGCTCAGATTGTCAGGCCAAGGCTTGCGTTGCGCTCAAAATGCAGGGAATAGGGTGGAAGGTGATGTGAAGGGTAATAGAGGACACTGCCATGCCTTCACATCACCCCCCACCCAGCATTATATTAGTATGTATAGACCCCAAACATTTAGGCTGAGGTCATACGGCAGACAAATGCGTCTCGTAGCAGGCGTCCCTATTCTTCAGGGACGAATTAGGGCTGGATGTTTGCCTGAATTCGGCCCTGAAAGGGAGCCAAAGATGCACGGGATTCCTCTGCAAGCCGCTCCGGAGATGTCTGAACCGGCTCAATAAAGAGCCAGATGCAATCTCCTGTCATGCGAATTGGATGTGGAGAAACCTACAGTGTGAACCTAGCCTCAAGGGGTCAATTCACACCTATGTGTAAGTAGTAGCCAACAGTTTAGGCCATGGAGAGGTTTGTCATTGTTTTAATGGGACCAACTCAGATATATGCAAAATGCTAACATACATTAGCCAAAAATAAAATATATCACTATTTTTGCAGAGCCACGTTTTATAAAGCACAATATAACCATGCTGCTAGGGAAGTGCAAAAGTGTACACAATCTTAAAGTTTTGGACCTAGCTAAAAAGGACCATTACATTTTCTGCTGTATGTGTTCCAACTAGGGAGATTTACTCTTACTTTATGTGTTTTATAATAGTCACTGAGTGGGCAGCATAAGCAGCAATAATAATCGGACGGTGGTTCCAAACCTTAAAAAGTGTATTCAAAACCCCAAAAAAAAGTTTGGGCTTTAAATATACCTTAGTGATTTAGATTGTATAAATTAATAGGTAATGTAGATACCCATTTTAGGCTACCTCCATCATCCAAAAATGTTTACTGTAATCCACAAAGCACAAATGAACTTGGGCTGACCATGTCCTTTTACTCAAAATGAATTGTACTGTAGAAGTGATCATATCGTGCTTGTAGAGGTTTGCAATCCTTGCAGAAGTGCATAATCCCCCCCCCCCCCCCAAATCTGCTAACGTCCCCGTATGATCTGCATTACAGAACAATGTGATGATCATTCCACTCACACACAGCTCACTGCTCCCAATGTCACCACCTATTCGGGATGGCAGAAATGATTTATAGGGAAATGTGTTATCGGGTTTCCATCAAACGGCAAATAGATGGGTATGCTTCAAAATTACAGCTTGTCTGACAGGTGTGGTATTGCTGTGCTTTTAACCATAATATTATTGATTTTACCGGAATATATATCCATCCTACCCCCACCCTACAACGCTCGCTTTTTAGAAGAGAGAGCTGCAAGAAATGTTATCTTAAACTGGCTTTGCAGATCCTTGCCGGATTATTACTCTCAGAACCCCCGCTGAGCTCTAAACATCTCAGCTGTCTGCAGACAGAAAATGTTATGGCTAATATTTTACATGTCAGGACTAAGCAGCTTCAAAGAATAAAGTGGACCTGTGTAACCTGTTCTGACAGTGAAGGCTGATGTAGCCCATCAATTCCTTAAATCATAACTCCAGTTAAAACTTTTTATTTTCGTTGTAGATTGAGTGTAGAAGAGTTAGAACCTTTGTAAATGTTTGCTGGTGACCATCTTATTGCAGTCTGTCTCCACTGGGGAGATTTTTTTCTCGTTTGCAGGATATGGGTATGGAATACCACAGCAAGGCAATGCTTTCGCTGTGGACTTTCCATGTCAGAAACTTTAAAGAAGGCACAGCTCACTTTAGTGTCTACCTTAATGTGTTCACTGTAAAGGTAACTTTATTCATTGTACCCTTCAACGTTGCCCTGGACATCTTTCTGGATACAAATGATACAGTGTTTATACCATTCTGTGCTTGCTTCCTATTGTCAATGGCAGTCTAGTTATGGCTGCTTGATGGACATTGTATTCTATTTTGATAACATCAATTGACCCGCCTATACTTATAAATTTGTCAAGCTCCCCGAGACGACATTAGTTTGTGACGAAACGCGCGTAGAGTTAAATGACGTGCTGATGTTATCGCGCTGTACTCAGTGGGTGTTCGCAAGCCGGCCGGCTGTTTCTTTTGATCGTTATAACTACACTTCTGTAAGTGCAATTTTAATAGTTTAAATAAACTTTTGGTACGTTTTACACTATGGAGAGTCTTCTTGCTTTTCTGGGTAATGGCTGACCCACCCCCCTGGTGGTTTGATGCTCGAGTCTTCCCGGTCGTCTTCCCGGCCTTCGTTGTTGCACCTGTACACCTCCTTATTGGCGCTTGGGCCTCCAAGGAACTCCTTTTTGCAACAATGAAAGAGGGACCTTGAAACAAATAGGGGGTGATTTTTGGATTTCCCTTACTTAAATTATAAGTATGAATCTTGTCTGTTCCTATAGTTAGCTAGTCTATCAAAGTGCAGATATTATTATTAGTGATGATATAACAACAATATTAGCTATAAAAATAAGCACAATGCTTAAAAAAGCAAATGTCTTATTTATTTACAAAGAAAGTAGAACACATAGAATAACAAAGAAATCTAAAAATATTACACAGCATATAGAAAATAAAAGAGGATACGTTACGTTACTCCTTCCTCAGTGTTATATATCTGTTATAAATGCGCTCACAAACACAACCCATACAAAACACCCTCTGGCCACCCTGTGTAGTCCTCTGTCCGATTGGAGACACTCCATGAATAAGGGGCTGTCCTTATAATAACCAGAAAGTTCAGTTTAAGTATGGTGCTGTCTCCACCAGGTGGCACCGCTTTATTGCCGTCAAGTTCCTTGACCCAGGTGAGCATCCCACATCTGGCCCCCTTTGATGTTGTTGCAAGTCAGGGAATCAGTTATTTTAATTTTCACATCACCAGGAGGTCTGAGATAATGCTCCTCTACCCCCTATACATCACATCAGGAGGCCTATGCGAGAACATCCTTCAGGATATGAATTTCCATTTGGGACCCCTTGTTACAAACATCCTACTGTGTAAACTGATTTGTCTGGTGTTCCAAGATGACCTCCAGCAGGCCAGATGGTTTTTTGATAACCGGAGCATAAAAATCCATAAATGTCTGTTAATAAAACTATATTGCGCCTTCCAAACAGACCTTAACATACATTTTTCCCCAAGCATGAAAAGAATGATATGTACTCTTTGCACAAACAATAAATGTTCTTACAGGTGACTCCAGGAAAGAATGCCTTGTGTCTAACAAAAAGTACAAAAACTGCTTGTTGAAACATTTACATAAAGCTGCTGAGGCCTATATCCTGACACTGTGGAAGAGCTTAGATCCCCCTACTAGATCACACTGACTTGCTAGAATACAGGATATCCAACTGATGCAGGGGCGAAGCATGAAATGAGCGGGCCCGTATGCAAGCTAAAAAATGGGTCCTAGACACAGAAGGAAATGCATAATGCACCGCAGTGTAAAACCGGCCGGTCTTAAACTGTGCTAAAATGTTGGGCGTGGCTAAATGTAGTGTTGTTTAATAGAGTCTGAGATGACTTACATAGTGCAGAATGCAGTAATGCTAAATAGGGAATGTACAGTGCGGAGTGTTTGGCGGTGGGTAGTATGTGTAGGGAGAGGGGTATAGAGTGTATGGAGATGGGTAGTATGTGCAGGAGAGGAGTGCGGAGAGTATAGTGGTGGGTATTATGTGCAGGAGAGGAGTGCGGAGAGTATAGTGGTGGGTATTATGTGCAGGAGAGGAGTGTGGCGTGTATGGAGGTGGGTAGTATGTGCAGGGAGAAGGGTATGGAGTGTATGGAGATGGGTATTATGTGCAGGAGAGGAGTGGGGTGTGTTTGGTGGTGGGTATTATGTGCAGGAGAGGCGTAGGGTGTGTTTGGTTGTGGGTAGTATGAGCAGGAGAGGAGTGCGGACTGTATAGAGATGGGTAGCATGTGCGGGGAGAGGTGTATGGAGTTGGGTAGTATGTGCAGGAGAGGAGTATGAAGTGTACAGCAGTGGGTCGTACATGCAGGGAGAGGAGTGTATGGTGGTTGGTATTATGTGCAGCTGAGGAGTGTGGAGTGTATGGAGGTAGGTATTATGTGCAGAAGAGGATTGTGGCATGTATATAGGTGGGTAGTATGTGCAGGTGAGGAGTGCGGAGTGTACAGAAGTGGGTATTATGAGCAGGATTATGTCAGTAGGGCAGTGGACTTGTGTCACGTACCTTACAGCGGAGTCCGAAATGAAGAGGGTGGCCTCTTGCACGGTCCCAGTCCTAGCACCCCTGGAGGTGGAGACATGAACTGCTAGGGCAGCAGAAGGCTGCAGGTGCCTGAAGACAAGCAGATAGCAGGTCAAAGTTCAAGCAGGAGTCGGGTGAGAAAGGTGAGAAAGAACCGTGGAGAGAAGGGGGTTTGCATGTGCAGAGAATTGGGGGTAAGGTGAAGGTGGAACATGAGCTGTGGATTGGGGGTACAGAGGTGGACGGGGGATACAAAGGTGAACTGTGGATGGAGAAGTTCAGAGATGAGCTGTGGATGGGGGGGGGGGGGATATAGAGGTGAACGTGGGTGGGGAAAACAGAAGTGAACTTTGGATAGGGGGTGGTAAAGAGTTGGGCAGGGTATACAGAAGTGAGCTGTGGATTGGGAATACATAGGTGAATGTGGATGGGGGAAACAGAGGTGTACTGTGGATGGGGGGTTGGTACAGAGGCGAGCTGCGGATGGGGGGGTGGCACAGGGGTGGACGGGGGATACAGAGGTGAGCTGTGGCCGGAGGGGGGTACGGAGGGGAACTGTGGATGAGGGTGCAGAGGTAAGCAAAGTGGTGTGCAGAGGTGGCCAATAGATGTTTACGGGGGGGGGGATATGCAAGTACTGCCCCTTGTGTTGATTTTTTCTGTGACCTGTATGATACAAAACTTCACAGTACGCACTCCCAATCCCTGTGTGTCATCCTGAACCCCCCCCCCCCCCATCATCCTGGACTCCCCTATCCTCCCCATCATCCTGGACTCCCCTACCCCCCCATAATCATGGACTCCCCTATATCTCCCCCCCACCCATCATCCTGGACTCCCCTATATCTCCCCCCCCACCCATCATCCTGGACTCCCCTATATCCCCCCCACCCACCCATCATCCTGGACTCCGCTATCTCCCCCCCCTCCCCCCGCCCATCATCCTGGACTCCCCTATCTCTCCCTCCACATTATCCCAGACTCCTCTATCTCTCCCCCCATTATTATTATTATTATACAGGATTTATATAGCATCAACAGCTTGTGCAAGGCTTCACAACATGAGGGCAGAAATTACAATACAATTCGATACATATGTTTACATGTGTGTTTGTTTTTTGGAATGTTGGGGTGGAGAGCAAATTGGCATGGGTGGGAGTTCCCCAAGAAAAAGTTTGCCAAGGGTTCAATCAATATTATAGATGGCCCTGGGTGTCAGTAGAGCAATGGACAGTGTCAGAATTTTTTTATTGTTATTGTAAAATTTTATTTTTTTTAGATTATGTTTTACAATGATTTTTTTATTATTTTTTGGACAGTGTCAGTAATATAGTGGATGGTGTCAGCTGTTTTTAATGTCTTTTTATCTATTATATTTTACAGGTTTTTTTTTTTCTTTTAATATTTTTTCTTCACAGTGCTTCTGAGGAAGGTGGTAGGGGTTACGATGCAGTGTATTGTGTCAGTAGAGCAGTGGATAGTGCCGTTTTTTTTTTAAAATCAGCCTCGTCGGTGGTCTTTGGTGAAATATCAGGTGTCTGAAAAGACCCCTGAAATTTCCCCTTTGAGACAGAGGTTACAGATTCCTCAGTCCCTTTCTCTGCAGCCTCAGAATTGAAGATGAATAGACAGGAGACAGCTACTCCCGTCCATTCATAAACTGAAGCAGAGTAACACACAGGTTACTCTGCTCAGTTATTACAGGACATAAAGAGCGTTCGGTAGCGATCGCTCTCAATGTCAAATTCAGACAATGAAAGGGCCAGTAAATTACATATTTACTGGGCCTCTTCCTCCGCTCTTGACCCTGACACACCCCCCTAAGCACCTGGTGGGGGAGGAGAGGAGCCAGCTGCAGGGGGGATGAGGGGGGCGGAGGAGGAGGACACATCAGGCAGAGGAGAGCGGAGAAGGAGGAGAACGGAGAAGCAGAGGAGGACACAGCGGACTTGGGGGGGGGGGGACTAGGGGAGCGGGAGGAGGACAGCCCGAGAGGATCGGTGTGGTGGGAGGGACAGCTGTAAGCACTGATAGCCATGAGAGGGAGAGGAAGAAAAGCGTCTGTCATGCAGGGAAATCGGTGCTTACAGCTGTCCCTCCCCCCACACCGATCATCCCTGGCTGTGAATCAAGGAACAATCATCCATGTGTGCAGGGTGGGTCACAGTGAGATGAAAATCAGAAAAACTCTGGGATTAGCAATGCTATGAGAATGCAACCACTTATGTATATTGTTTTTGCTGTTTCTTGTTTGGTCAGTATGTGCTTATGATGTGAAGATGTATGTATGTGCCATGAATGTATCATTAAGATGTCTCTTTTCTCAATGCTTTGCTTTTATATGACACATTTCATGATTCTGTGCATACTAGCCCATTATGAAATACTTACCTTGTAATGAAGCCTTTCAGCAGCGCTCGCACACCGCTAAAACAGCTGACATCTTCCCCAGTGTTCCTTCTGGGTTCATGGGCTCCGGTGCCAAGTGGCTGGAGCTGCGATGATGTCACTCCCACGCATGCACGCAGTAGCCGCCATTTACGGCATGGGCTCTGAAGGTCCAGCACTGTAAGCTGTACAAGTTTAGGAGATATTCACAGTACCTACAGGTGAGCCTTATTAAAGGCTTACCTGTAGGTACAAGTAAAAAAATAAGACTTTTACCTCTTTAAATAAAGAATTTATTTAAAAAAAGGCTAGAGTTGCTAGTAAATTTACCTGTCAAGTCATAGTTGCCTTGGCCAATTGATAGGAGGTCAATTGATTTCACCCTAATTCTTGAATTACTGCACTTCTCTCTTCTGTCACTAGATGATCAGGTATCTGATGGCATTAGATAACACAAAGGGCATTGCAAGGACAGATTAGCAATAGATGGGGTGTTTCAGCCGATGGACAGGAATTTTCTTAGGTCCCTTGGCCTGCTGGGAGAGCCTATTTATTTGAGTGAGGTCAGGTGATCGGAGTTCTGTGCCACCTGGATGGCTGTCTGGGTGGACGTATGTTGTGCTGCCCTGGGTTGCTAGGCGAGAGCCTGAGGACTATCCAGGGGACATCTGGCTGCTGGGCTGTCTGAGGGCCTATCCAAAAGATAGAGAGAAGCATAGGGTTGGCACTACGGCTTGCAGTCCAACCAGAAGTGACAGTTCTGCCAGCCAGAAAACCTGACGTGGTTGGAGTTAGAGGGGAAGCTGTTACCACTAAGGCACCATCCACCTTGTTACCAGGTACCATCGTCAGTAGCTAAAGCAAGTACCAGAGCAGTATTCTCACCAACCGGGGATGGTGAAGAATTGGGAAACTTCAGCAGGTGTCTAGCAAGGGACCCAGCCAGCGGAGGTGACGCTTGCAGAACAGCGTTGTGTGCCAAGCCAGGGACCAAGCAGGCCAGTGGGACGACGCTTGAGGAGTATCTGAGTGCCAAGCTAAGAACCCAGCAAGGACACTTGAGGAAGATACTCAGTGAGAAGATTGGAAGAGCTCAGGAGATCCAGTGGCAGTGGATCAGCAGGTCTAAGTGATAGACTGGGAGCTCAGTTGAGTGAAGATCGAAAGAGGGGATTGTAGAAGAAGTGAAAAAGTTCATTGCAACCTTGGTTAGAAACTGTTTAAGATGGTTGCCATGGCAGACAGTGTGTCTACATGTGCAGCTGTGGGGTCCGGCTGGGTGCCTTTCCCTGCATGGCTGTCTACCTATAGAAGTCTTGGAGTCTGCCAATTAACATTGCATCTACTAAAGGGTTTCCTGGCCTAAACCCTCTCTCCCACAGTTCTGTTTAAGAGACAATAAAACTCTTTGCATTCAAGAATTGTCTGGCAACCATTAATCTATCTTGCATTGCACCCACCATGCCTTATAACCCACTCTACATAGAAAGATGTCAGCTGTCCCTGACTCTGGAGGTCACCATTAGGCCTGGAGAGGCTCAGGACTTGGCTACATAGGTATGGGATAAAGAGGCTGTACAGTAAAATAAATGCTCTGTGTGAAACTCAGCTCATGTATTCCCACCATGATCCGATGCAGTGTCTGCAAAATTGGCAGTGAACCAGTCTGTTTACCAGTCTTTGCACCCCCCCTCTCCATTACTCATGGAAAGGAGGTAGAAACAACCTTAGCAGTGGGTAGTGTACCAATACAACTGGACAGAACCATAACCTTGGGTTTAGAGATGCTGCTTTTCATTTGCTCATCGATAAAGCAATTATTATTGAGCTGAGATTCGCCCTTATAAAAGAGAACATGGTTTACCAATAGCAGGGATGTTGTAGTCAGAACACCACACTACATCTCCACTATTTGCAGATATGTCATTCTTTCATGACTATGCCTCAATATCCTGTCCAGGAAAATGACAAGGGAGCAAAGATAATGTCCAGCTTAAGTTTTATAAAAAGATGTAATGTAATAAAATATAACTTGATATACTGTACAGAATTGTCAACTGTGATGCCCTGTGAACAGCACAGGCTGTATCACAGCAACCAGATCCAGTTATCTGGTCTATTGGCTATAAAAGTGTGATAAGAGAAATATATTTTAATGTCACACTTCAGTGCAGTGGATTTATCAGATTATAAAGAATACATTCACCAAGTCATCCTTCCTCAAGTCCATCTTAACTACAATCTTTCACATGATGGCATATTACTTTCCTACTGTTTATGGTAGATAAACAAGTGTCTTTCTGCATCACTACATCTTTGTGTAAGGAGAACCTCACTCACATGGGCATATATGGTCCTCTAAATGTTGCTGCACCAAAAAAAAACATTGAAAATAATGAAAAAGATCATCTATCTGTTTGTAGCAATGTCAGTGGAGCTTATTGAAACAGCAGGAGACTAAACTGTGGTATTGACTGCTAAAAAAAACGATTTCAGCAGCAGCTAAACTAAAAAAAATGTCTAAGGTAACAGTCCAAAGCACACTGTGGTTCAAACGGAAAGTTATCTTAATGCAAAACTAACCAGGCAGGTCTCGTGACCACTGCATTTGAAGTCCAATACCTGAATTTAGAAGACAGGATAAAAAACTGCATCCTGGAAAACAGCTGAATAAAGATGAACATATGCCAAATAGCAATAGACAGCCATCAAAATGCAGTTTTCATGGGCAATTAGTAGTCTCCAAATTACTTATGTAGAAAAAAAAAATACAAAAAAAAAAACTTACTGATCATGGACCAATCTGACTGCTGAAGAGTCAAAGAAAGCTTTGTTGACGGATGAATCAAAGAATGCATTAAATATTTAAGTGTATCACCAGTTTTGCATACAAGTGTAGCACATCCTAAGATAGGTTGCTAGGATGGTAGCTACATTTATTTATTTATTTTTGGCTTCTCTGTAATAATTGGAGCAACTGTTGATTGCTTTGGGCTGTTCTGGGTCTTACAGGCAGGGCCGCTGATAGGGCAGTACAACCAGCCCTGTTGTACCGGGCCTGGCCAGCAGGGGGGGCCCGAGCAGCTTTTAACTTCTAGCTAAAAAAAAAAAAAAAAACGAAATAACTATATTAACCTGCACCCACTTGATTACTAACATATATAAGGAATATATATTCATTTCCTGGGCCCCATCAGGTTACCAGAGGGGCCCAGGAGGTGAAAGCAGAAGAGGGACTTTTTTTCTATTTTCGGGTGCAGGGATACAATGCTGTGCCGCATGCTGTTCTCAGTATACCTGCACAAACTAAAGTTCTTCCTGCTCACTGTATGCCTCTCCGGCGGATGGATATTACTGTTATATGGCTCCCTTCATCCAGTAAGTGCTGCAGCTTGAGGGACTTATCACTGGGACGGCTGAGACAGACAGAGCAGCAGGAGTAATCTGGACAATGGCAGTGGTGCACAGGCAAGCAGTCCCCTGCACACACACACACACACTGACAGGTCACACTATTGTAGCATGTGCAGTCCCTAGACTCTGTGTGCTCATGGTTATTATCATTATGATGATCAGGGCACAGTAGGTGCTGTATGGCTCTGTCAGTGTAACATGACTGTGTGGTGCTGACTTTCCTGATATATGACTGTACTGTGTGTTACAGACTATAACTCAGCACAGCCATAACAAAGTCAGCATCACACAGTCATGTTACACTGACAGAGCCACACAGCACCTGCTGTGCTCTGATCATCATAATGATAATGACCATGAGCACATAGTGAGATGCTACTTTTACACATGTGATGGGGGAAGGGACAGTAAAAATACATAGCCAAGCTGCATTTTTACCACCCCCAAACCACTCTCCTTTCATAACCTTTCACCCAAGCTTTGCAATTAGGTCCTTTTTCATGCAGACCTGATTGAAAGCTCCGTATGAAGACACAAACTGAATGGGCACAGATG
Source organism: Lithobates pipiens (assembly GCF_037356315.1). NCBI lineage: Eukaryota > Metazoa > Chordata > Amphibia > Anura > Ranidae > Lithobates > Lithobates pipiens. Next base: position 207,264,134 of record NW_027507787.1, read on the forward strand.
TCAAAACACTGACATCTCTCCCATTCAGATGCAGTTATGATTGGTGGGGCGCTGTAAATGTTAAATGTTCCAGCTCCTGCCTCCTGCCCTGACAGCGTGGAGGCAGGGGTGGGGTTATGGGCGGAGCCAGGATGGGTTGTGGGCGGGGTCAATGGGGCCCCGTCAGGTAGGCTGTATGGGGCCCCATGATTTCTAACAGCGGCCCTGCTTACAGGTTGCAGGTTTGATTATTTCCCTTTGCATTCTAGAGGTTTCTAGAACATAGTGGGCTGGAAAGTCAAATGAGCAGCCTGGAAATGTATTAACCTTCAGCCAATCCCTGGGGAGGTATGTTCAGCAGGTGGCTGGAGAGGCAAATCAATAGTCTGGGCTTTAGAACAACAGGGTGTTACTGCTGAGGGGATTCTACCCACCGATGTGAGGGTGGCTGCAGCAGTTCTACTTATTTAAAGAGGAGCTGCACCTAAAAAAAAAATATTAAAAGCCAACAGCTACTAATATTGCAGCTGCTGACTTTTAATAAAATCACACTTACCTGTCCCAGGGTTCCAGCGATGTCGGCGGCAGATGACGAGCGATCGCTCGTCTCACTGCTGCCACCGCCGCCATCCTCTGTCAGGGAATCGGGAAGTGAAGCATGACGGCTTCACTGCCCGGTTCCCTACTGCGCATGCGCGAGTCGCGCTGCGCGTCTCTTATGGTCCCCCGCTGTGTCTCTGGGAACTGTGTGTTTCCCAGAACACAACGGGGGGCCGAGCGTCTGCCGGGGTCTGCGGCGGTCTGGCCGGAAGTGGGTGCAGTTACCTGGATTATCCAGGTAACTGCACCCCCCTCCCCCCTGAAAGGTGCCGATTGTGGCACCGGAGGGGGGGAGGGATAAGATTAGCGGAACTTCCCCTTTAGGGTGAAGAACCGCTTTAAGCTGATATTCATCCAGGTCCCAACTGTAACATAGCTGGAGGGGCCTATTTCTAAATTTTCCTGGAAAAATTACTGAAGAGTGCCCAGTGGAAGCTAAAGGGTGCATAGCTCTCCTGCGGCATAGTGAACATTAATCTCTCCCTCACTGAAGAGTGTCTGGTGGATACTGAAAGGAAGCATCGGGCTATTTTGTGACATTGTGAGTACAGGCCGGAGCTCCATGACCTAGAGCAGGGATCTGCAATTAGCAGACCTCCAGCTGTTGCAAAACTACAAGTCCCATCATGCCTCTGCCTCTGGGTGTCATGCTTGTGGCTGTCAGAGTCTTGCTATGCCTCATGGGACTTGTAGTTCTGCAACAGCTGGAGGTCCACTAATTGCATATCCCTGACCTAGAGACTGAGTAAGTCTTGGGTGAGAGTATCAGTGGTGATTCTGGCTGAGACAGCCTTCACAAGGTTTCAGTCCAGGCTATTTTACTGTGCACCTGGTACAAAGACTGTTCAGAGAAGCTTAGCACAGTGTAGTGAGTCCTCTTGTTCTTATGTAATGTTTTCGGAGTGTCCCATACTGTCCCACACCCTCTCTAAATATATTCAGCAATAACTACTAAAAAGATCCCCTAGCCTGTTTACTGAGCCGGAGTGTATGGACTTGTTTCAGTATGCTTGGCTGCCTCTGCATTAATTTGGGAAAGAAGCAGTTAAAAACTGTAGTGGCTCCTGTGGGGTTATTGCTACATAAGGAAGGGTTAAATCCCCTATAAAATGTTTATATTTTTTTTGCTTTCTGTTCTGCTGGGGAGATTTTCTAGACTTCCTGTCTTGATGCAGGAAATCTACTCAAACTAGTGGCAATTTCCATCTTAGAAAATTGTCACCAGAACACAAGTGCTGGAAAAATGTCCCCTCACTGCTTTATCTCATGAAAACTCCAAAATGTTGTATTTCAAGTTACTTCCTTCCTTGGGACAATGGTCACCAGGAAAAATAGGGTAAAATCTCCCAAAAAGGGAGACAGAAATAGACAAATAACCAGAAGAAAGTCTTACAAAAAAATAAAAAAAATTTCACTGTAAAAAAATAAAAAAAAAATTGTAAATCAGTGTAATTCATTTTATATGAACAGAAAAATGTGATTTCAGAATGGAATAAATACATTAAAATGTCAAAGGCACTTAATGGAAAGTTCTATATTGTAATAGAATAAGGACTTACGCAGTAGAAGGAGTCATGATGCAGCCCCCCTTGTCAAATCCTTTGCAGTTGCACCCTCTTTCCAGAGTGTCATGGTTCATTCCAAAGTTGTGCCCGATCTCATGAGCAAGTGTGACTGCTGCTCCCAGAGGGTTTTCTGAATGATCCTTCAAAAGAAAGAGATATGTTAGCAAGTACAAAATAGGTTAAATGCCAGAACAGGTTTGGCTAGCTACGTATCCTGGTAATTTAATGTAAAACTATGGCCTACCATAGGAAAACAATGTGCTGCAGAACTTAACTGTATGTGCATGATCATCTGCACTTACAGCTTTCTCTTAGTCCCCCATATACCTGCTGATCCTGAGATTGAGGCCCAGCTAATGCAGCTTCCTATTATGGTGTGGCAACAATTCTGCATCGCTCTTGAAATCATAGTAGTGTCGCCACTCTACCACATAGGCTGTGCATCCTTGCGCTACATTGGGGGGGGGATGTGGCATTGTCACTGCTGAGTTACAGGTCTGTAGCTTGTTAACCAACACCTAACCACACCTAGACCTGCCCATTGGTTTATGGACTGGCAGCACTGTCTCTTCAGCTCACAGTAAGAGTGTTAACAACAGTGTCTGGGAGGGAGAGCACATGAGACAATGTAGAAGAAGAAATTAAGCAGGATTTGGCTCAGTTAGAAAAAGTAAAGAAATCGTTTTATTTAATCGGCATTACATAGCGACTGGATTTGGTATTTTTAAACTGTCATAAAGGAGCTGTTAGCTGTACTTTAAAATACTTTCCCAAGTCAACAACAAAAAAAATTAATACATTCTGGCACTCTTTCCTCTAAATTAGGTATTCAAGAAACAGTAGCAATACATTCTGGAAAAAATAATCAGACTATAGTTGAGCACTTTGATCTAAAAAAGTTAAAGTGAACCTGTCATGTCTACCAAGTGTATAAATAAACTGTGCAAGACTTATAAAAAAACATTAAAAAATAAGGTTGCAAACGCTTAGTGCATTACACCTAAGACACCTTTATTAAAAATGGCAACAGCATACTCAAAAACATATGTAGCGTTACCCCTGTAGGGGCTGCTAAGTGATGTGGCCCACCTGTCATCCTGCCTGGCCCGGTATTCACTCCTCAAATCACTCTCAGGGAGAAAACAGTCCATGTGCTTGTTTTTTTTTTTTTTTTTTTAGGGAAATTTAACTTGGATGGGATAAGTGGATTATGAGATGCCCAGCAATTTGTATAACAGTTAGTAGATTTCATATCATTTAGGAGAATTGTACATCAATCAATTCCTACCCCTGAATTAGAGGATTGTTTATCAATCAGTCGGGACAACTATGTACACAATACTTCTCCAATCTCCTCCTGCACAACTCTTGTTTGCAGACTATTTATTGTGCTTTCTCTCACCCTCCTGCACAACTCTTGATCTCCCAGGAGCAGCTAGCACATGGTTAGGCCTGACACTGGCTCAGCCAGGCCCAAGTAACTTGCCCTTTGCAAGTAGGGACCGGGGGACCCTAGCAGAAAGTAGAAGGTATTTTGTGCTAGTGGTCCTATAGGTGGACTACTGCTCTCAGTCAGTCCTCTTCAGGCCCTGTCAGCCCTCCTGGCTGCAGATGCCCAACTTCACTGCCCATGGCTTTGCAATATTCCCCACTGGCTCCCAGGGCCAGATTAACATAGGGGCTATTGGAGCTGCAGCTCCAGGCCCCTTTCTCAAGATAGGCCCATTTGCCCAAAAAAAAAAAAAAAAGATTGACTTCAAGGATTGTAGCTCAGCAATCAGGAGTCACAGAGACTCCACATTTGGGGGGTAGGTAGCTAAAGACCCACTCCAGCACTGGTTAAAATATGGGGCTGCTATCATCTATGGTTCCGAAGATACGGGGCTCCTTGCACAGCCTGTCAGAATCTACATACAGAGCGGCAGTATAAATACAATCTGGAACACTCTGCAGCAGACTGAGCGGATGAACTCACAGTGCTCATAATAATTATTTGTATATTACTTATGATAATTAACCCCTTACCACCCAGGCCCATTCTGAGACTTCTCTCCTACATGTAAAAGTCATCATTTTTTTTATGCTAGAAAATTACTCAGAACCCTCAAACATTATATATTGTTTTAGCAGACACCCTATGGAATAAAATGGTGGTCTTTGCAACTTTTTATGTTACACGATATTTGTGCAGCAATTTTTCAAACTTTTTTTTGGAAAGAAACTGTTTCATTCATAAAAAAAACACTAAAGTTAGCACGATTTTTTGTTGTGTACTAAGCGATGCTTTACATTTTTTTTACAGGTTACATGTTTAGAGTTACAGAGGAGGTCTAGTGCTAGAATTATTGCTCTCGCTCTAACGATCGTGGCGTATGTAACCTGTGTGTATCTGGCTCTGATACTAACCAGTGCTTACCCAGGGACTGACTAGTATCTCTACCCAGCCTGTCCCCACACACCCTCTCACCTGCTGACCTGTGAAAGGGGCAATCACTCCCGCGGTGTTATTGTGTTCTGCCAGTGAATACAATGATTAGTGTTGCTAACTATAGCTGGCAGCACTGATTGTTTTGGGGAAAACCTGACAGGTTGGTTGTACTCAAGTCGGTTAATAGGTTGACTTGTGTAAAACCAGCTAGCCCATACATAGATCGACTATGGCTGGTCTCTGCTTAATTGGTGTAATTTCAATCCATGTATGCCCGCTTAACCACTACGCAATCCCTAAACATCCTTCCACAAACCTTTACATTTTTCCTTCCCAGATTACTTCATCCTCCTCTCCTATACATAGTGCCCACTGCCATACTCTCCATACTTCTCTCCTATACATAGTGCTCACTGTCATACTCTCCACACTTCTTTCCTGTACATACTGCTCACTGTCATACCCTCCACACTTCTCTCCTATACATAACGCCCGCTGTCATATCCTACACACTCCTCCTCTCTTGTACATAGTGCCCACTGTCATACACTTCTCTTCTGTACATAGTGCCCACCATCATACCCTCCACACTCCTCTCCTGTACATACTACTCACTGTCATACCCTCCATACTCCTCTCCTATACATAGTGCCCACTGTCATACCTCCAACACTTCTCTCCTATACATAGCACCCACTGTCATACCCTCCACACTCCTCTCCTGTACATACTACTCACTGTCATACCCTCCATACTCCTCTCCTATACATAGTGCCTACTGTCATACCCTCCACACTTCTCTCCTATACATAGTGCCCACTGTCATACCCTCCACACTTCTCTCCTATACATAGTGCCCACTGTCATACTCTTCACACTCCTCTCCTCTACATACTCCTCTCCTATACATAGTGCCCACCATCATACCCTCCCTCCACACTCCTCTCCTGTAATTACTACTTACTGTCCTACTCTCCACCCTTCTCTCCTGTACATAGTGCCCACTGTCATACCCTCCACACTCCTGTACATATTGCTCACTGTCATACCCACCACACCCTTCTCTTATACATAGTGCCCAATATCATACCCTCTACACTCCTCTGCTGTGCATACTGCCCACTGTCATACCCTTCACACTCCTCTCCTGTACATAGTGCCTTCTGTCATACCCTCTGCACTCCTCTCATGTACATAGTGCCCACTGTTAGACCCTCCACATTCCTCTCCCTCACCTGCACATACTTCCCACTTTTATACCATCCATACTCCTCCCCTATGCCTCTTACCCACAAAAACTGTTCTTTAAAATTATACTGAATATTCTCAATGTTACCAGCTCTAGAATGGGCACACTTTTGTCAGTCCAACTAAAGGAAATCCCACAGTCCTCATATTTGTTCTGCCCCATTATTAGTACTTATTTAATTTTGTAATTACTATTGTGATGTATAGAGGAACATAGGGGATGTCAGCTACTCTAAATATAGCACTTGTAAAAAAAGCGTCCCTGGAAATATTTTTGAAATGTTGACAACTATGCACTTAGGCACTGCCCAGGGGCCACAGGGTCAGTAGGGGGCCCCATGAGAGGCTCCTGTGATATTAAAGCGGTAGTAAACTTTTCTAACATTACTACTTTTTAGAGGTTATGCCATAACATACAAGTATGCACAGCATATTAGCACATTAGGTTACACTTAAAATGTCAGACTGAGCCCTCCAGTGCTGTGCTGTGATCAATCCGGTGGGGCCCGGGCACTTCCATCTTCACCCGGTTCTTCCTTCTGGGTTCTGTGCCTTCGGTCACTTGCCTTGGCCAGGCTGCGTTGATGTCATTCCCACACATGCTCATCTGCATCCTCTCTCTCTCATCCTTCATTTCTCTCTCATCCTCCCTCCCTTACCTCTCACACCCCTTTCATCCCCTCTCTCTCTCTCTCTCTCTCTCTCATCCTGCCTCTCTCTCTTTAATTTAATTTGTTATAACAAAAAATAGTTTGCATTTTTATTTATTTATTGTTTATAAAAGGCCCCACCAAAATCCTCAGCACCAGGCCCACGATGTTCTTAATCTGGCTCTGCTGGCTCCACACCCAACTCTGTTTCTTCTCAGTCTTCTCTGGCATGCCTCTCCAGTCCTCCTGACTGCACATCGCTCACCAGCCCTTCTGGATGCAACCGTTGGTTCCCTCCTGAAGACTTGCCCAGCAGTACAAGCTCCTGCTGTATTCTTTTGCTCCTCCTGTGCCTCCTGTTCAGAGCCTACACGATTTCCTGGAGGGCTCCAGTTTGGGGAGCTCCCTAAAAGGCCGACAGCCTAGTACTTCATTCTCAGGTCTTCCACCCTACAACTCCTCCCCAGCTGAGCTGACTCTAGGTATTTAAGGAGGCCTGCCCCCTGCAAATCCAGGTTGGGGATTGGTCAGAACTCCTTAACACACCCCAGGCAGCTCTACCTCCCCTCCTCTCTTTCTAGTACCTTTCAGAAGGCTCTGGAAAGAAGAGGGTGGTCTTAGTGATGCTGCCTGTGAGTCATCAGCTGCTAACTCAGAGTAACTCCCATTCCACACAAGCCAAAATAAACCAGGCCTAGCCCTGCCTAAGTTTGCCTACACTCACAAAAAAAAGAATCTAGCATCTAGATTTAGAACACACAGGCTCCTCTCAGATTTGCCAAAAAAAATCTTGATTATCCCCAAGACTTTTGGGAAAATATTCTGTGGACTGATGATATCAAAGTTGAACTTTTTTGGAAGGTGTGTGTCCCGTTACATCTGATTTAAAACTAACAAAGCATTTTATAAAAAGAACATCATACAGACATGGTGGTGGTAGCGTGATGGTCTGGTGCTGCATTGCAGCTTCAGGACCTGGACGACTTACCATAATTGATAGAACTATGAATTCTGCACTCTACCAGAAAATCCCTAAGGAGAATGTCCAACCATAAGTTACAGACCTCAAGCTTAAGCACACTTGAGTTATTTAGCAGGACAGGGATCTGAAAACACACCAGCAAATCCACTCCTGAATGACTTGAAAAAACAAAATGCAGGTTTTGGAGTGGCTTAGTCAAAGTCTGGACTTAAATCCAATTGAGATGCTGTGGCATGACCTTAAACAGGCCTTTCATGCTGGAAAACCCATCAATGTGGCTGAATGAAAACAATTCTGCAAAGAAGAGTCGGCCAAAATTTCTCCACATCGATGTGAAAGACTCATTACCAGTTATAGCAAATGCTTGATTGCAGTTATTGCCACCAAGGGTGGCACAACCAATTTTAGGTTTAGGGGGGCAATTACTTTTTCACATAGGGTCAGCAGGTTTGGACAGCTTTTTTCCTCTAATCATTTAAAAACTGCATTTTGTATTTACTCGGGTTATCCTTGTGTAATTTTAACATTTGTTTTACCATCTGAATCATTTAAGTGTGACAAATATGTAAAGTAAATCAAAAATCAGAAAGGGGGTAAATACTTTTTCATAGCACAGTATATACAGCCTAGTTATAGTGCCCTCAGGCAAAAAAAAACTGACTTAAAGTTGAGTACAGGTGCTCAAAGACAACAAAGCTACCTGCACTTTACCAGAACTGTTCGGTCCCTTTCACGTGGGGTAGACTCCGTCCGTGTCAACAGGGGATTTCTCCGCTGATCCCCTGCTGATCAGAGCAAAGTGGGCGGATAGCTCATCCGTGTCTTCTCAGTTTATGAAGAGTGTACATGGACAGAGCTCGCTCTGCTCTTTTTGGTGGCCAGTTGTAAATAAAGTCTGCTGTCCGCTTACACCCGACTACTTCCAATTTGCCTACACAGAGGAGAACGTATCCCCTTCTGTTTGTTTTAGGGGGTCTTATCTGAGGTAGGTGGGAGTAATGGACACTAGTCCGTTTACGGGTGCTGGTCCAAAGGGGTGAATGAACCTTCCGATCAGGTCCGCCTGAAAAACTGACAGGTGGATCCAATTGGAACGAAAGTGTGAAAGGAGCCTTAGTCTTTGCACTTTGTGGGCAGGTGAACTTAAATTCGTATTTCCAGTTTGCTGAGCCTAGAAGAAACTGAGCACACTGGGTTTGTGAAGATAAAGGAAGACAGTTGTGTTGTTCATCTAAACTAATGCTACATTTTCAAACCAATTCTTTAGATTTGATACTTGGAACCCAGTTGGATATACCGTATTTTTCGGACTATAAGACGCACTTTTTTCCCCCAGAAATATGGGGGAAAATGTGCCTGCATCTTATGGTGCGAATATACGATTGGCACCGCCCCCCGCCACGATCCGGAAAGGCCGCGGCTTCGGCCTAGCTCCGGAGCGGCGGCCATCTTGGTGCAACTGCCATTTGCAATGTGATCGCTCTGTCAAATGACGGAGCGATCACTTGTAAACAAACCAGTGTCATGATGACGCCAGTTCCTCTCTCCCCTCTGTGTACAGATCTGTACAGTGTAGGGGAGAGATCGGATGGCAGCAGCGCTGTGGGCTGCATCTGTAGTGCTCACAGCGCTGCTCTGTGACAAGTGCAGTCACAGCCATCCCTCCATACTCTTCCAATACCCTGCCAATACCCAGTCATACCCTGCTAATACTTTCTATGGTAATGGTCACTCTGCATTTTATGGGCACTGGAAAATATTTAATACACCATTTGGTTCAGAATATTTTTTTTTCTTGTTTTCAACCTCTAAAACCTAGGCGCGTCTTATGCAGCGAAAAGTACGGTATTTAATTGGGAGCTTTCCCAGATTTTATCAGAACACCATTTTTGTAAACCGATATCCAACAATGAACTGCATATTTATTTTTAGGCCACACTAATGCTTTTTAAAAGGGACAAAAGTATGTCTCTTTCTTTTGAGTCCATATGTCTAAATAAATGAAATCTGGCTTTAAAAGTTTAAAACTGCACTGCACACTGTTATTAAAGCCCATCTTAAAGCTTAGAGCCATATAGCTACCCAATCAACCAGTTAGGTTCAATTCAGACTTGTGCGAGTGTGCTTACATGCGTACTTCGCTGTTAGGGCAGCACATGCATTTCAGTGGAGTGAAATGAAATGAAGGAAAAGAAGTTCCCAAACCTTTTTTGAAATCATGCTGCACCGAATCACAAGGTGCTGCAGCACTATGCAGTTTAGCATGTGCGAAATCGCACCGCGGCTATCCATGAGTGGGGGTGCCATTAAGAATGAATGTGTGTTTCTCTGTGGGTCTGGAATGCACACAATTGTGCACATTTTTCCCACTTGCACTTAGTCTAAATGTCGAGATCTTGCAAGGACTATATTCCAAAACATGGGTTTGTGTCCTCTACAGACAAAAAAACGTACTTTTAATTGCAAACTCTGTATAATTTGCAAACAAGATAAAGTAGCAGTGTATTTGAGCAAAAAACAGTCACACTACAGCTTGGAAGCAAATAGCATAACATGTCTGCTTATACCATGTTCACTAACCACCTTTGCCAGATATAGTTCTTCAGGCACCTGAAGTTCAAATTTGGACTTTCTGAATGTAAAGGGCTAAGCAAGCTTCCCACCACCCCCATATGACAGTGCTTGCCAGGGCTGAATTGTGGAAGGGAGAGGGAAAGAGTATATGTACTTCCATACCCTGAAGTCATGGGTATTTTGTGTCCCAGCAGGGGCAGTGTGGAGGCATTGGGGGGAGCATACACGCATATGGGGCACCCTTTGGCGTGGTGGCACGACTGATTTTTCTCTTTTTAAAATAAAAATAAAAAATCAGAGCCATTTTTAGAGTAATGGCCCAAAACTGCTCAGGTTTGCACGATAACTGAAATACATCACAGGTAATATAATTTGCTGCTCAGTGATTGCAGTATTCTAGTCTGTATCTCCCCAAGGTAATACATAAAACCTGGAGTGTTAGTGGGCCCTGAGGACAGGGTTGATGACCACAGCCTTACAACCTTAGACCATTCAAAGAGTATATACCATTGATCACAACTCAATGAACGCAGTCTTCAAGACTATTTTCTATGTATTTTTCTAAATTATTTTTGTGAACCAATACATCTTTACATGTTAAGTTATGTTTAAAATACACCGTAAAGCCACTGTAAAATACATCATAAAGCCAGACATACCCCAGATGACTACTGCAATTTGACAGAAATACTCAATGCAATGTACAAAATTAACAGTGGGAATTATAAAAAAACTATTAAAACATATTACAGATTCTGAAAAAAAAAATACAAATAAAAACAAAGCCTGCTTCTGACATAGCAATGTTAGGACACAGCTGCTGCTCAATGTGCAATTTCTTTAACTAGGTTCACCCATTCTCCCGACTTTTCAGCCAACCAGTCTACAACAACTGCTCTAATCAACACATAGCAATCGCTGCCTTTTAAGTGAATGACTTGATTCTGATGACTTTTTCCTGAAAATAGCTGCTTCATTTAACACACATAGACAAGACTGATGACACATTTGCACCTTCCTGCCCCAATAATCTGAAGGTGATTACCAGCACCGAATACAATTGTACAGCAATCTTTCTTTCGTTGGGAGCCCAGTGACTTCTGGCATATGCAGTCCTTGGAAGGGTTAAACAAATTGTGGTGCTGTCTGGGCTTCTATTGATTGATGCATGGTTTAATTTATGGCACTAGCAACCAAGGTCTGTTTCCTCTATTCAGCATGTATCACAGGTGGCAGTGTTAAATTGTAAGTCTGTTAACTTGCTGCACATTTTCCCTGGCAAGTTGTACACTTGCAGATCACTTGAAGCACAAGTTCTTTTTTTTTTTTTTGCCACCTCAGTGATTCCTTTTGGGAGACTTAATTCAACTTTTACGTTCATCTTAGTCTCAACCCCGTTTCCACATCATCGTAGCAAAACAAGAAATTATCTCTTGAGTGTGGTATTTTCTTTCTTTCTTTTTGCCCCTGGGGTGTCAAAACATTTCACTTTATACAAAATTACTCAGTGGTAACCCATCTAACCCTTCTCCCCACCCGAAACCCACCCACGGTCTTAACCAATATCTAAGAAGAAACTCAAAAACCTACCCTATACTATCAGCCCTAGGTCATGTTAGACTTCCACCATCTTGTCAGCGTATCTCTGTTTGCTTGTATTTTTCCCAATCTTTCCATCGTGTAACGAACCCCGCTTCACCTGTTTCTCCACTGAACTTTAAATGCTCCAAGTTATACATTTTATTTATGTTGCTAAACCAACTTTTCAGAGTAGGACTTTCCGAGTTTTTCCACATCCGAGGAATTAAACTCTTTGCTGCATTTAAAAAACAAGGTATAAGTGTTTTCTTGTATTGTTTAATGGGCAGCGTGACTCCGTGTAGCAAACATGCCCTTGGCTCTTCTGGTATTTGAAATCCCATGATTTCCTCAGTTATTAATAATACCTCTTTCCAAAATTCTCTAAAATTGAAGCACAAGTTCTAGTTGACACTTTTCCAATTTTTTCCAATCTCTAGAAAATTTTGATGGCAAGTCTCTAGCAAGAGAAAAGTTGCAATGGCGAGTCTGCAGCAATTCACAGTGTCCCCTGTGGTGAGATGACTATTGGACTATTGCACAATATAACTGAACCAGAACTTGCAGCAGACTTGCAGAACGTTTGCAAAGAAAGTTGATCTAGAGTCATGTAATGCAGACATGCTGCAATTGTGCAACAAAATTGTGAAGTCCAACAATAGCTTAGCAAGTCGTTTCAAAATTTGCAGCTCAATTGTTTGCGATCAATTTAATCAATCAATTAAAAAAAAAAAAGAGAGCGTGGCCACTTCTCCATATCAGACTGCCATTGATGGACAAATCTTAAAGTGAAACTCCAACCAAAAGGGGAAGTTCTGCTTTAAGTCCTCATCCTTAGCCACATTTGGCAGGTCATTTTTTTTATTTGCCAGGTTCTCCTCTCCCCCTCCCTCCCCACAGTCTTCTGGGACACATCACAGGTCCCAGAATACTGCAAGACCATTTACAATGCTCAGCATGTCTCAAGCATTTGCAGTGGGCAGCCCGCTCGGCAGCTGAAAGAAGCATAGCTGGCTGCACAGAGTTGGGATGCCGACACTGGGAACTCAAACGCTAGTGAAAAACTAGCCCAGGTGAGGACAGTGCTGGATCCCTGAACAGGTGAGTGTCCTTTTATTAAAAGTCAGAATCTACAGGATTTGTAGCTGCTGACTTTACATTTTTTTGTTTTTACAAAGTAAACCTCCTTTTTTTTTTTACCAAAAAACTAGCTCTGCTGCCAACCCACAATAGAACTTGCATTTCCAAATTTGTTCCGAGTTGGCCATGCAGCCAAACAACAGGATATACAGGTATTCTTTGCCCGTGCTGTACTGAAGTCTCAAACAGTGTTATCAGCCCTTTACAGTTCTCCTCTGACCAGGAACATCTCCTGGGAGGGAATTCTGTAGGCCAAATCAAAAATAAGCTGTCTAGGGTGAGAATGCTGCTACTCCTTATATACAGTACATTGAGTGAGCATTGTCACCCTAGGATGGAATGTGTGTTACTGCCAGGATCAACAGGTGAAAATAAAGCAAATAAAACCTGAAAAAAAGAAAAGGACTGATAAGCTGCAATATTAAAATGCATGATTTTTAACCACTTTAAGACCACCCCACGTATATATTTTTAGCAATCAAAGGTGCTTTATTGTTCTCATATTGGGTAAACACAGCATAAAATTTGACATGAAACAAAAACAGAGTGCATTGGTCATAATGTACTGTAACTAAAAGTAAACATAAGACATAAGCATGGAAAGGAAATTTGCAGACACAATAACATTGCAAACATTCTGTATGTGTTTTAGGTAGAGATCCATGGGGCCCATACCTTGTCATATTTCCACTGACACCCTCTATTTATAGATGTAATCCTGTACATGGGCAGGGCAGCCTCAATCAATACTTCCCAGACGGAGAGGGGTGGTGGAGATGGTGAGATCCATTTTAGGAGGATCTCCTTTATCACGTAGAATAAGAGGTAGGAGATCAGTAGTTTTTGGTAGTGAGACCTCTGTGCGTCATCGTGAACACCCAGCAGTGCCAATGCCGGCACCATCGGAAGGGACAGCTGTAACCGAAGATTAATTTCACTGAACACTGCTGACTAATAGGATGATATAGCCGGCCAGAACATATGGATAAAAGTCCCCACCTGTGTTTTACATCTAGGGCACTTGGGGTCCCGAGTCGGGAATTTGTGGTGTAATCTCTGAGGTGTGTAGTAGATCCTATGGAGGAATTTTACCTGAATGAGCTTATCCCTGGAAGAGAGGCCTAATCTAGGGCCCTGATTCAGACAGTCCTCCAAATCTTCCTCGTCTAGGGATGGTATGTCTCCATGCCACACCTCCTATAACTTGTCCATCTTAGGGGAGTCCGTGCCCAGAAGTGCACCGTATAAAATCGAGAGAGGTTTGTCTAGTCCACCGGGAGATAGCAGTTCTTCAATAGGATCTGCCTGGAGGAGAGGCATCCGGATAAATTGTGCCCTAGTGGCATGGCGCAACTGCAGGCATCTAAACTGCATCCACTGAGGTAACTTAAATTTGAGAAAGAGGTCAGAAAATTGATAATAGAGTACCCTGAGGTATAACATCACCCAAAGTGGCAATGCCATGTCTTGCCCACACTTTGGGATTTGGCAGGATACAAAACTGTGGCAAAGTGGGTGGGCCGGAGAACTCCGCCTAGCAGCCACCCACACCCTCCACCTAGCCTGGGTTGGACCAGGAACTCTCTGGTAGGGCCTCTGGGCTCTGTAGACAAAGTTACGCAGATCAGCCAGGGAACCCAACCAACTCTCCTCCAGACAGGTAGCAGCATTTGATTTGCTACCCATAAACCACCACTGGACTGTCATCAGCATTGCAGCCCAGTAGTAGATCTGAAAATTGGGTAAGGCTAATTCCCCCGAGATGGGCTGGAAGCCACAGAGTGGAGCATGCTAATCGAGGAGCCATGTCATAGAAAGGATCTCACACATTTCTCAATATCTTTAAACAGGGAAACCATGTCGGACAATTTCTGAAAAAGTTATTAAACTTAGGCATCATCACCATTTTTAGAAGATTTATCCGGCCCTATAAATTAAGGGGGAAGCTAGTCCAGGAGGAACAATTCGTCTTCAGGGTGGCTATCAGGGGAAGAAGATTCTTCTCCAAGTAGTTAGTTTGGTTTTTGGTCATTATAACCCCAAGGTAGCGGAATTCATCTACTCACCGCAGAAAATTATAAAAATCTGCAGAGCAGCCAACAATGAGGGTCCAGCATCATTTAGGTACAGTAATGCGTCATCTGCATATAGGGACAGCCTCTCTTCCAGCTTTCCCAGCTGAAGGCCCAGGACATCTGAAGCGTTCCTGATCAAAATGGCCAGGGGCTCCAGAGGAAACAGACTAGGCGGAGAGAGGGCAGCCCTGCCGTGTGCCATTAAAAAGATGAAAGGGGTCAGAGAGCCTGTTATTTGTGCGGACCCTAGGGGCATTATAAAGCAATTGAATCCCAAGGATAAACTTAGGGCTAAACCCAAAGCGATGGAGCACCTCCCAGAGATATGAACACTCTACAGAATCAAAAGCCTTTTCGGCATCTAAGAAAGGAATAGCTCTAGAGCCTTGATTATCATGAGGTATAGTTAGGTTCAAATAGAGGCGTCTAATATTTATTTGAGGGCACAGGATTTGCAAGTTGGGCTGGCTGGGAACAGTAGTCCACCACCCAAAAGAATGCTTTTAAACTACTAGGCCTCCAGTGAGAGGTGCTGCAGGGCCTCAGGCCTGGCAGCAGCAAGCATCCAGAGCCTGCTTAAGGATTCATCTAGACTGGGTCCTCCTCGCTTAAGGAAAAATACATTATTTAACCTCAGTATTAATAAGTTTGTGCAGGAGGAAATATGTTTTTGCAGGTGGAGAAGAAGTTCTGGGACCATCACTTTTACACAGTCAAAAGTGATGTCCTCATCTTTTACATGGTACTAGATGGGGAATTCTTGGAAGAAATAGTCTGCGGGAGTTAAGCAGAGGAGGAGCAACAGTCTGCATGGAGATGCAGGAGGAGAGTCATGCCCATTATAAATGCACATCATCTCTTCTGGCTCTGTGTGCTAGTGTGTGTGATTTTTAGAATATGATGGCAATTAAACAATCCTATGGGCATCCCATATTCCCTTTTCCCCAACCAAGTTGTACCCCCCCCCCCCCCCCAATAAAACAACAAAAACAAAACCAGCAAAAGACTGTTCATTGTCTCTGCAAGTGATGTATGAAGTCTGGCAGTGGGGTGAATTGGTGGATTGTATGTTACTAGTGGCAACTACACCACTACATTTATACATGGGATTTTGAAAATGTATTCCCCCCTAGCCCAAGACTTAAAGCGGTCCCATAGCACAGGTGGAGAGGCAGATTCCTAGTTGTCTGTCCAGTAGTTGTAGATAGAAGCAGTTAGCGCAGTCGTTCTCAACCTGGGGGTCGAATGACGATTTTCCAGGGGTCACCGAATCCTGGACTGTTCCTGAAGCCCATGCTGCTCTCCCAGCCTTTTTGTGGCCACCCAGTGGGGTTGTCCCTGGAGCCTGTGGCCTCCCATCTGGGCTGTTTCTGGAGCCCACGGCTGCCCACTCAGCCTCTTTGCAGCCACCCATTCAGTTCACAGCATGGCTAAGCAGCAGAGACTACAGGTCAGTGGACTGGTGAGGAATATGAAGTGGGAGGGGCTGGAGGAGACACTATCTCCTGATTTTAGCATGGGTGTCACTGCCACGAAACACCACAAAGTCGGAGACACAGGGAAGCCAGAAACACAGTGAGTAGCACTTACTGCGATTATAGTTGCCATTGAGGCCGGGTTCACACCTATGCGAATTAGGTGCAGATTTCCCTGCATCCAATTTGCATAGCAGGAGAATGTGACTGGCTTCCTATGGAGCCAGTTCACATATCTCCATTGCGACTGCGGAGCGCACTGCACAAAAACACTGTGCGTCTTTGGCTCCATTTCAGGGCCGAACTCAGGCATAAAATCCCTGAAACGGGGAACAGGGATGCACAGCGCTCCTGTGCGATCCGCAGCGGGTTATAGCGTGAACCCGGCCTAATAGTCCCCACTACAGTTCTCAGATCAGCAGATGACCTTGATCAAGAGCACTTAATTTGTCAGAACTCCCCCCAGCACTGCCACTTATCCCAATTCCCTGCCAGCACTGCCACTCATCCCATTCCACCCACCAAGGCTTAAGAGAATGAAAAAAAAAATAGAGAATACATGGAAGTGAGAGGAAAAGAGGGGGAGGAACAAAGAAAAAGGGAGAGCAAGAACAAGAAAGACGGCTAGAGAGAGGGATGGGGGGACAAGAAATTGGCATAGAGAGAGATAAAAGGTAAAGAAAGGAGAACAAAGAGAAAGAGTGGTACATCCTAAAATGTATTATAAGGGGTTTTAATACTGTACGAGTGGAAGGTACTCAGGGAGCGCTAAATGTCCTTGGGTTAGGGGTGCAAATTACTTGTCTTGCCTTGGGTGCTGACAACCCACGCTACAAAAATCATTTTACTGTTAGGGGTCCCCACAACTTGGGAAATTTTATCAAGGGGTCACAGCACTAGATAGGTTGAGAACCACTGAGTTAGTGGCTCCTGTAGGCGTTCATCAATCGCCCAAAATCTGGATAGCCTCCAAATGCAGGATTTGGGGGGATGGACAGAGCAAGGAAGAGACACGGGGAGCATGATCAGAGATACCCCTGGGAAGCACAGACACACCTTGGACATACTGCAAAGCAGCCTGAGACACAAAAACCAGATCTATTCAGATAGGGTCCTGTATGTGGCAGAGTGACAAGTGAATTTGCTGGCCGGAGACTTGAACAATGGCGGAATCGGCTTTGATTGCGTCTTGGATTTAGTAAACCAGAAGCGATATCATGACATCACTTCCAGTTTACTGAAGACTTAAAGGCGCCAGAATGAAAAAAAATGACAATATTCAAAAAAGTCAAACTTGACGTTTTGAATGCTTTAAAGTGAAAAAGAGGGATTTAGGGTCTTCTAGACCCCAGATCCCTCCATAAAGAGTACCCGTCACTGCCTATTACTGTCACAAGGGATGTTTACATTCCTTGCGAAAGCAATAAAAGCGATAAAAAATAAATAAAAGACAGTGTAAAAATCATGTCTCCTCATGCATCACCAACTTACTAACAGACATATTAGCCTGAAAGTCACATCACGTCCTGAAACTCAACCTATCTAAAACCGAGCTCATGAGATTTCCTCCCCCATGTGCCACTTCCCCTGATTTCTCTGTCAAAATCAACGGCTCAACTATCATCCTGTCCCCCATGCCAAGGTCCTAAGTGTAATCCTGGACTTTGAACTATCATTTCAGCCCCACATCTATTCACTGTCCAAATCATGCTGCCTCAACCTCCGCAACATCTCCAAGATACGGGACCCTTCCTAACCATAAAGCTTCTAATCCAAACCCTGGTCATCTCCCGCCTCGACTTTGCAACTCCCTCCTCATTGGCTTACCTCAAAATAGGCTATCCAGGGCTGGATTAAGAGCATCATGTGCTTGGTGCTGAGGATTTTGGTGGACCTTTTACTGGGCACCCTTCTGTTTTCCAAGAGCCTGTGCTGGCATGCGCCCAAACTCAAAAGGGCACAGCCACACAGGCATAACACTAGGGAAGCTGCCAAGTTTCTGTAAGGGCCGTGTATCGGCATTCACTCTGAGCTGGAAGAGTGCAGCTGAGCAGGCCTAACGCTATGGAAGCCCCAGACTTCAGTAAGAGCCCTGCATTGACGTGCCCCAGGCTTCTGTTGGCAAAATCAGTCTGTCCTTTTTTGGGTGGCTGGGCCTATATTAAGGTAGGGGCCTGGAGCTGCAGCTCCAATAGCCCCTACGTTAATCCAGCCCTGAGGCTATCCCCCCTTCAGTCCATCATAACTGCTGCTGCCAGGCTCATCCACCTTACATACCGCTCAGCGTCTGCTACCCCTCTCTGCCAATCCCTCCACTGGCCGCCACTAAACCAACTACTTAAATTCAAGATATACATCACTAACCTGGTGTCACAATACCAACCAAACTGTCCTCTTCGTCCCTCCCAAGACCTCCTGTTTTCTAGCATCCTTGTCACCTAATCCCATGCTGGTCTTCAGGACTTCTCCTGAGCCTCTCCCATCCTCTGGAATGCTCTACCCCAATATGTCAGACCATCTCCTACTTTGTCTACTTTTAGACGATCCCTGAAAACCCATCTCTTCAGAGATGCCTATCTGGCCCGCACCTAAAAACTGTGCATTTATTTTCTCCATCAGCACATCCCCTACAGTTATTACTACTTGCATCTCTTGACCCTCCCTCTTAGATTGTAAGCTCTAATGAGCAGGGTCCTTTGATTCCTACTGTATTACAGTGTATCATATTTGTACTGCCTACCATCAAGCTTTAAATCGCTGCGTAAACTGTTGGCGCTATATAAATCTTGTATAATGATAATAATAGTAATAAAAAAAGAAATAAAACATTTAAATAAATAAGAAAAAAAGAGCAGAAGCAAATGCCTACGTAAGTCTCGCCCACAAATGTAAACAGTGTTCAAACCACATATGTGAGATATCGCTGCGATCGGTAGAGTGAGAGTGATATGTCTAGTGCAAGACCTCCTCTGTAACTCTAAACAGGTAACCTGTAGAAAATTTTAAATATGTCACCTATGGAGATTTTTTAATTTCCGTAGTTTATCGCCATTCCACAAGTGTGCCCAATTTTAAAGCGTGCCATGTTAGGTATCTATTTACTCGGCGTAACATCATCTTTCACAGTATAGAAAAGATTTGGGCTAACTTCCATTAATTAAAATAAATAAAAGTGTTTTTCTTCCAAAAAAATGTAATTTGAAATGCTGCTGCTCGAATACAGTGGGACATAAAATATTGCAACGATTGCCATTTTATTTTCTAGGGTCTCTGCTAAAAAAAATATATAATGTTTTGAGGTTCGAAGTAATTTTCCAGCAAAAAATACTGATTTTAACTTGTAAGCAACAAGCTCCAGAAAAAGGCTCAGGCACGATGGGGTTAATATTAAAGAGGCCAGGAATCAGAAACTAAACTGTAGCCATCTAGAATGACTCCAGCATGTAGTTTTTAAATGGGACAGCTTTCTAAGATTTAGAAAGAGAATGTTTGTCAACCAATCATAATGAAGCTGTAAAGTTTCTAGTTAAGTTTAAATGGATTCCAACGCCTGTTTGGTAAGGACAGCAATCCATGTATATGAGGGACTGAACCATCAATCTTCTAACCAATGGAACCTATCAGCTTCCTATTTGGCTAAGGGGCATAATACAGGCTTTGAAGACCAGTGTTGTATTAAGGGGGAACCAAGCATTATCCGTTTAATGAAACATTTATGAGAGGCTTTTGCAGAAGTCAGCATTGAAAGTCAAGCACTAAGAAAACAATTAGCAGAGTCATTATGGGAACAAGCATGCCTGCGGGCTTTCTATGAAACAGCTGTGTGCATTAATCTAGCCACCTTTTCATTAAGCAATTAAAAGATGTTCCCACTATATTTATGATTAGTCTATGAAGTTCCCATGCAGCCTGGTTAGCCAAGTCCCCTTTCATGATTCAGAAAAAGAAAAAATGTTGTAAACCTAACTGGACTCTTATCTGAACACAAAGATTAAAGCCTAACTCCAGCTTTGCTATTTAAAATAGTTTCTTTTGGTCAAGCTGGCCTTAATTAACTATTTTCTTTACCAATATCTGTGGTCACTGTCATCATCAGCTACAAACAGTATACAGCACTGCAGTGGTGGCTAGTCCATTAGGGGTGCAGGGGCACTGCCCCCCTAATCCATGCGCCTGGCCCCTAATCTACATGCAGGGCAAAACAAAAATAAAACAAAACGCTGGCACCAGTGGCGGACCTAATAGGGGCACAAAGTCTGCACTTTCGAGTGGGCTCTTGTATTCCACCAATTTGGGGGGGGCTGACTGGGGGTCAGGGGGCCCTTTATTTTTTTGTACTGGGGTCCTGAAGGTTCTTGGTATGCCTCTGGCATACATAAAGGTTTCTGTTCATCCAGGATTAATCATCTCTCTTAAATAATTTAGGAGTTGTACCGATTACTGGATGATTATTAAGTGACCTAGGAAGCTCCTGCAGTAATTAGGGAAGACCCCCGAGTGGAATATCTGAAAACTCCTGTTACAACTGAACCCAGCATTTTCCAGAGTTCACTTTACACCAAGCTAGAATCTGTTTCATATGGGTTGCCTTAAGATATTTATATAAATCTGGGAGGCCTATTCCCACCGGTGGCTTAAGTTTAGACTGTGTCAAGAGGGACTGATTTAGTCTGAGATTTATTGGCCTAGAGGAACTTCCCAAATTCACCATTAACCTATTTGAGAAATGTCATTGGAATCCCAACTGGCAGGGTCTGATGGAGATAGAAGAATCAAGGGAGCCCATCCATCTTAAGTAGACTATTTCTCCAGAACCAGAAAAAAAAAAAAACACTAATTACCTAATGATATCTTGATGAATCTGAATCAACAAGCCCATATCCTTTTCCACTGGTACTTTATATCTGCTTTTTTTGTTTAAACTCTATGTATGCATTCTTTGTTTTACAAATAAACATTTAATATGTGGCAAAGAATTGCTAAAGCACTATGACAAAGATAACATGGCAAACAGTACTTGCTATGTCATTCTTTGTATTGCGATGTCTAAGGCTGGGTTCACACCTATGTGAACTGGATGCAGGGGTTTCTCCGCATCCAATTTGCATGGTAGGAGATTGTGGCCTGCTTTCTATGGAACCGGTTCACATATCTCCACCTCCCTCTGGTGCGAATTTGCACAAGGGGTCCTGTGCATCTTTTGGTCTGTTTCAGGTCCGAATTCAGCCCAAAGA
This sequence comes from Lithobates pipiens, assembly GCF_037356315.1. Classification (NCBI taxonomy): domain Eukaryota; kingdom Metazoa; phylum Chordata; class Amphibia; order Anura; family Ranidae; genus Lithobates; species Lithobates pipiens. Next base: position 207,285,662 of record NW_027507787.1, read on the forward strand.
TTCAAGCTGAAATCGGACCTGAAACGGTGGATGGCGACGCACCGGACCCCATCTGTGAGTTGCATGCGGTGATAGTGTGAACCCAGCTTGATAAGCAATAAGTCACTGTTGTAATGACTCATTGAGTTATGTAAACCAGTGGCTATCAGCGATGCACCTGCAAACAAAGTATTGTGAAAAAGAGACTAGCACGTCACTCTCTAGTTTCTATGGAAAATGGCAAAATATCAATATGCATTATTTTGTATGTAGCCGACTAAAATAAAAATGATATAGATATATACACACTATATTACCAAAATTATTGGGACACCTGCCTTTACACACACATTAACTTTAATGGTAACCCAGTCTTAGTCCGTAGGGTTCAATATTGATTTGGCCCACCCTTTGCTCCTATAACAGCTTCAACTCTTCTGGGAAGGCTGTCCACAAGGTTTAAGAGAGTGTCTATAGAAATGTCTTAGTACACTGATGCCTTAAGAGTTCCCTTCACTGATACTAAGGGGCCAAGCCCAACCCCTGAAAAACAACCCCACACCACAATCCCCCCTTCCCCAAATGATTTGGACCAGTGCACAAACCAGGTCCATAAAAACATGGATGAGCGAGTTTGGTTTGGAGGAATTTGACTGTTCCTGACCTCAATCTGATAGAACACCTTTGGGATGAATTAGAGTGGAGACTGCAAACCAGGCATTCTCGTTCACATCGGTGCCTGACCTTACAAATGCGCTTCTGGAAGAACGATCAAACATTCCTATAGACACACTCCTAAAACTAGCTGCAAAGGGTGGGCCAACTCAATATTGAACCCAACGGACTGGGGTGCTATTAATGTTCATGTGTGTGTAAAGGCAGGTGTCCCAATAAATTTGGTAACAGTATGTGTGTATATATATATACACACACCTACATATACATATGTATATGTGTAAATATATATATGTATGTATTTAGGCATCTAGACGTGGTGAAGTTGACTAACTAAAGTTCAAACTGAGCATCAGAATGGGAAAGAAAGGGGATTTAAGTGACTTTGAACGTGGCATAGTTGTTGGTGCCGCACGGGTTGGTCTGAGTATTTCAAAAAACGCTGATCTAATGGAATTTTCATGCATAACTATCTCTAGGGTTTACATAGAATGGTCTGAAAAAGGTAAAAAAAAGAGAAAATATTCAGTAAGCGGCAGCTTCGGTGTGGATGAACATGCCTTGTTGATGTCAGAGAATGGGCAGACTCGTTCGATATTATAGAAAGGCAACAGTAACTCAAATAACCACTCATTACAACCAAAGTATGTGGAATACCATCTATGAATGCACAACAACTCAAAGCTTGAAGCAGATGGTCTACAACAGCAGAAGACCACACCAGGTGCCACTCCTGTCAGCCAAGAATGGGAAACTAAGGCTACAATTCACACAAGATCACCAAAATCGGACAATAGAAGATCGGAAAAATGTTGCCTAGTCTGACGAGTTTCGATTTCAGCTGCAAGATTCAGATGGTGGGGTCAGAATTTTGCGTAAAACATGAAAGCATGGAGCCATTCTGCCTTGTATCAATGGTTCAGGCTGGAGGTGGTGGTGTGGGGGATATTTTCTTTAAACACTTTGGGTCCCTTAGTACCAGTTAAGCATCATTTAATTGCCATGGCCTACCTGAGTATTGTTGTCCATCCCTTTATGACTACAGTGTACCCATCTTCTGATGGCTCCTTCCAGCAGGATAATGCACCATGTCACAAAGCTCAAATCATCTCACCACTGGTTTCCTAAACATGACATTGAGGTCACTGTACTCCAATGGCCTCCACAGTCTTCTGATCTCAATCAAATAGAGCACTTTTGGAAACAGGAGATTCGCATCATGGATGTGCAGCTGACAAATCTGCAGCAACTGTGTGATCCTATCATGTCAAAATGGACCAAAATTTCTGAAGGAATTTTTCCAACACCTTGTTGAATCTATGCAACAAATAATTAAGGCAGTTCTAGCCATATGGATTAGACATTTGATAACCTCTTAAGAGTGTAAGGAGCTTTCTGCAATAATATTCTATTTCCATCTCGACAGACTTTGTTAAACTATTCAATAAAAAATATATTGTAAAAAGAATTAAGGCAGTTCTGAAGGCAAAGGTGGGTCCACCCTGGTCCCAGAATACCTGGTACAATGTTTTATTTATTTGCTTAAAATCTTTGGTTAAAGCGTATCCAAAACCCATACAATGCAAACCTGAAATGATGTTAATGGTAGTAAACCATCAACTTGAATTGACAGCTATAGGTTCAACTTTTTCTATAAGGTATCCCTATTATGGAAACACCACTCTTTTTACACCTATGTGTTAATAAGACCCCTCATTATAGTAATGGATGAAAAGCTAGGTGGAGGAGAGAACAGGTCAAAACACCAACTGTCTATTGGATGTTGCTACTTGGGTAATAGAGCCCACCAAATTAGCTGGGTCCTTAGATACAGTTTGCTGGGTCCTTAGATATTCTACAACAAAGCTGAAGTGACATGCAAGGGGAGGCACACGACTGCATCCAAGTGTTAGGTTGTTAACATTAGCATAACTATGGTTTATTTCAAATAGAAGCTGAAAATGATAACCGTAAGATTCTTTTTAACACTCACCATAACCACGCCACCAGATTTGTCTGCTGTGCACATGCTCATGATGGGCGCCATGCCAATTGTTGTTCCCTGGAAGTGCACCCCGCTGTAATTAAAAGAAGGAGAAACGTAAGAGGTTAGTATGCATTATTCAATATGAAAGTCATGGTTCATGTTTCCATTATCACATATGAGGAACGCTTCTCTGTTGTTCTGGCTATGCTGCAGAGAAAACGTTTCATTACTCACATTAAAGCTGCCAGAATGGAAAGACATCTCATTTCTACAAGCTCCCATTAGCATGGTGCTGTCACTGTATTCATCTGAATATCTGTCACAGACGTTATAGGGGCAATGAAGCAGAGGCACGGACACAGCAAAGAGGAGGGAGCTGCCAAGCAGCCATCTTAACTTATTGTTAACTGCTTCGCACTGTCTGCATAATAGAGTGGTGGGTAAAGTGCATGCATTTTTTTTTAAACTGCAGATGGGTTTTTAAACTTTAATTCCTGTGCTATATAAATCATGAGACTGGCATTTCCCTTCTGCAGCCTCACTCTTTAAAGGAGACCTGCATGGAAAGAAACATGAGCAATGCCATTGCGGACATCCTTCTAAGAATACTATTTGTCTGACCGAGGCCTTCAATACTTTTTGAATCATCAACCCAGCACCTAATGCAGGTCAGAAGGTCAGAATGAGATCAGCATTTCTCATTTGGATAATTGTTCTGAGGTTAACCGCTTCAGCTCCGGAAGATTTTACCCCCTTCCTGACCAGAGCACTTTTTGTGATTCGGCACTGCGTCACTTTAACTGACAATTACGCGGTCAAGCGACGTTGCACCCAAAAAAAATTGACATCCCTTTTTTCTCACAACTAGAGCTTTCTTTTGCTGGTATTTGATCACCTCTGCAGTGTTTATTGTTTATTTTTTGCGCTATAAACAAAAAAAGAGTGTTATTTAAAAAAATTAAAAAAACGCATTATTTTTTACTTTTTGCTATAATAAATATCCCCCAAAAATATATAAAAAAAAAATTTTTTTCCCTCAGTTTAGGCCGATATGTATTCTAAATATTTTTGGTTAAAAAAAAAAAATCACAATAAGCATATATTGGTGAGTTTCCGCAAAAGTTATAGTATCTACAAATAGTTTTATGGCATTTTTATTTTTACATTTTTTTTATTAGTAATGGTGGCAATCTGTGATTTTTATCGGGACTGTGACATTATGGCGGACATATCGGACACTTTTGACACTATTTTGGGACCATTGTCATTTATACAGCGATCAGTGCTATAAAAATGCACCGATTACTGTTGTAAATGACACTGGCAGTGAAGGGGTTAACCACTAGGGGGCGACAAAGGGGTTAAGTGTGTCCTAGGGAGTGATTCTAACTGTGGAGGGGATGGGCTTCAAGTCACATGACAGGGAGCAGTGTCATCTCTGTCATGACACAAGGCAGAACGGAGAAATGCCTTGTTTACATAGGCACTTCCCCGTTCTGAGGCTCTGTGACCCGATCGCCAGGAGACCTGCGGACAGTCAGTCTGCCGGTCCCGCGGGCACGTCCACGTTGTATGCAGTGGGCGCGCGTGCACCTGATATCCCCGGCTCTTAAAGGGGATGTACAGGTGTGCCCATTTGCCCACCGCTGCCATTGTGCCGACGTATATCGGCGTGCAGCGGTCGGCAAGTGGTTAGTGCCCCAAAAACTATTAAAGTCACAAAGTGAACAGCATTTTACAAACTGGATGCCAGCCGCCATACTATCTCTTTTAAATCTTTTTTCATAGAAGTAACAGGCACTAGGGATGAGCCGAACACCCCCCGGTTCGGTTCGTACCAGAACCTTCGAACGGACCTAAAATTCGTACGAAGTTTAGAACCCTGTTAAAGTCTACGGGACTCGAACGTTCGAAATCAAAAGTGCTAATTTTAAAGGCTAATATGCAAGATATGCAACAGACAACACCAGCAATAAGGGGTATCTTCAGGTGTATACTGTGCTGGAGGCAAACAACACCCACTTTAACTCCTGCAGATGCCTGTATTAGAGAACACCAGCAATAAAGGGTAGATACAGGTGTATAATGTGCTGGAGGCATACAACACCCACTAACTCCTGCAGATGGCTGAGCAAAGAACACACTGTCCCTGCCTATCTAGCTCTTTCCCTGCATGTCAACACACTACACAAGGCAGTCACGCTGGCGGCCTTATATAGCATGGGGCGTGTACTAAACCCCCTGAGCTATAATTGGCAACAGACATCCTGCCTGTGGCCAATTATGGCTCTCCTCGCTGCCGGCGCTGTGATTGGCCAAGCATGCGGGGTCATAGTGCATGCTTGGCCAATCATGAGCCAGCAATGCACTGCGATGGCGTAGTGCATTGTGGACCGTTCGTGCCACACGAATTTGGTGAGAACGGTCCACAAAGTTCTGAATTCGCCGAACAGACGAACAGCCGATGTTCGAGTCGAACATCAGGCTCATCCCTAACAGGCACTTTGACACAAAATGAAATTTATCTTTTTAAGGCACAGGCATATCTAAGGGGTGTAAATAAATCTTGCTGTTTATGAAACAAATGACAAAAACTGCCATCGACATAAGGCAGAACATAGCTGAGACACCATATAGCAGGGTTTCTCCAGAGGATGCTAGAGGTTCCTTGGGAACTTTCTGCCTCTCAGATAAGTTTCCACTGACACCACTGACCTATTTAGCTATCTGTAAGGGGGGAATTCTTACAACCACAAGTGTAAGCAGCATTCTTCCCACTGACCATTACACTAATGTATCATGAATTGTAGATATAGACATTTTTAGCAGGAGTTCCCTGAGATTGGAAAGTGATTTCAAGGATTCCTCTGTGTTGAAAAGGTTCAGAAGGGCTGTCATATAGAATAAGCTCAGAGCGTATAATATGCCAGAATCATCCCATCCCCTGCAGAATCTCTGCTCCCAATTTTGGGATACAGTGCACATAACTGGCAGGGATCATTGCCTTATTTATGGAGAACAGTCTCAGAGATGCCTGTCTCCAATATGCCGAAAAATGTTTTCTTAACTTTCCATGGCAGTGTAATGGCACTCTAATACACACAGTCGTACACGCGGTTGGATTTCCCGATGAAAAATGTTGGATGTGAGCTTGTTGTCGGAAAGTCCAACCATGTGTATGCTCCATCGAATATTTGCTGTCGGACTTTCCGCCAACAAATGTTTTTTAGCAGGTTCTCAAATTTTCCGCCAACAAAACCTTGTTGTAGTAAAGTCCGATTGTGTGTACGGGGCATTAGAGTGTTATTGCTGTGAAAAAAATTGCGTAACCACTCATGAAAAAAATTATCTGAAGCAGTCCTGAAATTGGCTGCCTGGCCCCAATTCAGGATAGTACTAAAGATTAGCCACAGATAAGACGTTTTGACAAAATTTTCCACTTTTGCAAGCAAATATTTTTGGAAGAGCAGACCTTACTAGCTGTGCATTGTCATGAGCCTTCTGAGGTAGTAATGTTAGCTTCCGCCAGTCCAGGAACTCGTGCAGGCTCGTAAAAGGATCTTGAGTTATCGAGCACTTATCTGCATCATTCCAAATCTCAACGCCAACCAATGCCACTCGAATATTTAATTGCCTGAAAAACTAAACATATAAAAAATACATTAACAAGAAAAAAAATAAGACAAATAGTAATAATAAGAATGTATGTTTTTAAACTAAAGAACGAACCGTAGAATTGCCACATAAGTGTCACATTAGCAAAATAAAAGAAAAAAAAATCAATATTCTAATAACAATTAGATGAAGGTTACACCATCCTAAGAGTTATTTCATTAAATGCAACATTAAACCAACTGATAATTCCCTTAACATGCCAACTGAGTTTTAATCAGTAAAGATTCCAATTAAGACAGGGAATCACGAAAAAGTGAAAAGGAGCTTTTTCATCTATAATGCATAATTTATTTCTCCAAAGTTCAGTATGCTACAGGCCTGTCCTATGGGGGCATTGAGCTCTCGGTCCAAATGCAGATGATGTTGATTTTTTTCTTGAAAAAAAGACATACGAATTATTTTCATAATGTAAACTCATTGAAATACTGGTTTGACAATATTTTTACCATTTATGTATTACCCTTTAATCCCAAAAAAAGACACATTTTTACAAAGTGAACTATAATTTGATAGACTTCTACATTTACATGTACAATATAAATTGTTTACCGGTAATCCACCAAAAATATGTATGACAGAAGGTTATGTTTATAGGCTATATGATGTATGTATATAATTATATATATTATTAAAAATGTTTGAAGTGAGCATCTCCGGTAGTTCTGCAACAGACACAGCCACCAAGTTTCTTCATACACTAAATGGATAAAAGTTAGAGGTCACCTGACCTTGAGTGGGGAAAAAATAATAATTCATCTATGGGCTGCCTAAGGAAGATGGCGATTTTGAGTAGATTTTCTCTCATTTCTGTTTTTTGGTTGAAATGTCACAAGTACAATGTAGATTTTATCCATGGAGACCAAAAAAAATTTAGTTTTAGTTTAATTTAATTCCGCTTTAAATGATTTTCACCCAGAGACTAGATTTTATAAGTCTGTATATGGATTTTCCACATTGCAGATTTCTCTATTTTTACCGTAGATAAGCCATGCAAAATGCTACACATAAATAATTGAAGTCAGAATATGGTGCTATACAACTCAAGCTTTTTACTATAATTATAGTCAGTTTTAAATGTTATTAATTCTAACAGTTATTGCAGCAACTCTCCTGCAAACAAAATGTAATGCAGCCTTGTGATAATAATGTGAATGAGAAGGTAAATTATTATCAAGGCTCAAAGGGTTGAATTATTGGATGTCATATCTACAGAACAAGGGGCTGATTGGGGTGTCTTATCTGATAAAGCAAATAAAGCATCAATCGGCATGATCAAATGCACATGCAAGTCTGATAACGGTTATCATCACATGATATAAAAACAATGCAGCAATGTGATGTCCCTACTTATAAAGTATTACTAAACCCAGGAGCCTGCATTCACCATGTCTGGTCTTCCACAGTACACAGAACATGGAAATGTTATTTTAGTAAATATAAACTGCTAAATACCTTTCCTCATCAGCAGTTAGAGCAGTCTTGTGACTTCTATCAGTGTCTAGCCGAGCACTAGTTAAAGCTTGTAGGAGGAGTTTTCTGACTGACCTATTAGACTGCAAGACCCCCGACCCTCTGTCTGGACAGTGCTGATTGGTCCTGTGCTGATCACATGCACTCTCCCAAGAAAAAAAAAAACCCCTCTCGCAATACACACCAAACTGAGCATGTGCAACCTGACTCCATAGACTCATATCATCAGGGGTCAGTAAAAGGAGGGGAGGATCAGAGTAGACAGCATCAAACAGCCTTTTTACACAATGTGGAGGATTAACCTCTTAGGTCCCACAGTAAGTATAACAAGCATGCTTTACTGAATATACTGACTGATTTTACTGTTGTGGGTTTAGTAACACTTTGAGAAAAGGGGCCTGTATCCAAAGGACTAATTAATTACCATAAAGACCCAAAGGTTTAAACACTACTTCAGGCAACAAGTAAAATAAATCAATGACTTTTATTAACACCATCTAGAAAAAACTGCAACAGGGCAGGTCAATGACTTTTATTAACACCATTTAGAAAAAACTGCAACATGGCAACTTAAAGTGGGGTACCCCTTAAAAAAAAAATTAAAAGTCAGCAGCTACAAATACTGCAGCTGCTGGCTTTTAATAATCGGACACTTACCTGCCCCAGGGTCCAGCGATGCGGGGGAACGAAGCCCCCCCTCGTTCCCCGCTCTGCTCGCAGCGCTGTCATGCATACTGTGGGCACCCGGCTGTGGCTTCACAGCGGGGCACCCACTGCGCATGCGCGAGCGGCGCAGGGCGCCGTGATACGCCGTACAGTCACCTGGGACACGTGACAGGTCCCAGGTGAATGTGCGGCGCAAGGAGAAGTGATGTCACCAGCCCGGGCAATGAAGAAGGCAGACTACGAGGGACCCCCTAGCAACCGGTATTTAGAGGTGAGTAAAACATTTTTTTTTTGCCAATTATTATTTATTTTTATTTTTTATGAATTTTAAGCAGCTTTTCATTTTTTGGTGGCAACACCACTTTAACTCACTTTACATTAAAGTGAACCTGTTGGGTACCACAAAGTATTAAATAATAAAAAAAAAAACGCAGGCAATAATTACCTAGGTTTACGGTCAGATTCAAGTTTTTCTGGAAGGAGCCCTAACCACATTCTAAGACCCCATACACACTATTAGATTTCTGCAGATTTTTGTCTTCAGATTAACCAAAATCATATAATATGAGGTCAAACGTTAAGAGTTTTAATTTGTATGCAATCAGGCAGGCCGGCCCTTGCACTACATGGTTTTGGCAAATCTGAAGACCAAAATCTGCAGAAAATCTAATAGTGTGTATGGGGATTAAGAGTGAATATAGAGCCTTAACTTCGGCCCATGTCAATAGCAAGCCCCACTGCTCCCTGGTGCCAAACCTTGGCTCTTTAATCAAACAGTTCAATGCCAGAGACTTCACTGGCCTCGAAGGTTCTCGCACTTGCCCGTTAAATGGCAGGAAAGGAAATTAGCTATGTGAGGAATCAAGGGCTGGTGCCACTTTTTTTATAGAAGTCAATGCTATGTATACGGTCTAAGCCTGGGATCCAGGGTGCTCCCCAGGCACACAGGAACCGATTTCAAGATAAACAAAAGTACTTGCAGCTACAAACAAGGTGCCCTCACATATTTGGTGGCACGTTGCAGATTCACTTAAATTCAATCCAACCAGAATGTAAAAAAAAAAATTAAAAAAAATTGTGGACTGCTTTCTTGTCACATGACTTCTCTTTTTCTCTCCCCCTTGGTTGGCCCATTCCCCCTGCTCAGTAGCTGGATCTTCTAGAGCAGTGGTTTCCAACATCAGTCCTTAACAGAAACCCTCAAAAGGCCATGTTAGAAGAATTTCCTTTGGATAAAAGCACTTTCATAAATTCAAAGTCATTGACATTCATTTAAAGCACCTGTGCAGGATGAAGGAAATGCTGAAAATATGATCTGTTGGGGGTACTTGAGGACTGAGGTTGGGAACCAATGTTCTAGAACACAGCTTTCCTACCTAGAAAATGGTTCTAAACAAATGGTTGGCCTGGTGCACTAAAGCTACACCTGAAAAAAAGAATCCATTGGCAGACAGGCTTACACTCCTGTACACCCCTGACATGCATAAACGCCTAGCTTTAGGCCAAATTTTTCCAACTTTTTTTTTTAATTTAAGAAAGTGGATAAAATGTTATTACGTTTGTCAGCTTTTTTGTGTGTAACCCCATTAGAGAAATCTGTCCTCGCTTACTGTCTTTGTGATGCCTGAAGAAGAAATGGAGAGCGTGGCACAGAAAACAAACATTTTCAAAAGTTTCAATCTTTGTCCAATCTACTATTATTATTATTATTATTCAGGATTTATATAGCGCCAACAGTTTGCGCAGCGCTTTACAATATGAGGGCAGACAGTACACTTACAATACAATTCAATACAGGAGGGATCAGAGGGCCCTGCTCGTTAGAGCTTACAATCTAGAAGGGAGGGTCAAGTTGAAACAAAAGGTAATAACTGTGGAGGATGAGCTGATGGAGAAAATGAAAATACAGTTAGGTGTGGGTGGGGTAGGCTTCTCTGAAGAGAAGTGTTTTCAGGGATCGTCTAAAAGCTAATAAAGTAGGAGATAAGCGGACAGATTGGGGTAGGGCATTCCATAGGATTGGGGAGGCTTTGGAAAAGTCCTGGAGGCGAGTATGGGAGGAGGTGATGAGGGAGCTAGAGAGCAGGAGGTCTTGAGAGGAACGAAGAGGACGAGTAGGTTGGTATTTAGAGACTAAGCTAGTGATGTAACTGGGGGCAGAGTTGTGGATGGCTTTGTATGTAATTGTTAGTATTTTGAATTTAATTCTTTGGCTGAGTGGAAGCCAGTGGAGGGATTGACAGAGAGGAGTAGCAGACACAGAGCGATTGGTAAGATGGATGAGTCTGGCAGCGGCATTCATAATGGATTGAAGAGGTGATAGACTATGTAGAGGTAAGCCAATGAGAAGGGAGTTGCAGTAGTCGAGGCGAGAGATGACCAGCGAGTGAATTAAGAGCTTTGTTGTCTCATTGGTTAGAAAGGGGCGTATTTTGGAGATGTTGCGGAGGTTGAGGCGGCAGGATTTGGACAGTGATTGGATGTGTTGCTTGAAGGAGAGTTCAGAGTCCAGGACTACACCTAGAACCTTGGCATGGGGGGATGGGCTTATGGTTGTGCCATCAATTTTGACAGCGAGATCAGGGGAAGGGGCATATGGGGGAGGAAAAATTATAAGTTCGGTTTTGGATAGATTGATTTTGAGGAAGTGGTGTGACATCCAGACTGATATATCTGATAGTAAATTAGTGATACGTGAGGAGACAGAGGGAGTGAGCTGAGGGGTAGAGAAATAGATTTGGGTGTCGTCAGCATAGAGGTGGTATTGGAAGCCGTGGGAGGCTATCAGTTGACCCAGGGAGGAGGTATAGATTGAAAATAGGAGTGGTCCAAGAACAGAACCTTGGGGGACCCCAACAGAGAAAGGAGAGGAGGAAGTAGAGTTGTAAGTAGGGATGAGCTTCGTGTTCGAGTCGAACGTACGTTCGACTCGAACATTGGCTGTTCGGCCGTTCGGCGAATTCCGAACGTTTGGGCCGTTCGCGTCAAAATTCGAGTGGCGCGCGCGGACCACAATGCACTGCGGTGGCGCAGTGCATTGCTGGCTCATGATTGGCCAAGCATGCACTGTGACCCCGCATGCTTGGCCAATCATAGCGCCAGCAGCGAGGAGAGCCATGATTGGCCACAGGCATCCTGCCTGTGGCCAATCATAGCTCAGGCTGTGTAGTGCACGCCCCACACTATATAAGGCCGCCTTTGAGGCGGCCTCGTGTAGTGTGTTAGCATCTGAAGCAGTGGGTGTTCTGTGTACCTTCAACACAGTACACACCGATCGTTTTTGGCTGATTTCCTATCTTGCTGCTGTGTAGTGGTTGTTGTCTGTGCCCTGACCGCAGTATACACCACTATATTCACCTCACCTATATAGCTAGTGATCTAGCTTTAACCACTTAACAACTGCCCATTGCCGATTAACGGCTTCAGGGCGGTTGTTTAACTCTGAGAGGCCGTTAATTAACGGCCTCCCAGAATTCTGCTCTCGCGCGCCCCCTGGGGCGCGCACTCGAGAGCATCCGTGACCGCCGGAGCCGTTTACCACGTGATCGCTCCGTCAAATGACGGAGTGATCACTTGTAAACAAACCTCCCCTCTCTGTACCGATCGGTACAGCGGAGGGGAAAGAGATCGGTGTCAGCAGCGATGTGGGCTGCATCTGCAGTGCCCACATCGCTGCTCACCGAATTTAACCCCTCAATTCCCTGCCAATACTCTGCAATACCAGTGCATACTCTGCAGTACCCTGCCATTACTCTGCAGTACCCCATTACTCTGCAGTACCCCATTACTCTGCAGTACCCCGCCATTACTCTGCAGTACCCCGCCATTACTCTGCAGTACCCCGCCATTACTCTGCAGTGCAGTACCCTGCCATTACTCTGCCATTACTCTGCAGTACCCTGCCATTACTCTGCAGTACCCCCCAATACTCTGCAGTACCCCCCAATACTCTGCAGTACCCCCCAATACTCTGCAGTACCCGCCATTACTCTGCAGTACCCCGCCATTACTCTGCAGTACCCTGCCATTACTCTGCAGTACCCCCCATTACTCTGCAGTAACCCCCATTACTCTGCAGTACCCTGCCATTACTCTGGAGTACCCCCCAATACTCTGCAGTACCCTGCTATTACTCTGTAGTACCCCGCCAATACCCCGCCAATACTCTGCAATACCCTGCCATAAATTGCCATACCCAGCCATACTCGGAGATACCCAGCCATACTCGGTGATACCCTGAAATACCCAGCCATAGACGCCCCCCACCCCTCACCGCCCTCCGGTGCTTCTACCAACTCGCCAGTACGATCAAAGCCAGAATCTTTATTTTTATTTTTATTTCAGGCTTCCCAGGAAAGAGGTGAGATGTGGGGTCATATTGACCCCCAGATTTCACTGTAAAGAGGACCTGTCACCCCATATTCCTATTACAAGGGATGTTTACATTCCTTGTAATAGGAATAAAAGTGACCAAAAATATATTTTTGGGGAAAAAAATGTCAAACTAAAATAAATAAAGTAAAATGAACAATAAAAAAAAAAAAAATTTTTAAAAGCGCCCATGTCCCCATGTGCTCGCATGCAGAAGCGAACGCATGCGTAAGCCCTGCCCACATATGAAAACGGTGTTCAAACCACACATGTGAGGTATCGCCAAGAACGTTAGAGCGAGAGCAATAATTCTAGTCCTAGACCTCCTCTGCAACTCAAAACATGTAACCAGTAAAAAAAAATTTAAAGTGTCGCCTATGGGGATTTTTTAAGTAGCGACGTTTGGCGCCATTCCACGGGCATGTGCAATTTTGAAGAGTGACATGTTTGATATCTATTTACTCAGCATAACTTCATCTTTCACTTTATGCAAACATTGGGCTAACTTTACTGTTTTTTTTGTTTGTTTTTTTAAGCACAAAACTGTTTTTTCCCCCAAAAAAACGCGTTTGAAAAATTGCTGTGCAAATACCGTGTGAGATAAAAATTTGCAACGACCACCATTGTATTCTCCAGGGTCTTTGCTAAAAAAAAAAATATAATGTTTTGGGGTTCTCTGTAATTTTCTAGCAAATAAATGATGATTTTTACATGTAGGAGAGAAATGTCAGAATTGGCCTGGGTGCTCCAGAACGCCTGATGGCGCTCCCTGCATGTTGGGCCTCTGTATGTGGCCACGCTGTGTAAAAGTCTCACACATGTGGTATCGCCGTACTCGGGAGTAATAGCAGAATGCGTTTTGGGGTGTAATTTGTGGTATGCATATGCTGTGTGTGTGAAATAACCTGATAATATGACAATTTTGTGGAAAAAATAAAAAAAAAAGGAAATAGGCCGTCAGTACTTCAGGTGTGATCAATTTTCAGATATTGGCACCATAGCTTGTGGACTCTATAACTTTCACAAAGACCAAATAATATCCACCAATTTGTACTTATTTTGACCAAAGATATGTAGTAGTATGAATTTTGGCCAAAATTTATGAAGAAAAAAATTACTAATCTGCTAAATTTTATAACAGAAACGAAGAAAAATTCATTTTTTCGCCGAATTTTCGGTCTTTTTTCTTTTATAGCACAAAAAATAAAAAACTGAGAAGTGATTAAATACCACCAAAAGAAAGCTCTATTTGTGTGAAAAAAAGGACAAACATTTCCTATAGGTCCAGTGTTGCATGACTGAGTAAATGTCATTCAAAATGTGAGGGCACCGAAAGCTGAAAATTGGTCTGGTTATTAAGGGTGTTTAAGTGCCCAGTGGTCAAGTGGTTAATAATAGAGCTTGCAGTCAGTAGTGTTAGGAGATGAGTAGTGTTAGGAGCTCTGTACCCAGTACATACCGCTATAATATAGGGCAGGCCCCTACTTTCAAACATCCAACTTACAAACATCTCCTACTTGCAAACTCAAGGAGACAGCAGCAAGTGAGATGAAAAAAGATGGACGACAAAACAAATTATACAGGGGTGATAACCCTTCCCTATGTTTTCCAAAAAGCTTAAAAATAGTTTTTTTGACTGGAGCTACACTTTAAAAATGTACCGGTTGAAAATTACAAACAGATTCAACTTAACACAACAAACCTACACAGTCCCTGTCTTGTTTGCACCGCCTGTATACTGCTGTTCTGAGTATATAGGGCCTGGGGGCCACACGCATTTCCTTTTTTTAATATGGGTACGGGGTTCCCCTTAATATGCGTACAAGACCCAAATAGGCTGGTAATGGGCAGGGAGGGCTACCCATGCCATTTTTCTCAATGATTTTCAACCATATTGCAAGAACCAGATATAACATTAAAACCGCAAGCAGTTTTAAATGGTGTTATTTCCGTTTAATGTCATTTGGTGCAGTGACTGTTCTAAACACGGGAAACACGTGGCACTTCACAGGCATACTACAGACACCCCCCAGGCACCATATTTAAAGGAATATTTCACCTTTTTTTTCACTTTAATCGTCATTAAAATCAGTGCTCCCGCCAAAACGGCAGTTTTTAAAACTTTTTTTTGCAGTGACCCATGTCCCCTGAGGCAGGAGGCAGGTCCCCAAACCCTTTTTAGGACACTATCTTGCATATTAGCCGTTAAAATTAGCACTTTCCATTTCGAACGTTCGAGTCCCATAGACTTCAATGGGGTTCTAACGTTCGTTTCGAACGCGGGGGTCGTTCGCAAGTTCTGGTGCGAACCGAACCGGGGGGTGTTCAGCTCATCCCTAGTTGTAAGAAACGCTAAAGGTGCGGTTGGATAAGTAGGAAGAGAACCATCGTAGAGTACGGTCACGGAGACCAAAGGTGTGGAGTTTTTTGAGAAGGAGGGGGTGGTCAACCGTATCAAAGGCAGCAGAGAGGTCCAGGAGGAGGAGTACAGAATAATGTCGTTTGGTTTTGGCCGTTAGTAGATCGTTTGTTAGTTTTAGGAGAGCAGTTTCTGTGGAGTGTTGAGGACGAAATCCAGACTGAAGGGGATCAAGAAGGCTATTATCAGCGAGGTGGTCACTCAGTCGGTTGTAGACCAGACGTTCGAGTAGTTTGGATAAAAAGGGGAGCAAGGAGATGGGGCGTAGGTTGTTTGGATTGGATGGGTCCAGTGAGGGTTTTTTAAGTATGGGTTTGACAAGTGCATGTTTTAGAGAGTTGGGGAAAATGCCAGAAGAGAGGGAGAGATTGAAGATGTGAGTTAGAGAGTGTAGCATAGAGTCAGAGGGTGAACGCAGCATTTGCGAGGGAACAGGGTCCAGAGGGCAGGTGGTAAGGTGGACATTACCAAGTAGTTTAGCAACTTCGGCTATATTGGGGGGGTTGAAGGAGGGAAGTAATGATTGTGCCTGTGGGCATGATGTGTAAAGCGTGGAGGGTATCAGAACAGTAGAAATCTCCACGCGAATTGTATCAATCTTCTGTTTGAAGTGATTAGCAATCTCCTGGGCAGTGAGTGAGTTGGCGGGTGGAGGCGGTGGAGGACGAAGTAGAGAGTTGAAAGTAGAGAAGAGTTGACGGGGACGGGATGATAGGTTGCTGATGAGAGTGATAAAATAGTTCTGCTTGGCAGAGAGCAGGCAAGAATTGTAATTTTGGAGGGCAGATTTATATTGGTTGAAATCTCTCTGAGACTTGGTCTTGCGCCACAGGCGCTCATGAGCACGACTACGTTTTTTCAGACTTCTAGTGGCATCTGTTTGCCAAGGTTGAAGGGGTCGGGGCTTAATTCTGTGTGTAGTGAGGGGGGCCAGTGAGTCCAGAGAGGCCAGAAGTGAAGTGTTGTAGACAGAAGTGGCTAGGTTGGTGCAGGATAGGGGTGAGATTTTGTCGTAGAGGTTGTCAATAGCAGAGTAGAGAAGAGAAGGCTTCAGATGACGTAGGTTTCTGCAGGGAACTTTAATGCGGTTGGAGGGAGAGGAGGTGAAGGAGAGAGTGAAACTAATAAGGTGGTAATCAGAGAGAGGGAATGGATAGTTAGAGAGTTTGCATGGAGTGCAAAGGTGAGAGAAAATGAGGTCAAGGATATTGCCTTCGGAGTGAGTAGGATCATGTATCCACTGCTTCAGGTCAAAGGAGGAGGTTAGGCTGAGAAGTTTGGAAGGAGCAGAGGTGTTAGTATTAATAGGGATGTTGAAGTCCCCGAGAATGATTGTGGGGATTTCAGAAGAAAGAAAGTAGGGTAGCCAGGCAGAGAAGTCATCAAGAAATGTTGATACTGGTCCAGGGGGCCTGTAGATCACGGCTATTCTTAAAGAAATTGGAGTGAAGAGACGAATGCAGTGTGCTTCGAAAGAGGAGAGTGACAGAGAGGGAGGTGGCTGAAGTACCTGGAAGGTGCTATGTGGGGCTAGAAGGATTCCAACACCTCCTCCCTTATGTCCATTGGATACTACAATTCTATTTTGTTTTTTTGTACCTGTTTTTTTATATGGCTCATGGAGAGATTTCCCATCACTTCCTCACCTGATAGGAAGTGAGGAGGAATCTTCCCAATAAGGACAGAGAACACAGATGGGAAAAAACAAAACAAAGAGCATCTACTATCCAAAATTGAAACAATACGTTTGGACTGGAAATACAAACATCAGACAAAACATATGACAGACCAACTCACTATGAGAAAAAAAACCTTCAAAGATCGTTACTGGGCAACCCTAACACCAAAGTATCCTGGTACACTACAGCTACGTCTGAATAAAAAATGAAATGTTCGGTTTATGATTCCGCAGACCAAACATTCTCAATGCCCTCATTATAGTCTTTTAACTGTCTATTTATGCATTCCTCTAATCATTCAGAAAGAAATTATTCATTTTCTTTCTTCAATCTTACTGCAGTCTCCCAGAAGCAATGCTCAGGAGGGAAGAGACACCGCAAATAATTATCAGCAAGGGGCTACAGTCCCATTACAGGGCCCCTTAATGGCGAGGCTCAGTCTAGCAACGGAAACATTATATAAAATTCAAATTATAGTAAACTGAATATGTCACAAAAAGGGCACCTGAATACATTGCAGTTCACTAATTAAAGTAAAAGCTGTATCTGCTGAATTTCACAGCGTCTGGATTAATGTTAAAGTATAATAGAAAATTCCTTTTTTGGTGCAGCCATGTTAAATAATTATTTGCAGTGTCCACGCACCCAGCAGAGCTGAGAACTCTTTCTCTATAGTGATGTCAGAAACTCAATTGAATGTAGCCAAAAGGCTGATGCTGCACTGCTGATTACTTGGCAATGGCAGAATCAATTTCAATAAAAAAAAAAAAGCAAAAGTAAATCTCTAAGAAAGTCTCAGTGTACCTGCTAAAAATGAGGATTATGATGACACTTTGATCTTGCTTCACACAGTGGATAAACAAAATAATCACCCCCCCCCCCCCCCCCAACATAAACATGTCAGAAGAAAAAATTCAAAAACAGAATCACCAAGTTGGAAAAAGGATCACCTCCTCCTAAGGCCCCTTTCACACTGGAGCATTTTGAAGGCGCTATAGCACCTGCAAAACGCCCTAAAACAGCTGCTCCATGCACTCCAGTGTGAAAGCCCGAGTGCTTTGGACACTTAAGTGGTGCGCTGGCAGGGCACCAGAAACAGTCCTGCTAGCAGTTTCCTTGGAGCGGTGAAAGAGCAGTGAAATCACCGCTCCTCCACCGCTGCTCCCCATTGAAATAGTTTTGCGGGCAGATTTAACCCATTTCGGCAAATAGTGCCGCTAAAACGACAGTAAAGTGCTGGTAAAAATAGTGCCACTTTACCGGTGACGGCCCAGTGTGAAAGGGGTCTAAAAATGACTTGTAAACTCAATCAGGTGTAGCCAATCCCCTTCTCAATGGCACACAATGCCATTTGAATTTCCAGTGTGATCAGCTGAGGTCATTTTAAATTCGCTCAGCATGAAAAGAGCTTTCCTGGAACATTTCAGTCCCTGATAGTGCAACTGATAGTGCAACTGAAGCAAACAATCAACTATGGGGGGGGGGGGCAGACACCGTCATTGGGATTTCCGGTATAAGGTATTGGACAGCCACAAGTCAGGAGATGGATACAAAAATGTCAAAGGCTTTATCGATGCCTAGAAGCACAAGTCTGGAGTATATTATTAAGAAGTGGAAGGTATTTGGTACAACACAGACCCTTCCCTGGATAAGGATGTTGCTCCAAACTAGATGAAAGAGCCAGGAGGAAACTGGTCAGAGAGGCTACCAAGAGGTCTACAGCAACTCTGAAGCAGTTGCAGGAATTTATGACAAAGTGGTCATTGTGTGCATGTGACAACAATATCATAAATTCTCAACAATTGTGGTTAGTATGGGAGGGTTGCAAGAAAAAAGCCACATGCAGTCATGACTGAGCTTTGCCAAAACGCACCTTGAAGATTCTGAGGCCACATGGAAAAAGGTGTTATGGTCAGATGAGACTAACATTTAATTATTTGGCCTCAAAACCAAACAATATGTCTGGATGAAATCCAATCCAACTGACTATCAAAATAACACCATTCCTACACTAAAGCATGGAGGTGGTAATAACCTGTTATTGGGGGGGGGGGCAAAATACCGTCAAATTATTGAGGAAAATCAGCTGCCCTCTTCCAAAAAGTACACAGCAAAAATTACCACACAGAGCCCAGACTTAAATCCCATTGAAAATCTGTGGAATGCAGTCCACAAACGGTCACCATCAAATTTAACTGAACTTGAGCAGTTCTGCAAAAAAGAGTAGGCAAATATTGCAAAGTCTAGATGTGCAAAGGTAGTAGAGACATGTTCCAAAAGACTAAAGGCTGTAATTAAAGCAAAAGGAGGTTCAACAAAATACTGACACAATGGGGTGATCCTTTTTCCAATTCTGTGATTTGTTTGAATTGTTTAAAACAATTCTGACATGTTGGGGTTATATCTTTCTCTACAATGTTATAGGTTGAAGAAAATACAGCCGGATAAAACAAAAACTATGTCTGACCATTTCAGAGTGCAAAGCAACAAAATGTGATTATCTTAGAGGGGCGATTATTTTCTATACAAACTGTATGTGATAGATTTGGTTTAAGGTCAGCTGTCACACAAATACGTTTCATTTTAATTATATGTAAAGCCAAAACATTTTTTTTTTGTTTTAAATATGAGTAAGAAAGTTTTAAAAACCATACCTAGTTACTTTTTGTTGCCTATTTCCAACTAAAGAGATTTTCCAGAACGTTCTGAGCTGGGGGAAGCAAATTGAAATTGAACGGAATTCCCATTTTAGAAAGTTGTCACCAGAACAGGTTCAGCCACTGTTGTATTCTCCCTCACCTCTGGCTCTCATGACAACGTAAACATTTTGGATCTTCTTTTAATCCCTTCCCACTGAGCATATGAATATATACAGCTTCACAGAAGTGGGTCTTTATCCATGGGCTGTACAGTAGGTGCCGCCGATATTGTGTTTCCAGCGCGATCCCGTCACGCTGGTTCTCGCGCTGGCTGAATGGGAAAATGTAAAATTTTCCTATAGCAGTGTACGCGAGAGATAAGCGACAATGTCGCCTCCCTAATAAGATCTGCATGCCTTCAGGGGCATACGGCATACCAAAAAAACGGCATGGGGGTCCCCCCAAAAGCCATACCAGACCCCTATCCGAGCATGCAACCTGGCCGGTCAGGAAAGAGGGTGGGGACGAGCGAGGCCCCCCCCCACCTGAGCCGTACCAGGTAAGGCCAGGTGGGTGCTTCTGGGATGGGGGGAGCCCTGCGGCCCCCCCCACCCCAAAGCACCTTGTCCCCATGTTGATGAGGACAAAGGCCTCTTCCCGACAACCCTGGCCGTTAGTTGTCAGGGTCTGCGGGCGAGGGGCTTATCGGAATCTGGGAGCCCCCTTTAATAAGGGGACCCCCAGATCCCAGCCCCCCACCCTATGTGAAGAAGTATGGGGTACATAGTACCCCTACCCATTCACCTTGGGAAAAAAGTGTTAATAAAAAAAAAACACATATATATACCTATATAAGTGATCACGCAGCACTCACATTACAGTGGGAGAGAGCATCGTGTCAACATCGGAAGTAGAAAGAAGAAAGAAGAGAGAAAAGGGAAGAAGGATGGAGGATGGAGGAGACCAGGCTCCTCTGCTACTTAAAGTGCTGGAAGAAGATAGCGGAGGAGCCCAGAAGAAGACGCTGGAGAACGGGAGAAGAGGAGGGAGAGCGCAGAGAAGAACCGGAGAGCGCGGAGAAGAACCGGAGAGCACAGAGAAGAACCGGAGAGCGCCAAGGAGTCGGAAGAAGACCCCCAGTCGGCGGTGACAATGGCGAAGGAGAAAGTCGGGCTCCTCCGCTAGTAAAAGAGCTGGAAGAAGATAGCCAAGGAGCCCGGTGAGAATACCCCTGAAGTCGGAAAAGAGGACCCTGGAGCAGCCTAATAAATTACTTTGAAAACCTGTGTTGTGCTTTTTGTTTTTTTTTATTAACCCTTTTTCCCTAGGTGAATGGATAGGGGTACTATGTACCCCATACTCATTCACATAGGGTGGGGGGCCGGGATCTGGGGGCCCCCTTATTAAAGGGGGCTCCTGGATTCTGATAAGCACCTCGCCCGCAGACCCCGACAACCAACGGCCAGGGTTGTTGGGAAGAGGCCCTTGTCCTTCCCTGAAGCACCCACTCCCCCATGTTGAGGGCATGCGGCCTGGTACGGCTCAGGAGGGGGGGCACTCGCTCATCCCCAACCCCTTTCCTGACCGGCCGGGCTGCATGCTCGGATAGGGGTCTGGTATGGATTTTGGGGGGAACTCTACGCCGTTTTTCCGTGTAGGGGGTTCCCCTTAAAATTCCTACCAGACCTAAGGGCCTGGTATGCCTCTGGAGGGGGAACCCATGGTAGTTTTTTTATTTAAAATTTGGCGTGGGGGTTCTCCCTGGCGTAGGGGGTTCCCTTAATATTCATACCAAATACAGTGCCTGGTATTGGCAGGAATCCAATTCGGATCCCCACACCAGTGTGAACCCGGCCTCAATGTCAGCGATGCTTGTCGCTTATTGCCAAAGGAAAATAAACATTTTTCCTTTCCCGATGCGAGCCGGCTCGGCGCTGGCTCTCGCGACAAAATATCGTGGGCACCTACTGTATATATAGGTGCTGCAGCACACTACCAACACAGAAAATGAGCTGTCAATCAGTAACAATCAGTAACAATAGCCAACAATCTGTAACCGGGAGGTCAGGTTTCCGATCATGCCGTGGTAGCTTCTGATTGGCTAATACAGTTATCAGTCACTAAATAGCTCACCCCTGTGTTTTCTCCTATTGAATGGAGAACAAGATACACTGTATCTTTTTCTCCTTGCTAGAGGAGAATATTTAAACAAAAAAACATGTATGTAAAAAAAAAAAAATAATGACAAAAAGGCTAGATTAAGCTTTCATCTAGGTCAGTGTCAGGTGTTGTTGAACACAATGGCCAGCCTAAGAATTACAGTCCAAAACAAAAAGTAAAAAATCTCAAGCAAAACAGTATCACATCTCCTGGCTAGTAAAATATACTGGGTTTGCTTCAGACAGGTTACTTCACATCCATTAACACAGGGGAAGACAAATTCTATCCCAGGTGGGGAATAAGATGTGATCAGTGATTGACCCCCTGCAGCCTGCTACAATCCCTTCCTCTGCCACCCAGCTATCTCATGAACCGTAAAATCCTATGTGGCAGATATACTCCATCCAAAACTGACAGGGGCTATTTGTCAGACAGGGTAAGAGTTAGGCCTGGTTCACACCTATGCAGGTTGCAGTTTGCATATTTCAGGTGCATTTTGTGTTTTTCAATACAAGTTTTTGATCCACTGAAGTCTAAGGAACCAAAAAAACAGAAAGAAGTCCCTGGACCTTTCCATAAAATGTACAGATGTGAACATGACCCATAGGAAACCATGTTAAATGGACTGTAGTGTGTTTCTACAAAACTGAAACTGCATAGGTGTGAACCAGGCCTTAACCGCTTGCCAAATATATAACTTGCATATACAGCAGCAAGGAGGCTCTGCTGCACAGGAATGCGTACCTATATATATATATATATTTTTTTTTTTTATTGTCTGTATTTTTTTGTTCATAGCGCAAAAAATTTAAAAACACAAACGCAGAGGTGATCAAATACCATCAAAGGAAAGTTCTATTTGGTTCCATTACCATTTACCATCAAATGAAAGCCCAATTTTCCTTGAAAAAAATTAAGTATTATTCCCTGGGATACACTATGTAGTTGCAACATGTAAAGTTTAACACATGTTAAAGTTGCAAAATTGTGCTCAGGTGTCAAGATTTGTTTTACCTCCATCATGTAAGGGTTAGGGTAAATTATCTACAGTACATAAGAAATGTGGGAAAATTAAAAAAAAAAAAAAAAGTTTACAAAATTGCAGTTTATACACACAGTGACCAATCAAAGTTTCATCTTTTTTTTTTTACTTCTGAAAACTAGAAATCTGATGGAACATCTAAAACAAAAGATAAAAACAAATCAAATATTTGTCCCTGAACTTTAAATAAATTTACAAATGAATGGCACTGACCTTATCCACATAATTGGCCATTTCTAGAAGCCGGTGTTTAACTTTATCCACATCTTTTCCTTGTCGCTGATACTGAGAAGAAGGAGAGAACAGTCATCACCAGATTTTCAATAAACAGCAGGACATACTGTAACTGTAATTAGCATAATCGTTGCACCTGCAAACATGGCTGCTAGAGCTACTTTAAAATCTCTGAACATTCAACAGCAATATGGTAAAGTGTATGTTGGGATCCTCGGATTGCAGATGCCACAATGGCAGCCAAGGGAAAACTGTTCTAACGATTGTATACAGAGATGCCTGGATGTACAAGGATTGATGGGACCCACTGCCCCATTACGCCACTGCTTGAAAAATGATGACACCTGTTTAGGATCAGATTATGCAAAAAATGTTCATAAAAAGGAAGATTGCTGTATGTATGAAGAGCAAAATAGATGACAGTGCAAATATGTGATAATATCAACAATTTTTCTTTCCAATGTTTATTGAAAGAAGTTTAGACAAAACAGAAAACATAAGAATATAGAGATATAGTGGGGGGGGGGGGATTATTTGATTTCTATCCAGAAAAACGCATTTCAAAAAAGTTATAAAAAATTTATAACCCCATAGAAAATATGTGGAGGGAGCTGAAGGTGCAAATTAGCAAACGTCAGCCCTGAAAACCTTAATGGCTTGAAGAGGGTCCTCAGAGGAGTGGGACAAAATCCCTCCTAAGATGTATGCAAACCTGGTGGCCAACTACAGTAAAACCTTGAATTGTGAGAAGAATTCGTTCCGGAAACATGCTTGTAATCCAAAACACTTGTATATCAAAGCTAATTTCCCCAAGGGAAATAATGGAAACTCAGATGATTCGTTCCACAACCATTTATTCATAGGTCCTTCAGTTTATAGTCCTTATAAAAAGAATATCTATTTATAATATATGTGACCAGGCTGTGCAACCATTAAATGTCCATCCACAAATGGCAGCCTTCACAAGGGGATTAGAAGCAAAATCCAGCAGGAGCTACATAGTATTAAAGAGAAGAAAGGCGCCTCTAATGCCGTGTACACACAATCGGAATTTCGTCCAGCAAAAGACAGATGAGAGCTTTTCATCGGAAAATGCGACCGTGTGTATGCTCCAGAATTTAGCTGGCCGAATTCCCGGCAGCAAAAAATTGATAGCATGTTCTCAATTTTCCAGATGGTAAAACTTTCTATCGGAAATTCCGATCATGTGTATGCAATTCCAACACGCAAAAACTCAAGCATGCTCAGATTCAACTATGAGATGGAAGCTATTGGCTACTAGGTATTGAACTTCTTTTTTCTAGTCCCGTCGTACGTGTTGTACGTCACCTCGTTCTTGGCGGTCGGAATTTGGTGTGACTGTGTGTATGCAAGACAGTGTGAGCGGAATTCCATTGGGAAAACCATCAGAGCTTTTTCCGACGAGAATTTCGATCATGGGTATGCAATATAAGTGTAGCAATATGTTGCTAAATGTTGTACCTTCATTAAATGTAACCATATTGCTACACTTAGAGGCGCCTCTCTTCTCTTTTATACTCTGTTGTGACATGACGCTACTTGTATATCAACTCAAAATGTATTAAAACATTTTGCTTGTCTTGCAAAACGCTCTCAAACCAAGGTTTTACCGTGCAAGAAACATCTGACCTCTGTGATTGCCAACAAGGGTTTTGCCACCAACTACTAAGTCAGGTTTTGTGAAGGGGTCAAATACTAATTTCAGTCAATAAAATGCAAATCAATTTATAACTTTTTTGAAATGCGTTTTTTCTGGATTTTTTTTTTGTTATTCTGTCTCTCACTGTTATAATAAACTGACCATTAAAATTATAGACTGATTATTCCTTTGTCAGTGGGTAAACGTACAAAATCAGCAGGGGATCAAATACTTTTTTTTCCTCACTGTATAGAAACAAATATCAAGCAATGATGCATAACTAAATGCTTCAAATACATCACATCCTAGTTATAAGAAAAATTTACTATTCAGGAACATCAATGCATGACAGGATAAGCCTAAATAAGTTGTGCATATGTCACCCGTAAGTGGGAGCAAACAAGTGTCCAAATATATTAATACATAAAACAGTATGGTGTCAAGATGTCACAATATCATGTTGTAGATCTGCTCCATTAGCGCTACTCCAATTGGGTGATAACGTAGCGTGCTACAAGAACATATGACATAAATACTAAATCATGAAGTAATATGCTCACATAACTGGCCCAGACTGAGAAAGGCCCTGGGGCCCGCACCTAAGCAACCATACAAAGAATAATTTAGAAACCAGAAATAGAGAAGGGGGGGGGGGGGGGGTGAGAAAAGGAGGAATAATAAAGAAAGAGAAAGGAAAGAAGAGGAGCTCCCCCAACCCAGTAGCAGTGATCGCTGTCATGTGAGTTGAAACCCACCCCCCATAGTTAGATTCACTCCCTAGGACACACTTAACCCCTTCATCGCCCTCTAGTGGTTAATCCCTTCCCTGCCAGTGTCAGTTACAGTAATCAGTGCATTTTTATAGCACTGATTGCTGTATGAATGGCAATGGTCCCAAAATTAAGTCAGGTGTCAAAAGTGTCAGGTGTGTCCGCCATAATGTCGCAGTCCCAATAAAAAAAAAAAAAAAAAAAAAAAAAAAAAAAAAAAAATCGGAGATCGCCGCCATTACTAATAAAAAGAAAATTATAATAAAAATGCCATAAAACTATCCCCCATTTTGTAGACATTATAACTTTTGCGCAAACCAATCAATATATGCTTATTGCTAATTGTTTTACCAAACATATGTAGAAGAATACATATTGGCCTAAACTGAGGAAAAATAACGTTTTTTTTATATATTTTTGGGGGATATTTATTATAGCAAAAAGTAAAAAATAATGCATTTTTTCCAAAATTGATGCTGTTTGTTTGTTTATAGCTCAAAAAAAATAAAAAATAAATAAATGCAGAGGTGATCAAATACCACCAAAAGAAAGCTCTATTTGTGGGGGGAAAAAAAGGACGTAAATTTTGTTCTGGTGTAACTTCGCACGACCGCGCAATTGTCAGTTAAAGCGACACAGTGCTGAATCACAAAATGTGCTCTGGTCGGGAAGGGGGTAAAATCTTCCGGGACTGAAGCAGTTAACAGGCTAAAGCACAGGGAAATGTGCATGTATTGCAGAGATGTAATGATTTTTTTCTTGTCCAGACAAAAGTTGTATATGCTATATCCTATTCATCTGTATTTCCTTCTTTTTAATCAAAACTGAAACATGTTCATCTTTCAAGAGGTCAAGAGCTATAAATAAGGTCCATGTCTAGTATAATCCAAAATAAAACATTTTTTCCAGGTATGAACCGATATATATCGGCTGAAAATAGGGTTATTGGCATTTTGCCGACAGAAAAAAAAAGTTCAGATAATGGCCACCGAAAAACACAGACAATTATGCACGATTTCCATAGGCCA
The DNA here is from genome assembly GCF_037356315.1 of Lithobates pipiens. NCBI lineage: Eukaryota > Metazoa > Chordata > Amphibia > Anura > Ranidae > Lithobates > Lithobates pipiens. Next base: position 207,312,116 of record NW_027507787.1, read on the forward strand.
TGTGACTCAAAAACTGCATCACAAACGCAACACAGGTGCATTTTAGATGAGTTTTTGCTGTGCTTTTAATGGTGGGTGCATTACACCAGTGTGACCACATGCATAGAATTTAAAGAAATACATTTTTCTTCAGCTCTTGTAGTGCTTTTAATGCAAGAGCACTTCAAAAACTATTTTAAAATTAGAATACAATTATCTGTAGCGCCGACTCCTGAAGAGCAAGCACTATGTGTTTTTTTTCTATTTAAAATTCCTAAAGCCATAGTTGGGTTTTAGGGTCAATTATACCAAATGTATGGTTTCAGTACCAGTCTAGCTGGATTGCACTGGGTTCTGCTTGGCCACAGGTGTCGCTGTCGCCACTGGCAAATGTGAGAACGCAGTTTAGCTAGGCGTATTGGGTGCCATTCTTTCTCGGAAACCAGCCCAGTGGGAGTGTCATCCTGTAGGAGAGGGTACTTAAGGTACTGACATCACGTGCTTCTGGGTCCGGTCCAGAAGATCTTTCTGTCGGCTTGGTCCTGGTCCTCCTGACCAGCCCCCATTGCCCTCGTGGCCTGGAGTGCGGATCAATCCAATTCTGAGTCTCGGGGCTGGCTAGCCCAAGGCAAAGTAACTGGGAGGAGGATTCAAAGGTGGTCCGGTGCCATTTCTTCTGTGGAGAGGCCCAGCAACTGGAGAAGCAACCAGGGGAGGACTCTTCGGGAGAAGACCATGCTGAAGGCCGGCTTCTCAGAAAGAGCCTGGAGGCTCAGTTGAAAGACACCAAGTGAATCTACACTCATACGGTATCGCTGGATCGGCTGCGATATACTGGTACCGTATGATAGCTCTCAAATTTTACCTACATCCTTCAGTTACATTAAAGTCTGTGGCAGAGACTTTATTCACAAGTGTTCTACATTCAAGTCTGTGGCAGAGACGTTGCTTTACTTAAACACTCTATCAGCTGCTAGGCCTAGTGAGAGGAGGTCTATCCGGTAGCTGTGAGAATCCAGTTGTGAGCAGTAAATCTCTGGATTTCTATAGTGAGAGACTTCCTATCTTTTGCAGTTCCAAGAGTACCTGAACTTTCTACCCATCCTTCTATCCTTCATTGAGAGACTGTTCTGGCTACTTTTTGTCAAATAAATATCCCAAAAGTGTATCCAGTGTCAGTTTCTGCAGTTCTTTGGGCCATCTACCTTGGGAAACCCCTATACATACACGAGGTCAAGAAGGTAACGGTAAGCTCAATCAAACCAGCCGCTCCTTCGGGGGTCAGTGCTACATATACAAAACAGTAAAACCTTGGATTGCGAGCATAATTGGTTCCGGAAGCATGCTTGTAAAACCGATTTCCCCCCCCCCCCCCCTAAGAAATAATGGAAACTCAAATGATTCGTTCCATAACCATTTATTCATATGTCCTTCAGTTTATAGTCCATATAAAAAGATTATAGCAATGTCATAGGTTATGTAGCCATAAAATGTCTATCCACAAATGGCAGCCTCCACAAGGGGATTAGAGGCAAAATCCAGCAGGAGCTACAGAGTATAAAAGAGAAGAATAGAGGCGCCTCTAAGTGTAGCAATATGGTTACATTTAATGAAGGTACAACATTTAGCAAATCACATGGTTGATGATTAAAAGAGGCACATCTAAGTATGCAGGCATCCGGGGTAAAGCTGTCCACATAGACCATCCCCCACACTGCCAGCTCTCACCACTGTTAGTCTGCAATCGTGACCGGTAAGACTACTCTGCAGTCGAGTGATCTGAATGTGAGGCTTGAACTGCTCATAAAGCGTAACGTGGAAGGGACAGCATCAATGGCAGTGAGAAGGACGGTCTATGTGGACAGCTTTACCCCAGATGCCTGCATACTTAGATGTGTGTTTTAATCATCAACCAAGTGAGTTTCTAAATGTTGTACCTTCATTAAATGTATCGATATTGCTACACTTAGAGGCGCCTCTCTTCTCTTTTATATTAAGTTGTGACATGTCGCTACTTGCATATCAAGTCAAAATTTATTTTAAAAAATGCGCTTGTCTTGCAAAATGCTCTCAAACCAAGGTTTTACTGTATATAAAATATATATATTTTTTAAAAACTGTCCATTTCGCTTTCAGTTTTCGGCCAAGTGCATCCTAAATTTTGGGTTTCGGTCCAGAATTTTCATTTTGGTGCAGGCGTCTTCTGAACTCATCTCTAACGGAATCTTCAGGGTGGGGAATGACCTAGTCTGCAGCCCATTACAGTACAAAAAGCAGTTATGGATGAGTTCGGAAGATGCCCAAGCTCATCTCTATTTTTTCATTAATATATAGAGATGGTTTCCATTTAATTCAGCCAAATTAACAATCTGCAGCAGTTCTTTGAAACTTGTGTGGCTGACGATTTGAGCCAGAATGCCATCTTTACTCTACAGATGAGTGAGATTTGCATTCCATACCCTTCGCCAACTCTCAATGTTTGGCAGCTATCTCCAACAACTGTACTCAGCTTTATATTCATAAGATGTACATCACACAGAAAATGCAATTACACTGTTGTTATATTCTTATACATTATTGATTTTTCTCTCCTGTGTGGAAGAGACAAATATGACAGGTTGATTATGTTTACTGCCTAAAAATGCCAAAGTTGCCATTCACTGTAAGTCTAATGAGGTATCTAAATTCATCATATTATACATAGCAACCTATTTATCCAGGCATCTTAATGTTCTAAACAATGAAATACTACAATCCTACTTGTTTATCAAGATGTCCTAAAATCCACCGCCACCCAAATCTTAGCTTTGCATTTAAATGGAACAACATACTGGTGTTTTACAGCTCATGGGGTCTTCAGCCACTTCAAGGCCAAGTGATGGTGTCAGGCTCATGAAAACGTCATATATTAGAACAAACAATACTTCGTGAATAAATCAGCTAGAGACTGATAGGTTCATTTTGGCTTTACTAATCAAGAAAAATATAGATTTGAGAAAGTCCATACCTTCATATGCCCCACATTCCAAATATTTTAGGAATAGCCAAACAAAAAACTATTTTAAAGAGACAATTTAGGTGTTACAATGATGGAAATGTACATGAAAAAAAAAAAACACACACACACATTGCTAGAAGGCATAAATTGGGATAAAACCTTAGGAACAAAGAACATGGAGGAGAGATGGGTTTGCTTTAAGAGCATATTAAATAAGGGCATTAGCCAATGCATCCCAGTGGGTAAAAAAAATGTAAAAGAGCAAACAAAAGTAATGGATGGCTCAACTCCAATGTAAAAATGCATATAAAAGCAATGGAGAAGGCCTTCAAAAAATACATGAAAGATACAGGAGGGGGAGAGCAAAAAAAAATCCCAAGAAATTCTTTAAGTATGTAAACAGTAAAAAAGGGTGGACAGACCATATTGGCCCCATAAAGAATGAGGAAGGACATCTGGTTACAAAGAATGGGGAGATGGCGAAGGTATTGAATTTATTCTTCTCCTCAGTCTTCACAAGGGAATCGGGGGGCTTCAGTAATCAAAACTGCAGTGTTTATCCTCATAACACATCACAGGAAGTACCTCCATGGTTAACAGAGGACAGAATCAAAATTATACTTGGGAAACTTAACATTAATAAATCACTGGGACCAGATGGCTTGCACCCGAGGGTACTTGGGGAGCTCGGTCAAGTAATTTCCAGACCATTGTTCCTAATTTTTACTGACAGTCTACTGACTGGAATGGTACCAGCTGATTGGAAAAATGCCAATGTAGCACCAATATTTAAAAAGGGCCCAAAATACATCCCAGGGAATTACAGACCAGTTAGCCTAACACCAATAGTATGTAAACTCTTGGAAGAGATGATAAGGGACTATATACAAGATTTTAGTAATGAGAATGGTATCATTAGCAGTAATCAGTCTGGATTCATGAAGAATCGTTCTTGCCAAACCAATCTACTAACCTTCTATGAGGAGGCAAGCTGCCATCTAGATAGAGGAAGGCCCGTAGACATGGTGTATCTGGGTTTTGCAAAAGCATTTCACACAGTTCCCCATAAACGTTTACTGTACAAAATAAGGTCCGTTGACATGGACCATAAGGTGAGTACATGGATTGAAAACTGGCTACAAGGGCAAGTTCAGAGGGTGGTGATAAATGGAGCACTTGGAATGGTCAGGGGTGGGTAGTTGAGTCCCCAAGGGTTCTCTGCTGGGACTAATCCTGTTTAATTTGTTCATAAACGACTTGGAGGATGGGATAAACGGTTCAATCTCTATATTTGCGGATGATACTAAGCTAAGAAAGGCAATAACTTCTCCGCAGGATTTGGAAACCTTGCAAAAATATCTGAACAAATGAATGGGGTGGGCAACTACATGGCAAGTGAGGTTTAATGTAGAAAAATGTAAAATAATGCATTTGGGTGGCAAAAATATGAATGAAATCTATACACTGGGGGGGAGAACCTCTGGGGGAATCTATAATGGAAAAGGACCTGGGGGTCTTGGTAGATGATAGACTCAGTAATAACATGCAATGCCAAGCTGCTGCTAACAAAGCAAACAGAATATTGGCATGCATTAAAAAAGGGATTAATTCCAGAGATAAAACGATAATTCTCCCACTCTACAAGACTCTGGTCCGGCCGCAACTAGAGTATGCTATCCAGTTCTGGGCACCAGTCCTCAGGAAGGATGTACTGGAAATGGAGCGAGTACAAAGAAGGGCAACAAAGCTAATAAAGGGTCTGGAAGATATTAGTTATGAGGAAAGGTTGCGAGCACTGAGCTTATTCTCTCTGGAGAAGAGATGCTTGAGAGGGGATAGGATTTCAATATACAAATACCATACTGGTGACCCCGCAATAGGGATGAAACTTTTTGCAGAAGGGAGTTTAACAAGACTCGTGGCCACTCATTAAAATTAGAAGAAAAGAGGTTAATCTTAAACTACCTAGAAGGTTCTTTACTGTAAGAGCAGCAAGGATGTGGAATTCCCCTTCCACAGGCGGTGGTCTCAGTGGGGGGCATCGATAGTTTCAAGAAACTATTAGATAAGCACCTGAACGACCATAACATACAGGGATATACAATGTAATACTGACATATAATCACAGATTGGACTTGATGGACTTGTGTCTTTTTTCAACCTCACCTACTATGTAACTATGTAATTTGATTTGTACATAATTATATCAAAAGGTCAACCAATGATGACCAATTGCTAAAAGTTAGGCCGACCACGGGTGGTGCGAATGTCTTTCCTGCAACTCGTGGGTACAGGAAACAAATGTGCACGACTGAGACATTGTATTCATGCACTTTATCACCCTCATCCCTGCCCAGAATCATCCTCATCTCTCTTCCTGGAAAGGGATGAGGATGATTCTGGGTGGGGATGAGGATGATTCTGGGTGGGGATGGGGATGGGGATACATTGTGGAGAGGGACAGACGATTCTGGGTGGGGATGAGGATGATGGAGTTACATTTTAAAAATGGATGAGGATGATTTTGTGTGGGGATGAGAGTTACATTATGAAGAGGCTCTCCACAATGTAACTCTCATTCCCACCCAAAAACATCCTCATCCATTTTCACAATGTAACTCCATCATGTCAGTTTGTCAGGGTCAGGTGTCTCATCTGGGGAGATTAAATACAGTCCACTCCACACACCAAGCTGCAGCAGCATGGTGCACACACACTGACTTAGTGCCTTACCCTTCCATGCTGCTCTCTCGAATCTTCATGCACCTAAGAGGGCCTGCCACACACCATCCCCGTGTCACGCCCAATCACATTACTAACCTAGCGGCAGGCTCAGTCTCAGCAGGGTAGGAAGCGGAGCCAGTGTCAGATCACGGATCACCAGCAGCCTGGCTGCTAAAAGTTTAATTTCATTATGCTGCTGCTGTAGGAGGTGCAGGTTGGCCCCTTATAAGTGTACTTGCTGTACCCCCACTGATGGTGGCCCTGCTCCCGAGTGCCTTTGTAGCCAGTACCACGATTGGAAATCTAGCCTCCAGCTGAGTCTGGAACACCACCCACTTACTGAGTCCACTACAGTTTTGCCCACACATTGTAGCATGGAAAGGACAATTTACTAAACTACTATCTAAAACCAATTTGGAAATTGTTTAATCTGCCTAAAATATATATATAAATGCCTTGGAAAGGCAAACAGTGTGCTTTCTGACCAAAGTATATCTGCAATGTGTCTTGGCTATCATTAAGCATTTTTTGATAATTTTACTTGCTGTCTAGAACTTCCCTTTGATTAAACACAAGCTTGTGACACATAAGACAGGCTTTGGTCTTCCTGGACCGTACAGCATAAAACCAGACGAAAAAGGGAAAAGCTGTCAAATATTTGTTTCTTACCTCACGATTATCGGCCACAATAACAAGCTCCACCATATTTGGTCATCTTCGAAGTATCTCTTTTGTGCTGCCAAAACAGATAACATAGAAAGTTCAATGTTGAGTATTATGAAGCACGGCTGTTCTTTTCCAGTCTAGGCCCTGACTGGGCAAGTTTGCATCTCGCAATTTACCCTTCCAAATGTATTTTCTCGCTCCAATTTTGAGAAGTAATAAGAAAGTGCAGAGGCAGAACAAGTAGACACCTGATGTTTTTCTACTGTTGTTCAGCATATGATTTGATACAACAAAGCCTTTTGAAAAATCTTATTTGCATTAATTAGTTCTATTGCTTCAATTTACACAATTAAAAGGTCTTTTAATACAAGTATAATTAGACTTCTCCATGACTCACTTTAAGATACATGTTTAAATTGAACTTGTGAAATAACAATGCAATCAGTCTTCTATTACTGTTAGTCAAGAAAAGACCTTTTTAATAGCCTATAATAAGGAATAATTTAGTAAAAATTATGTTTCTTTCTCCAATGGCAGCCAATGAAAAAAGAAACGCACTTGTAAAAATGATAAAGTTAACTACTAAGACTGCTCTGTAGGTGACCAGGAGTATTGAAAAGGTATGAGGAATGTTGCCGGTGCTACATATTTTTCATAGTATGAACTGTACACCAACCTACTGTTATTATCATAATAGCTTGAAGTATACAGTGCCTTGCGAAAGGTATTCGGCCCCCTTGAACTTTTCAACCTTTTGCCACATTTCAGGCTTCAAACATAAAGATATAAAATTTTTTATTTTTTGTGAAGAATCACCAACAAGTGGGACACAATTGTGAAGTGGAACGAAATCTATTGGATTTTTTAAACTTTTTTAACTAATAAAAAAAATGAAAAGTGGGGCGTGCAACATTATTGGCCCCCTTGCGTTAATACTTTGTAGAGCCACCTTTTGCTACGATTACAGCTGCAAGTCGCTTGGGGTATGTCTCTATCAGTTTTGCACATCGAGAGACTGACATTTTTGCCCATTCTTCCTTGCAAAACAGCTCGAGCTCAGCGAGGTTGGATGGAGAACGTTTGTGAACAGCAGTTTTCAGCTCTTTCCACAGATTCTCGATTGGATTCAGGTCTGGACTTGACTTGGCCATTCTAACACCTGGATACTTTTATTTGTGAACCATTCCTTTGTAGATTTTGCTGTATGTTTGGGATCATTGTCTTGTTGGAAGATAAATCTCCGTCCCAGTTTCAGGTCTTTTGCAGACTCCAACAGGTTTTCATCCAGAATGGTCCTGTATTTGGCTGCATCCATCTTCCCCTCAATTTTAACCATCTTCCCCTGTCCCTGCTGAAGAAAAGCAGGCCCAAACCATGATGCTGCCACCACCATGTTTAACAGTGGGGATGGTGTATTGAGGGTGATGAGCTGTGTTGCTTTTACGCCAAACATATCGTTTTGCATTGTGGGCAAAAAGTTCGATTTTGGTTTCATCCGACCAGAGCACCTTCTTCCACATGTTTGGTGTGTCTCTCAGGTGGCTTGTGGCAAACTTTAGACGAGACTTTTTATGGATATCTTTGAGAAATGGCTTTCTTCTTGCCACTCTTCCATAAAGGCAGATTTGTTGCAGTGTACGACTGATTGTTGTCCTATGGACAGACTCTCCCACCTCAGCTGTAGTTCTCTGCAGTTCATCCAGAGTGATCATGGGCCTCTTGGCTGCATCTCTGATCAGTCTTCTCCTTGTCTGAGCTGAAAGTTAGAGGGACGGCCAGGTCTTGGTAGATTTGCAGTGGTCTGATACTCCTTCCTTGGGATGTTTAAAGCTTGGGAAATCTTTTTGTATCCAAATCCGGCTTTAAACTTCTCCACAACAGTATTACGGACCTGCCTGGTGTGTTCCTTGGTCTTCATGATGCTCTCTGCACTTTCAACAGAACCCTGAGACTATCACAAAGCAGGTGCATTTATACAGAGACTTGATTACACACAGGTGGATTCTATTTATCACCATCAGTCATTTAGGACAACATTGGATCATTCAGAGATCCTCGCTGAACTTCTGGAGTGAGTTTGCTGCACTGAAAGTAAAGGGGCCGAATAATTTTGCACGCACCACTTTTCAGTTTTTTTATTTGCTAAAAAAGTTTAAATTATCCAATAGATTTCGTTCCACTTCACAATTGTGTCCCACTTGTTGGTGATTCTTCACAAAAAATAAAATTTTTATATCTTTATGTTTGAAGCCTGAATGTGGCAAAAGGTTGAAAAGTTCAAGGGGCCGAATACTTTCGCAAGGCACTGTATGTTGTTGGGTTCTGCTTCAAGCGGAGAGTTCACAGAGAGGTATTCCAAGCACCAATAGGTTTAAGGGCTTTCTGCCGGTGTTTGTTTAGCATTTACAGAAAAACAAGAAAGATTCCTTTTCAGGGGTAAGCATCACAGTCCAAAACAAAAGCGCATTTGAAAACAGTTATTAAGCCTCCTGGCTAGTAAATAGACCCCACTGACTTGACCTGTAGACAAGTTACTCACAGCCTGCTTTCTTCCATTTCCAGTTACCACCAATTGAAGCCCGGTTCACACTGGTGTTACAGTGTGAGATTGTCATTCCGACTTTGGTCTGACTTCAATGCAACTTTCATGAACTAGATCTCGAGATGAGTGGAGACTTGGGTTTGGTATAAATGTTCAGGGAATAAAAAAATGGCGATGGGCCCCCCACCCCCCAAAATACATACCAGACCCTTATCAGAGCATGCAGTAGGGGGAGATGAGAAAGCGCCCCTGAACCATACTAGGTTGCATGCCCTCAAAATGGGGGGGGGGGACCCTGACAAGGACCCTATTTCCCCAAAACCCTGGGCTGCGGTTGTGTGGGTCTGTGGCAGGAGGCCTATCGAAATCTGGAAGCCCTCTGATCCCAAATTCCCCCATGTGAATGAGTATGGGGTACATAGTACCACTACCCATTCACCCCCAAAAAACAAGTGTAGTGTAAGTAAAACAGGAGGCCATTTTTTTACATTTTGACGTAGGGTTCCTCTTCAAGATCCTCAGAGCACAAGTCGCATGCCACAAACTAGGCTCTCCGGCACGACTAGGCTCTCCGGCAGAAAAAGTCCAGATGGTCTTCCCGACAGACTTTCAATGGAGTTACGAAGGACATCAGGAACGAACGGACTTGCCTACACACGAACGGACTAAAGTCCGTTCGAAAGTCCATTAGTTTGAACGTGATCATGTTACGACTGGACTAGAAATGGAAGTTCATTAGCCAGTAGCAGCCCTTGTGTTGTATTTGGTCCGTCGGACCAGCATACAGACGAACGGTTTTCCCGATAGGAATTCAGTCCGTCGGACAGATTTGAAACATGTTCTATTCTAGGTCCGTCGGAAATTTTTAAAGAAAAACGATTGGGCTATCCCACACACGATCGGACTATCCGACAGAATGATTCCATCGGACCTATTCTGCTGGAAAGTCCGGTCGTATGTAATGGCATTAGTTTCTTAGGTGGACTCGATCGGACCCTGCATAGTTGTCTATGGAGCGGCGGATGTCCGCTGACACCCACCGCCATCCGATCCTGTCCATCAAAATCAAACGTATTCCTATTTTCCATAAATCTGGCCGATTGGATCAGATGGCATTGAGTGGAAATGGATGGGCAGTTTGTTTCCATCTGATTGCCCCATAAAGGTGAGCAGGACTGCGTCCGTTCCCGCATAGTGGAGTGGACACGGACCTGTCATTCGCCTGCTCAGTGGGGTTCAGCAGAGAGATCCCCGGTGAGCAAGCAGATTCCGCCTAGCGGAGGCATCTGTGTGAAAAGGGCGTTAAGAAGTTTAGGCATATAAAAAGCAAACAAACACACATAATCATCTCTATGGCTGCATCATCACTGAGATACTGCAGCTACCCCATACTGGCTCTAGGACTGAGAACTGAGCGATCCCATGACTTCTCAGTTCTCTGTTCCCTCTGAGCAGAGAGAAGTGAGTGTCAGAGTGTCAGTCACTGCTTTCTGCTCTTCCCCTCCAATGCTCACTGGAGCGATGGGGTTGGGGACGAGTGGGAACGTCTGACTCAAGCTCTCAGCAGCGTGCTGAAAGGCTGAGCCAGCTGCCGATCAGGATCTAGGTGGATCCCCACATTATTGTGATGTCAGCCAAAAGCAGCTTTTGTCCACTTTTGGCTCACTCTGGCTCACAGGAGTGCAAAATAAAGGCTTTGCCATACTTCTCTTTTAAGATGAGGGACTATAAAAGAGGGCCACTGCATGTCCTAACAATTAGTATGCCATGTAGAACAGTGGTTCTCAACCCTGTCCCCAAGTACCCCTCAACAGGCCATGTTTTGGGATAAAATAGCTGTCCAAAATACCAAGCCATTAACTCTGATTTAAAGCACCTTTGCAAGATAAAGGAAAACCTGCAAACATGGCCTGTTGGGGGTACGCGAGGGACAGGGCTGAGAACCACTGATGTAGAACACCCAACGTGGAACACAAAGGCTTTATCACTGGGGCATAAATAACCCTTTAAAACACACTCATCTTCGTTTCTGATGGGCAAAAGCACTTGTGCAAAGAAACATTGAAAGAATTATAAGGCAGTTCTTCTTTTACCAGAAAAAAAAAAACACGAGAATAATAAAATACTTTTTTTTGTTCTGCAAATATCCCATGGTAATAATTTTGTTTTTTTACAAGATGTTTTCAAAAATTTGCCAGCATACTTGACTGATATTTTAACAGTTTTGTTATTTATTTTTAAAAGCCTCTTGCTACAAATCATTCTCTTTATTGTTCCAGGCCTACATTTATATTACAATGGTTCTGGAGGACACACTCCATGAATTGTTTTTTGTACCGTCTACAATTGAGAACACTTTCCGAAGGCAAGTATTTTAGATTTACAGAATGACACAGACTCTGGGTGAGGCTTAATGAAATGTTATTTTGCAACTTTTGCCAATATTTAGAAAAATAATTATTTACACGAACATCTCTTAGGCTCGGTTCACACAGTAGGCGGCACGACTTGCAGCGCCGCGACCTGCCGCGACCTCAGCGGCGACTTGCAAAACAACTTCTGTATAGAAGTCAATGCAAGTCGCCCGAAGTCGCCCAAAAGTAGTACAGGAACCTTTTTTCTAAGTCGGAGCGACTTGAATCGCTCCTATTAGAACGGTTCCGTAGTACAGAACGGGGCGCGACTTGTCAGGCGGCGAAGTCGCCTGGACAAGTCGCCCCTGTGTGAACCGAGCCTTATTTTTGCTGTTTATTTTACTTCATCATATCTTTTCTCACTGAAACAGGCTCCAGATTTATAAATAGACCAAATAGATCATAGTCTAAAGGCAAGGAAATTTCCTAAAGGAGACAGGCTTCTCTTGATTATCTAGGCCTGAAGAAGGAAATAGAGGTTAACATCCCGATTTGAGTTTTTTTGTATCTCCATTGACTTCCCATCGCACCCTGTTACTCCTTTAAAAAATAAAAACATACAGTTTATAAGATTTGGTTTTAACTCACACCTTTGCTCCCTCCCCCCCCCTCTTATTTTTCTTATAATAACCCATTTCATTATGCTTTTACTCAGGTACATCTCACTTTTACATAAGATCCTGGACCCTTAAAATGGAAGTAAACTGTGGGGTTTTTCTTCCTTCTTTTTCCTGCAAAGTAAAGGCATAATGTGCTAGTATGCAGTGCATACTAGCCAGGGCCGGTGCAAGGATTTTTGACACCCTAGGCGAAACCTAATTTTGCCGCCCCCTCTGGCTTCGCCCCTGGCTCCACCGACTTTGCCAGGTTAAATGGTTTAATTCAACCCTCTAACTGCTACATCTGCAAGACAGCTCGTTCATTTGAAAAAAAAACAAAAAAACAGACGTACCAGAAGGAATCACCAGGTGACTATAAAAGAGTAAAACCTAAAA